>NC_092034.1:14956365-15271087 GCF_042242105.1 Pempheris klunzingeri
GGCATGTCATTCAAAACACACAAACCATGTGTTTCCACTCATCTGCCCCAATGCTGTGATCTTTAAAGCTAGACAGAACAAAGTGTGATTTTAAGAAGTATTTTTAAGTGGGTAACAACATTTGTCATTGAAATCAGTTGAATTTTGTCAGAAGCCTGTAATTTGATTCAGAAAGAAAGGGCTTAGCTATTATTCATCTGTTATGACTATCAACAAATAGGCACCTATCAGCGTCAAAGAAAATTCTCACCCCCTCCTCCCTAACAATGCGCCCTTGACTATGCAGGACTTCACACGCAGACGTTACAATCTTGGCTGAACTACAATGGTGAGGTTAACTTAAAGGCAGTTCTTGTATGTTCTCATAAATTCCAAGGATTTGTGGTAACCTATATTCGAATGGTTTGTTTTGATTTTCACCTCATTGAAGAGAGCCCAAGAGCCACAGTTTTTGGAGCTCAAGTTAGAAGCATGGCAAACTAAAAAAGAATGCAAACCAGGTTCTCTGTTTGAAATACAAATATGTAGGCACATAACTTGTGCACTGGTAAAACACTGAACCACCACCATAGTGACCCAGATTTATTCAAAGTCCGGGTATACTGTTGAATGTAATGCAGTTACAATGCACTGACACATTTTTTCAGTTAGTAGTAACTGTGGACGGCTTGATTACAGTGACGTCTTCCTGTCTTACACCCTTGCACTGGGCTAACACAGGCTACTTTCTAACGTAACCACCAGGTAGACTTTAACATTATAGTTTGTTTTTGACCTTTTTTAGCCGTAAATGCATGACAGAATCTTCTTAGAGATCCACAAACTAGCTTTTTGGGGACCACCTTTCACAGTCTATCAGCGAATGGAGCTTGTTCAGATGTTGCCCCGCAAAAGTGTGAAACTCTTGTCATGTGACAACATTCGGTCATAACCTCTGTCTCTACTCCAGACTGGTCTTTGCCCCTAGATGTTAATGGCCTCTTTGACTCACTTTGACCCCTTTCTAATACTTCCCAACTTGACTAATCTTTTCCCCAAGTCTGGAATTTCCCAACATCAATAGCCCTGAAGACAAAAATCATCAGTATGCTGACTGCAGCTGCTTAAATGCTCAACCTAAATGGCACTGAGCGACCCCTTAGTCCCGACTGAAGATTAAACAGCATGCACACTCACGTCGATGTTGTCAGATAAATCTAAACATTGTAATTGGTGATACTGTCACTTGAGGAGATCTTCATACAAACTGTTGTTCAAAGGAAGACGTTTCTCATCTCTAGATTTGGTGATATATTCAAAGGTATGTGCAGCATGTGAAATATGTATAATCAGTCCAATTATTTTCCACATATAAGGTCAGTCCAATTACTCTTTTCCAATATCGTCCAGGCCACTGAGGTGCAGTGTCCCTGTCTACCAGCTCGTACTACAGAACTCTGCACATCCAATTACCACTGAAGCTCTTATCAGCCTGTTGAGATCAAACTGAATCTAACAGGACGAAAGGGTCTGAATTTCCTCGCGGTATGTAATGGATTTAACCAAATCAGAACAATTGCAGTTGTGCAAGGTGTGATATGTGTAAGGAGTATGCTGTCAGTTGCAGAAACTGTGTCTTGAATTAGCTTTCTCACTTGTATCACCAGCAGCGAGAGTCACAAGAACTGCGTAGAATCCATAGTCCAAATCTGTTTGAAAGGATATCATCTTCACCAAGCCCAAGCATCCAGAAAAAGTAGGTTAACACATCATATGTTGACCCTAACTGGACTCCGGGAAGCGTTGGAAGCTTCCACTGTGCTGCAATCAAACGTCGTCTCACCTCATGTAACAGTAAAATCCCTCTCATCCTTTTGAAGCAATCTTGCGGAAAGTATAAATGGAAGAGGAATATTATCCAACCACATCAGAGGGGGGATGACTTGCTATTGCCACTCTAGATGCAGACAATCTTTGGGATGCCGTTTTTACATTTTCTCATGTACCACCACAGAGAAATAGCTATCAGAGCAAAGGCAGTGATGTTTACAAGGTTGCTCGACTACAAAAAGGAAGTTTTTGCAACAGAGGGTGTTTGTGTGCATGCATGCACAAGAGAGGGGAAGAGATGGTAAGACCCTAAAATGTCAGCAAAGTATCTGTGCACTTCACCAAGTTCATGTCAGGCTGTGTGTGCGTATGTAGCTCTGCAACTTTAAAGATCAACAGCTGTCTGGAAACTTTTGGCAAATGTCTCATCTAAGCCCCTTTCTCTCACTGTCTTGTTTTCTCCCAGTCTACGCATCCCTTTGTAAGTGTCTGTGAAATATATGTGGTGTCAAAAAAAGTTGCAAAAATGGTATCAGTCCTCTCATTTAAAAGGAATCAATACCTCTGTCTCTAACCTTAACTGTCTCAAAGAATCAGTCTGCACTGATGCAATAATGCATTAAGGTTGGAGGAAACAACCGGGTGTTATTGAGTTATTGCTTGAGATCCTGTCTGAGAGTTTAAAATAAGTGTGTGTAAATGTATGTGGGTGTACAGATGCTTTTGCGCCTTGAGGCTTATTGGCTCTCAAGAATTGACTTCATCACGACCATCACTCCTTTTTTTCCTTGTGGAATTTCCACTTTGTCGCCGGTCTGTCACGCAATTTTCATCCTGTCAGCTCCCATGACGCTTCGTGCCTGGCATTGCAACATTGACTGCATGCCTTAATGAAAAATCCTGCCATCTGTTTTCTCCAATATGATCTGTGTACATGTAGATGGCAGTGGCCCGGAATCCACTATCCCAAATCAATGGCCCCTCGCAGAAAAAGCATCCCAAATGATAAACTCGATCCTAAATGCGCTCCCCCTCCCGCCCCAACATAGAGAAGAAGAGTCGGGAAAGGGGGGTGGGGGTGTGAAAAATCCAAATCAATAGGTTTTTCATTACTGCTTTGATTCATGAGTCTTTTTTCCACCGGATCCGTGGACAAAGGAAAATGTGGTGTTTTTTGTCCGTTCCTCTTCAAACTAAATTACCAGCCGGCCCATGTGAATGGAAATAATAATCAAGGGGCGTCCTGCGATCTTTTGATTCATCTCTTTGCATTCTCTCCACCTCTAGCACTGCAGGTAGGATTGATTGGCGAGATCGATGGCACCAGAGCTAATTGGACAAAAGCAATAAATATTTAGCCTCTTTTTTTTTTTTGGATGTGGTTGTGGGTGGGGGCTGGGGGTTGTGAAACACACGAGTGCAACAGAGCATTTCCATCATTATTGTTATTCTTGCGAAAGTGGGCAGGCAGATTGCTTGATTAGACTACGGTGGACTGAAGGTCAGAAAAATCCATACCCAGCCAGGTTTTTGTTTGCCGACAACTCCCAAGGCAGCACTAATTTACTTTTAACTCACAATTTTCAACAAAGGCAAACAGTTGCTGTTTGGTAGAACTGCAGACTCTTCTGTCTGGCTTATTTCTTAAGCAATTGCAGACACAAACGCACAAGTTTTTGCCAACACATGACTGTTACGCGTCAATACATACTGGCAACAAGTCCTCAAAATAGGTTGTTTGGCTAGAGGCCTCCAGAACTACACCACTACTTAGGATTCTGCTGATATATGGGTGCTTCTATTTTTATGTCAAAGGAGTAGTGTGGTCACCCATCACAGAAGTTTCAAGCACTTTTCACTTCCTGCTGATGTTCCTGTTCAAAGACCCACTGTACACAAAACATCTCAAGATGTAGAAATGTGCTCTGACTGTAGGGAGATGGTTCTCTTGCAGACAACCCAGGGAAGAATGCCCTCCAGATGTGTCTTCTCAGGTTCGACAAACACCATTTCTCTCCCTTCTTCACTCTGCGTTGTCCCCCCTCTTAGCGTGTGTGTGTGTGTTGCATCGCAGCTTTCAGCAGATTTTTTGCCTCAACCGGAGCAGCAGGTGTTTTGCTGGGAGAAACAGTGACACATGGATGCGCCCTGTCAGACTACTCATTAGAGACTCCGCACCTCCTTTGTCTCCTCATTTAGAGGAGAGAAGGGTGCACATACACACTGGCACATGCGCGCGCAAAGCAGCAGGTGGCCGCTATCAGCCGGACAAATCAAAGCAGGCAAAGTCAACAACAGCTCATTGGATGGATGTAGAAACGAGAGATAAGTAGAAAGTATATCCCAGTGCTGCTAGAGTGTAGAAGTTCTTGTTTTTTCTTTTCCACTTCTGTTCGTCATATTCGTACCACTAAATCAAACTCGCTGATGATAAAGACAGAAAAAAAAGTGACAAACGTAACTGTGACAGTGTCATCATGCATACTGCACACTCTCTGGGGAAGACAAAGCATATGGCAGATGATTTACATGAGGGGGGAGTGTTAATTGATGAGAATTAGTTCGCTGCGAGTACACACGTAAGATATGCAGAGATGACAGGTGCTACATCTTTAATGAAATATGACTTCATATTAGATGTGTGTGAGGTTTTGAGGGCATTTTGCCTGTATGTTACACAATCCATATATTTATATCTATATTTATATTTATATTTATATTTGCTATTTTTTGTCTTTTCTATTGCTTTGTTTCTTTCACTCTCCCTGTTTATATTGTTGCTGCTGTAACAAGAAAATTTCCCCCTATGGGGGATAAAATAAAGAAGTCTAAGTCTAAGTCTACACATTTCAAACTGTGTAACAGCATCACATTTACCTGCAGCATCCAACACTAATGCTGAAGAAAACCAAAGATGTCACTTTGTGTTGGACCACCATTAGATCAAATGGAATGTGTCTGTTCTCTGCATTGTTTCGTACATATTTAAGTGGGCATGACTCACAAATGTAATATATTAATATAACATTCTTTTTGTTCACTGTATTTGGTCACACAACACGTAGTAATAGTGTAGATGCATTAACAGGAGCTAGAATGGGATGTCATAACAGAAATCCAAAGTTTGGGGTTTTTTTTTTTTCCCTCAAATTCTAATTACTTTGCCGAGCATTTGATATGTTGTGTCTCAGAGGAGAATCCCTGCTGATTTCCTGATTCCCTCATCAATTCTTAGCTCCATCCAGAATAGAATTAAAGCTGAAATCCTTCACATTAGAGGCACTTGAAATGACGTTAAAATTACAACAACAGATGAAAAAGCATTGAAGAGCCGGGCTATTTTGTTGTGTTGAGTAAACTGCTGTCTGACTAGCTGAATGACATTGTCCTTGAAACAATTTAAATAACTTGTTATTCTATACACGATGATTCTCTGAAGCTGCCGTTTGCTTTTATAGCCCTCTCATTAAAGTTTGGCTGCAATACACCCGGGTTTTTTTCTAACATACTGTTCTTTTATCAAAGAAAATCATATATCGTATGTCCCTCTAATTAATGTACTAATGTCCTCTGGCATTTGACCACTGCATTACCATGAGGTTTAGGAACTTTGAAAGACAAATTTAAGAAAGAAGGGACAAAATTGATGCAACAGACACCAAGATTTCCCAACTTTTATCTTATATTGTGGGTAAAAAAAACACAGATTCCAAAACTTCCCATAATGCAACGTGATTGCATACTTTACAAGGCCATCCCTGCCTGTTATATGCTCACATCTGTTTTCACAGGCGGTGTAGTTAATCCTCTGACTAGAAAACTGCAACAAACAAAAGAAAATTGGTGGACTGCACCTTTAAGTGACCTGCGTGTGTGGCAGCTTAACTCTGTCCAACTTTTCTCTCGCAACTTTTTCTCCTCTCAAACTCGTTCTCTCCTACCACAAGTGCAATCACGTACATTCAGCCGGTCTCTCTCTCTCTCTCTCTCTTCCCCAGCATAGCTCCACAATCATCTATCACAACATGGCTCCCCTCCCTTTCCGTTTGTCGGCCATTTTAGAAATCTTTTCTCCTCTTCCTCCACAGCTGTCTCTCGCCCCGGCTTCTGCAAAGCTCCGGTGTTGCACTGTTAATAAACACAGGAAAGGAAAAAAAACAGGGAAATGCCAACTTTCGTCTTCTCTCCACCATCCACGATTCACACTTTCCTATCCTCTCTACTCCCTGCCGCTGTACCCTGTTGTCTTTCTTCATCCTCTCTTTTTTTTTTTCCCCCTCCTCCGGCACACAACCTCTTTATAGCCCTCCTTGCCATGCTGTGATAATTAGTCAGCGCTAAAATAATACAGCCTCGAGAAAACAACAAGAGCCGAGCAGAGGGCTTAGCTCCGCTGGGAGGGAGGGAGGGAGGGAGGGAGGGATGTTGAGAGCCAGAAAGAGTCAGAGGGAGAGAGGCAGAGAGGAAGCGAGAGAGAGGGAGGAGAGTTGTGTGTGTCAGCCGATTTCAAATGGCTACCAGCGGATTGTTAGATAATGAAAGTGTCGGCTAGCTGTGTGAGTGAGTGTGTGTGTGTGTGTGTGTGTGTGTGTAGTTGTGTGTGTGTCTGCAAGAAGGCCACATGTCTCCATTCTGTATCAGCCTGCCGGTTCCCTGTGTATGACTAAGAGTGTGTACGGTCTGCTGCTGTGGATGTTGTTCAAAGGCCTTTTGGCCCTGCGCTCATCACAGCCTCTGCTTTCCATCCTCTCTGAGCAGAGCACACCTAGAGAGATTTGTAGGGCATAAAAAACACGGATGTGTCTGTCAGTATACTGTGTGTGTGTGTGTGTGTGTGCGGGGGGGTGCATGTGGGCCCATTTGTGCTTTCAGAGGTAAGTGTGGGTACAGAATGAAAACCCATGCTGTGTAGTAGCCGGTTCATGGCTGACTGTGTTTATTTGAATCTAGTGCTGCAGTTAGCTTGGTAATTGATCAGCCAATCAATAGGAAATTGATATGATAATTTATTGTTTGTTTCTTGCAGCAGGGAACACTGGTGTCGCATTTCAAAAGTGAAGATTTGCAGCTTATCTCTGTTTATATCATTGCAAATCGAAAATCGTGGTTTTGGAGTGTTTACTGACAACAGTCAAGATGGCCGGTCAGGGGCCAAAAATGTGGAATGAAACACAATTTGAGTGAATCTCATTCATCTGGAAACAAGAAAAAAGGGGGCAGTGCTCTTATTCCGCAAGGCTACCAAAAGGGATGTGTGGTTTCATTACTCTATGCTAATAACAGCCAACGCCCATCATTTCTCATTCACCACCCAGCTCATTGGAGCCAAGCCAAGTCCTAGCTCTTCTGTTCCAGTTCAAACATGAAATCGCTCACCATGTGAGACGGCTAGATTTTTTTAGGCTGGAACTCACAATACTGTTGAGGCAAAGTTCCTTTGACAGGGAGATCTGAGGAATTCCTTTTGTTGACATTGAGCGGTGGTGGTTAAACTGACAGGCTAGCCAACATAAAGTTAGTCAGTTCGCCCTAGTTTGAATGCAATGCAATTGCAGGCAACTGAGGGCAACTGAAACTGCATCGGCTCAGCAGATTAGCATTTCAAAGGGGAGCGACAGCCAGCACTGTCGCTGGTGCTAGTGCTAGTGCCAAACAATAGTGCCAGTGCCAGTGCCACACATGATGTACACTGCTAGAAACATGTGGAACACATTTGTGTTATTAACCAGGAAGAGCTGCTTTGCTTTTACTTGCATGAATGTTATAAATAGGATATAAAATAGGATATTCAGGCCACAGATTTTCATCTGAAATGCAAGTCAATAGAATTTGTGTTGTTAGTCACTATGTGAAGCCTGTCTGTGCTGTGGAACGTCCTCATGTTTACAGCGCAAAATGTTATTTATCATGCACTCTTTGAGTATGATTCAGTTTTTAAAAAGGAAGCTGTACTTGACATTATAACATGCAGATTATTTTCACAAACTGCAACACAACAAAAACTGTCATAGAAGCCAATACATAAATGCTATTTATTTGCTGCACGTTATGTCAGCGTTCCACTGCCTTACAGTCAAATACTCCCCTAGTTTACTTTCTGTGGGGCTGAACATATTCTTTTCTTGTGCATTCTTTCTGTGCAACTTTTAATGTAATTCAAGTATGTTTGATTCATTGATAACCCCCCCTTATTCCATCCTCTTTTTGTGTGTTTCAGCTGGGACAACTTACATCTTCGGGCGAGGCGGAGCCCTCATCACATATACTTGGCCACCCAATGACCGGCCGAGCACACGGGCAGACCGGCTGGCAGTGGGCTTCAGCACACAGCTGAAGGAGGCCATTCTGGTCAGGGTGGAGAGCGCGAAGGGACTGGGAGATTATCTGGAGCTTCACATAGTAAGACGCCGCCTTGGGGATATTGAGGGGGGAATGAAATGACTGGGGAATAGGAAATTACCCTAAATTATGTTTAGTCAGATAAATCACTGTGGAAGTACCTGGTTGGGGAAGGTGATGCTTAAACGTGAACCCTCTGGGCCATTTGAACTTATAGTGCTTCAGGAGTAATTCCAGTTTATGTGTCAACTTGTGTTTTTAGTAGTTTTCTTCAGAATCTCGACTGGTTTCTTAAAACCTTCGTGACTGGCTGTCTGCTCTTACTTCTTCCCAGGACAGTCAATGCATTCTTAGATCTCGGGAGTCACAATCTAATGGGAATGATGGCCAAAACTATAAAACTGTGTTGTAATGACCTGGAATAATCATTGGTTGGCCCATGGAGGCTCTACGTGTTTGATTCGTGAAAAGGTGAAGTTAAATCTTCTCTGTGAGTTAAGGGATTTTCTGCAAATGGTATTTAGATTTGTGGCGTGTGAGGGTCACTCAGAGGAATCCGTGCGTGTGGAGTCCAGGAAATGACTGATCACCCGCCAGCATTTCTTTTCATCCCCTGTCCAACTAGTTATTAGCCTCATCTCTGCTTTTATTGCTTTCATATGTTAGGCTTAAAGGTCATTTAAAATCACCTCCAATAATAACTCTAAATGGCAATTAAGGGACAGCAGGCATTTAAAAATGCATTTACATGGTCTCTAATTGTCTTGTTGACCTCTGTGCTTCCTTGACCCAATATTATATTCAAAGCTCATTGTTATTTTAATGGGGGCTTTTCTGTTAATTACCTACCAAGCCCACACCTGATGACTCTGATCCACTCATCATGTTGCTGGAATCACACAATTAAAGTGTGTACATACTCAGGGTCACAACTGCAGTGTTTTAGTGTATCAACTGGTAAAAAAAAAAAAAATAAAATGTTGTAACGTCCCACAGTTCCTTTACAGTCTCTTAAAGTCGATAGGTAATAAGACAATATCAGTGATATCAACACTTATCTACACTCAACCACCTGCACAAGAATGTGTGTGTGATCACACCACTCCAACATCCTGATGACCCCAATTTGTTGCGGTAGCCCGTGCCTGGAAGCGACAGGAACACAGTTGACCCCCAGGTCACTTCTCATCCAGTGCAGTGCTCCATAAACTGAGAGGGACTGAGGGAGGGGATGATGGGAAAGAGAGAGGAATAGGTGAAAGAGTGGGGGGGGGTGGCTGATGGAAAGACCACACAGGCCAAGGCCACTTTGAGTGCTTTTAACATCGGTGAAAAATAATGATAATGACTGTAAGGATGAATGATCACACTTGTAAACGTAATGGATTGGTTGAAATGTTGATGTAGGGGAGCTCAACCGCAGCAACTTTGAACTTTAAAGGGTCAATTACTGTCATTTTAACTAATATCTCTGTTGCAAATAGTTTTTGGGAGAGATAATCACAGAATAACGAGAGCCAATTTTGGTTCCTCCAAATTACAAACACATATTTCCTCATAGATCGCTGAGATTTGTGCAGCCATTCACATGCAACCAAAATGGATGGGATCTCCTTTCAGCGCTCACAGGATTGAGAAAGGAAATAAAAAAGAATTCCACTGCAGAAACACTGTATGAATTACTGAACATAAGCCACAGACCTCACTGTGACTGAACTTTCAACCAAAAGAAATAGTTCCCAATAGAACTGTTGACAGTGTGTTCTGTGGATTCTCCTGAGTGACGAGAGACTGTTTCTGGAATGAGCTGCTGCTGTTGAATGAATTTTAAATGTAATTTGCGTCCATCGTATTGGGATGTTGCAAGGGAGATATCTTGAAACTGTCTGCATGGCTAGTTGCCACAAGAAGTTGCCAAAATGATGTCTATTTTATGTAACTTGAGTGAACTAATCCTTTAATTCTGATGAAACTTTGTGTGGAGTTTTAGGTGCATTAGTTTGTATTGTTCTAACCTGAAGGAATGGCTCCTCTCTGTTTACCTCTGCCCGTCGCTCGCTATCACTCATCAGTGATTGTTTTGCTTGCTCTTCTCTCAACTCTGCATATTCTCCATCTAACTTCTGTGTCTTTCATTTACTCCCTCATTCCCTCATGTCTGGCCCGTTCATTCTCTCTGTCTCTCCCTCTCACACACACATCAGTGACTCCGACACACCAGCCCTGCTCCTCTGCTCCCATTGCAATTACATTTCATTTGCTGCCGTTCCTCCCGAGTCGCTCCCCTAAATGACTCTGTTCAGCCCATGGTGGGTGTTTGGGTCCTGTTAATTATGCCGTCTCTCTTTGAGGGAGAAGTACAGCCAAATTAGACCTGAGAACCCAGGACCCGTGGTCCCATATCATTCCACCTGATGGGGGCCTCACGGACCCAATCAAACTACAAAATAGCTCCACGTTCGAACAGTGATTGTGGCCTTGAGGTTCAATACCAGGGGCTTTATTCGTTAGCTCTGGCTAGCGGTTCAAATAGCATTTCACTTTTCATTCCAGGTTTGCTTGTTCCACAGACTCTAATGGGCTTCCAAAGACTCCGAACACTGACTGACATATTTCAAAGTGGACATGCAAAAATAAAATGTATTGTTTTAACATTTTCCTGGGTTTCTGCATTTTGACAGCAGGTATCCACCATTACTCATGAAGCAAGTGATTCTTGTTAATGTTAAGCTAATGGCCCCAATAGCCTGTATGGTTGAGTCAGTGGCCCACAGACTAAGATCACAACCATTTCCTGTCATTACAGGATATGACACATCACTGACTAACTAACCCAGGTAATAATAACATGCTACAAGGAGGTGATAGAGCATTACTCCTCATTTCTAACAAACCACCTATTTTTTTACATACCCTTCCTCCTTTACCGGTTCACTATCTCTTTCATGACACCCACCCCTCCATTTCTGTCCATTTACCTGACAGAGGTTATGGGACAAGTTGCTCCCAGTGAATCTCTTGACTGTGACAAGACATCTTGTGAGGACAAGACATTGTGTCTTGCACTTTCCTAATTGTTTACTGTGGGAGTCTCTGAAAGTCCTGAAAACTTTGTAGTTGACATTTTGCAAGTTTTAGATGAAAAAGCTCAGAGATTCATTATTTGGAAAATGCCATAAAAATGAATCATCGCTGAGCAGGCCAAACATGACTGTGCATATTGCATTTGCAGTGCAGTATCGCTCATATGTCTATAATAATATTCTCTGTCACCCAGGTAAGGAAATTAAGCAGTAGTAAACCAACCAACTGCTGGATTTGCTTACTGGTTTTGAAGAAAATGTGAGGCTCATCTAGGAGACTTCATCAGTTCTACTGACTTGTGGGGAGTTCTTCTGCATCTAATCACCCGGGGAAGTTAAATACCACCGAACTCCCCAAGAGTCAGTAGAACTAATTAAGCCTCTTGGATGAATGGCGAAATATTTCTAAAAAGAATCAGTATGTCCAATCGCCTTTAACTCATTGTGGTCAGAGGAGCACGTCGGTAGCTCATAGCTCAAGTTGTATCCCCCAAGGTATGCATTGGCATTGAATGAGCAACTGGTTTTGTGGCAGCCACTGTGTTTGCACAGTTTGTCACATTGATCTATCCAGCCATCGTGGACAATTTCTGCTAAACTAGTCTTCTTTTCATGACAAACTAACTACTGTAGTTGCTGCTGCATTTACTGTTTGACAGAGACTTTTTCCTAAGAAAGACCTCCTTGACTTTGCATGTTCAGAGCAACAAAGGTAAACTGAACTTCGCTATTCCCAGGTCTTTTAATCATCATTCTTCAGCAACTGGAACTTGCTCAGTTGTCGGTGTGACCCAAGTACAGGAACTTGGTCAGGTGATACACTGGGGAGGGGATAACCCCATCCTTTATTCAAGTTTGGTCTCTGGTGTCAGATGTGAATGGTCTTGATCATCTTCCAGGCCACCACTGTCTCCCAGTGAATGTATCTGAATGCAGCTGGATGCATGTTAAAGCTCCAGGAAGACCTTAGTTAGTGGACCTTACATTTTGCATATCCACCATAGGTTTTTGTCCCCAAGGTTAACAATAAGTCTCCATGTTCAAACAAATGTTAAAGTTTTAATGAACTTTGTGTAGGTGGAATCAGTATTGGAATCAAAACAGCAATATACTTCTAAAATGGTTCATTTGTCAACAATTTTAGTCTCCAGAACATTGAAAGTAACCTTTGGTTTCACCAGTCACATCAAATACAGTTTATTACTTCGGTGAAGATTTCTGTTTTCTTCGATTTAGTAGACAAGATGTCCCCCAGTCCCCACGATGTCTTTCACAGGATGTTAGCTCTACAGAAGTAAAAATGGTCATTTGGGAGGGCAGGACATCATTTTTACCAATCTTCATGACATTTCCACTATCAGGGCCTGGGGTGTGAGATTCAGGGAATAAAGGGTACAGACAGATATGGAAGCAGGGAGAGAGCTAAATCTCCCATCTGTGGCTGCTGGAAAAAGGTAGATGTCCTTGCAAGACCTTGGAACCCCGTCAGAAAAAGAAACTGGTTTTAATGTTTTAAAAAAAAGATTATTGAAGCCAATAGCAGATCTTCTGCTGGACTTTTCTGCTACGTCACCAGTTCAAGCTGATTTCCATCGTTATCAAAAATAAGAATGCCAATCATATCAGTTTAAATTCTCGATTGATCTGACACATTCCTTCTGACCTACTTCATGAGAAAACATACAATACATGTTTGTCATTTTTAAATGAAATGCTGTTTTGAGGTTAGCCAAGTTGGGTCTGGGTGTGGAGACTCAAACCTGCTGATCAAGTGCAGTTGATTGAGTGCGTAATGCTGCAGCAGTGATACCATTCAAGAACTTCCAGAGCATGTGAACGATCAGGGGGTATCATTTTTCAGGCGGAAAACTGGCCGGTTAAGTGTTATAAGTATATAAAACTGCCTTAGCCTTAATAGGCAGCTGCGAAAGCTGCTATTGTGTGTCCTAGTATGGTGATTTTTTCAACAGTCATGTCTCAGTGCAAGCAAAAGTGTACCATTCATTTGTTTTGCTCTGACTACACTGTCTGAGTTCTCTATTTTTCCCCTTGCGCCCAAACATTGGCAATTTGAAAACTGGGCTTGAAAGAAGTGCAGCCTTTCGTTTCAGTCTGGCTAGAACATCTTGTCTTTCTCCAGTTTCATGCTTTACTGTCCCTGCTACCTGGCTCAGGTGACAGCACTGCAGGCAGCCCCCTCCACCCAGAGAGGTAAGCAAAGTTTGGGAGACCATCTTGCATTTTGCTTCCCTTTTGTCCAAAAGTGTTTACTGTCGACAATGTGGAAGAAATAGCCTGGGTCTCACAAAACTGGAACTTTTAATATTTAAGTATTGGTTGAGGATTAAGATTTATCAAGTATTAACAGAAATTACCATGCTAGTTCTTTCATCGACGCAGAAATCATATTCCGTGCTTAAGACTGAATGTGGAAGCTTATATGTAGCTGCTTTCACTTAAGGTGATAAAGGCACAAAAAACTGAGCAGAAAATTGGGGTTATTTGTTATGCACATAGACGAGTCACTAATGAAGAAAGGAGTAAATATCAGAGCCATTCTCTTCATGAGCAACCCATAAACTTTCCAAATGGTCTGACAGATGGCTGTATAAAGTTGTCGCAGTTTAGATGCATCTCTCAAACTAGGACTTGCACAATCTTTTTTAATAGATTTTTAGAGGTGTCTGTTTGTATTTATTGCTGTTCTCACAGCCACCACTCACATTCGACAGTCATTACATTTACAGCTGGCAAGTTGTCGCGCTAACTGCTCTGTGGGAAGTGTCTCATCTGCAGTTATGGGCCGGTGCACCGAGCACAGCGAGCCTCCCCAAGTACCTCCATCACTGGCTGTCCAGTCCCAGCTCATAGCATTAAATAAGGGTTGCCTCTGATTACCCGTTAGGGAGCCATCCCTCGCCACAACTGTCTACTTTGAGTAGGGGCAGAGAGAGAGAGGAGGCGAGACTAAACAAAAGGGACATGGCTATATTTTCTCCTGTTGACCCTACCCTTACCCCTCTCCCAGCATGTGACAAATGCTGATTGAGAAAGGAGCAGAGAGAGGCAGCACAACCCTGTGCTCATGTTTCCTCACACAGGCTTTTTGTGATCAGCATCCCCATGGTCAAAATGTGGAGTGCAGCATCTGACTGCATTAGCTTGACCATGCTCCCTTTTCCTTTCACTGCTGGGCTAATGAGAGCAGCACTCCTCTTTTTTTTCAGGACATAACATCACCCTGCATTTTTTAATTTTCATTTTCTGACAGCTACAGGTTATCTGTCAAGGTTTAGGCCAATAACTGTTTAATTATGGGTTGAAAAATGTGATCTGACATTCGATGGGAGCCGGGGATAAGATGAGTGGCGAGGAGAACACGGTGCATGGAGAGCTTTGAGGGTGCAGTGGGGAGCTGGGAGATGCTGGCGTCAGATAAAGGCAGATGGTGATGCGGATAAAACTGTCAGATAGAGGCAGAGGCTTTTATCCTCTACTCTCCACCCCCGGTAACACACACACACATACATACACACAGAGGAATACGTGTGCATGCATGCAACCACAGTACGCCTTCACTCCTAACTAGCTGTCAGCAGCATACAGAGTCACAAACTGCTCTCAGGTTCCAGCTAGCTGCCAGAGTTGCTCAGAGACACATTTGCAAGGACACCTCCACGTTTCCTTATGAGACGTGTATGATTAGCCCCGGTACACGCAGTAATGCATGCATACATGCATTTACGAGGGCAGCCCTAAACATTCTCCCCCACATACTGTGATTTTGTTATTTCATTATTCATAGCTCCCACCTCTCCCCCACGTTTCCTTTCTTTAATGGATGTCACTTCTCCAACCTACTCTCCTTCATCTTGTCAGGGGGGTAAAAGCCAAACATGCAGGGAGGGACAGAGGGATGAATCGTGGAGAACAATTGAGGGAGAAAGGGAGGCATTGCTTTGATGAATGCAGCTGCCTCGCAAAGGGGAGCGTGGGCCTCCGTCAGTAATGAGATCGGGTCCTGGTGGGTTTGGCAGGGTCTCTCTCCTCAGCTGGCGGGAGCCTGACAGCATATCGATTAATCCTTCCCTTTCGCATCACTAATTAATTGTCCCTGTGGGTGGAGGGGTGGCAGGGCATCAGCTGAAGGAGGGGGGCAGATTGTACCTTAGAGGTTTCATCATGGGTGGCTAACTTTGGATGGGCGGGGGGATTAGGAGATAGCGCTTCCTATAAATCCCACCTTCTTCACAAGGATTGGTAGACTCTTTTTATATCTAAGCATTTACAACTAAGATCCATTCATTTGACTGGTGATACTGGTAGAGAGCAGTACACAGCATGGGTTTAAATGCTACCTGAGAGGCTTAACTCCGAGCACATCAGTCTCACAACTCTGGTTGGCCATTTTAAATCAGTGCCTTTGCTGGTACCCGTCTGATTATTCGTTTTGATTTTTAGATTCAAGTCACAAGAAGCGACTCGCTTCTGCTGGAGCGTGCAGTGAGCTTCACTTCACCGCGCGGCTTTGTCAATTTGTCAGATCTAAATGTAAATCGCCTTTTAGAGGGTCATTTATTTTGTCAACTGCACCGCAACACTCTGAAAAGTCCAGCTTCATCGCACTGGACCGAAGTATTCCAAGCACATTCCGTGTTCAGGTTGTTGCACGTCTGGCCACACCCCAACCAGTGATGTCTCAACAGCTGTTTGCCTTTTGACAGCAAATAAAGAGCTTCATCAATTAACTTCTTCGGTTGAATGTGGATTTCAACAGTTGATCTGCAGTGTACTGTAGCTACAAGGACATTAGTTTGGTTTTCAACACTTTAGTGTGATGCAATACTTCCAGTTTGTGGACTCACTAAGGCTAGTCTCAGTCTGCAGGTGCTTTTGCACATCGGAGGCAATTTCAGGTTTAATGTTTTGCTAAAGGACACTTCGACATGTGGACAACAGCTGGTGATCAAAACACCAACCGGCCCCAAAACTGTTATATGGAGACTTTGAATCAGGAGCAATAAGGACCAGGCTCATAGTTCGGTGGCTTAAATTTAAACAGTCACATTTACACATATTGAAAATGTTTTTCAAGCCTTCACTCATTGTTCCACTTTCCACAAAATTGTAGTAAATACAGGTTAAAAAGCTTTTGGGATAGCCTTTTGCAAATGTGTCTTTGCTTTGCCCTTTTCCACTTGAAACACATTTGCAATACTGAAACAGTAAATAAATAAGTCCATAAATAACATAATCATTTTGTTAACAAGGTGGCCTCAACTATCTTTACTGCCTGTAGGTCACTGTATTTGTAGCTCACACTGGCTATGTATCCTGTAAGAGCAAAGTGGCGGATGGGCTTTCTGGATCAATAAGCTATTAGGGTCCAAGAGAGCAGCCTGTCTGTATAGCTACAGTCCTGCCTTTAATAATCACCAGGGAAGGCAAAACTACCCTGTTTCCATTCTTTCCTGCCATTGTCTGGCATCTCCTTTCTTCCACTCGTCTACCTCTGTACTGTTTACGTACTTGTAGTGTATACACAATTGGTTCAGTCATCGACCAGAATCTTAGTTGACTTTGAGTAGTGTATGAGTGCACAGCACAATAAACCCCTGTCTACCAGCAGTCTAATATGATTCATGCGTTTTGTTTTTTTGTTTTTTTTACAACATTCCACACAAATTATGTTATCAGCCATGTGATGCATCACGCTGATTGTGTCATCTTCACCGCTGGTGTCATTTTACTTGAGATTCATTGTGCAAGCATTTCACGTTTGTTGTGTAGGTTTTTAATCTTGGAGATTAGGATTTAACTCAATGATCCTGACATGTAAGGATTCACAATATGACTGCATGAATCAGGTTGAAACCTACAGGAAAAAAATAGATCCAGACAGTCCAATACTCAGCAAGATGAAGGGAGAGCAGCAGAATGGAACTGGGAGGAAGATGGAGGGAGGAGGGAAGGCAGAAAGAAATTAAGAGCATCTAAGAAGCTGGAGAGGAAAAAAGAAGAAGAGTACATTTATCCAGTCCTCTTTGTCTTCCGTGACTTGCCCCGAGGAGAGGACCACTGTGAGGTCCTTTCCAAATGTCACTGCTGCACATCCTGCCCTCAGCTCCCTCTGGATGCACTTTAGTCGAGCGTCCCCTCACTCGCTGCAATAAGTTCCGGGCCAGCACAGACAGGACAGCCCATTTATTTAACACAAGTCTAAATTCATCTAACATTATTCATTGGAAATTATGCCTTCATTTGCATTCTGATTCATCTACACATACCATTGCTGCTGCTGCTGCCGCTGCTATTAACAATTCTCTGTGACTAATACACTCATTTTCTGTTTGAACGCACAGGTGTCTGCAATATTCGGATATTCTGGTCTCATTAAAACTATTCTCTTCCGTGATTAACTCATAATGCTGACACATGCATGGATTTCAGGGTGGATACGTCATCCCTAAACACAAATTTGTGTGTCAGATAGTTTCGGACTGTTTGTAGGCAAACGTACGATTTTCATATTCAACGCATTCCCTCAGCCTCTGGATGCGCATATCAATTGTCTACTGCTCATTGATGCAAGACGCTGTTAGCATTTCATGTAATACTTTTTGGACTTTGGCTGACCCTTGTGTCTTCTTCCCGCTTTGATTCATCACCATATCCATAATTCATCCTCGCCCTTTCCATGAAAGTTGTCTATTGACCGTCTGTGCTGTTTTAATAAAGCTTATGTCTTCTATTGATTGTACAGCCACCGTGCCCCCCTTTCATAGATCAATCGACCACCAAATAAGCACCCTATATAACTTTTGGCCCTCTTTCCTGGAGAAAGAAGCAATCTATATCTTACTGCCCAAACATTATGAGTGTTGTGTTACTGTGAGGAAAACCAACACAGACTCCAAAAAGCTGCTTTGAACTGTTTCAACCCCCGTCTTAGAACGGTGGTCAGCTTAAAACCCAAACAGTGTTACCGAGTCGTCTCCTGCTCTTATCTCAGTGTACTTGTTGACTACCTTGGAGAGGACGTTTCTACTTTGAACATAGTCAAGCACAAAGGATAGAATGAAAGCAGAGCGGAAGAGAGTGACAGGTAGAAAGAGAAATGGAATTTTAGACTAAGGGAGCTAAAAGCAACAGAGCCAGAGAGAAACAAAGGTGGACTTCAAGAGAATGTCTGGAGGCCGAAAAAGGCACAAAATAAAAAAAAAAAAAAGAGAGAGACGTTTACATGTGCTCATCCATGCAGTGCACACATCTATGTTTTCTAAGCCTTCAGTGGTGTACTCAAGGCAGCAACGATGAATGCATCCTTTCTCAGTCACCACTCTTAACTTTGCAAGTCCATCAGCCATTCTGCTGTTGGCAGCCCAGGAAAAAGCTACTTCATTATTCAGTGCTTTTGTTGTACTGAAAATGAACACTATTAAGAATGAATGTGTGGAGCCGTCAGCACAAATTTGGTCAGAACTGAGAGTGAAGATCTTAAAAAGCGACCAGCGCAGAGCAAAGATAAGAAGAACGCTTTTTTTTTTTTTTTAAATGTAGCTCCTTTTGAGGGATAAAAGAGCTCTTAACAAATGCCCCCGCCAGTGTTCAGCATCGAGTTAAGTTCTACACAACATCCTTCTGAGGGAGAAAAAGAGGCAAATGGTGAGGCCAGGAACATGGCAGCCACTGTGTCATGATGCTTTTTCATTTACTGAGCTCAGACTCAGTTACACCTTTAGGTCATGGAGGTTGCTCAGTTGATAAAGTCTGTCTTCAACAAGTGCTGTTGCTTGCACTGCGTGGGTGTGTCAGTGGTCGATGTGCAGAGTCCACAGGCCAAGTATATTTAGTCCACTTACCGTAACTTGAGCACTTGGTCTGCTGCCAATTAATTTCCATTGCTTGGAGAGGAGACAAGAGGCTGCAGAGGGTTGATGAGACGGATGACTGCAGAGGCGCAGAGGAAGACTGGAAAGAAGAGAACAAATGACAAAATATGTTGGTACATTTTCCATCACTTCTATCCATTAAGATAATGTACTGATTGAAGTGGTTGCTGCAGTCTGGGAACATGGCTGGAGATCACTACAACAAAGAAACACGAGCAATCAGACAGGATGTAAACCAGTCAACAGTTTAGCCAAATTATCAAAATCATTTTATTTGCAAGTAAAACGGACCCAAAATGTTGGTATTAGTATTGCCATTGTCATATGGAAGTTATTATAATTAATTGTTTTCAACTTTTTATACTGTTCAAGTTAACATCCAAGTTGTAGTTATGACTTTGAAAGTGTGACTGAATATCTGACTGGTTGTTGGATTAAACAGAAGGGCTTAGAAAAGGCCAACAGTCAAATATGATGGGTGCTATAAGGTCTGTGCACTCTCACCTAACCAACCCTGCTATCATACAGCTCCTTATTAAACTCCTCACATGAAAGCTTTGAAGTCATAAACATGTGAGTCTACACTTTAGGGTTCATTAGGAGTCAAAGTTGAATCATTTGATGTATGAAACAGTGATGAAGGACAGTTTACCAACTAAACTGGGAATTTGTTTGAAACTGGTCTCCTGACACTTCCCTCATTGGACTTACTTTTGGCAATTTTGCTTCTCATCCCAAATTTCAAGAATTGAGTTGGTGGTTCCAATGGATTTTTTTTCATAGAATTTCCAGAACCAAGAAAATACTCATTATAACGGAACAAAAATGAAAATGTCCTCTCATCCCTCCCATTTAGCCAGTCACCCTCTTCAGTTTTTTTTATTCTTCTTTATGGGTTGAGTAGCTTCACCACTGATATCAGTGACTGAGGTCTTAGCTCACTGAGCAGCAATAGAAGTCCTGTCTTCCTCCCCTTTTTCCCTAAGAGATGAAATCCTGTTGTCAGACTGGCGATAACCGATGCATGATGGGCCCCTGAGGTCTGTGCAAACCTGTTGTGGAGACCATCCCATGGATGCTCACAGCTGAATCTTTCATGTGCCATCACGGGGGCCGATAAGGTGCAAATAGGATTCGTTTACTGTACAGCTGCTGTATTGCTTTGGTAAATCTACTGGAAAGACCGTTTTTGGTTGGATTTGAAGGGAGGGCAGCGATAAAGTTGGAGCCAGGTGTGGACAGAGAGGGCGAAGATAGGAAAGAGAGGACAGAGTGCATCATACAAACGTAGACGTATATGGTTTGGTTGCTATGATTCCCCCATAAAGATCCCTCCTCTTTAGCTTTTTACTAATCCAAGCCACGTATATGGTTCCATATAAAATAAATCTTCCAATATTTAAGTATCACAGTATTGAAATATCAGTTATTGTGACAACATAAATACACACACATTTTGCAGCAGCTTAATGCTTTCTACTCTCAATCAGTCGCCCTTTTTCCCCTTTTCAGCAACAATCTGTCTGCCTGTCAGTTTGCAAGACAGAATATATTCATCGAGCGAATCCTCTTTTGTGTCTCTTTTGTGTCAGAATTGGCAGGGAATTTGATCAGAGATGGAAGAGGAAGAAAAAAAAAAAAAAAAACACTAGCTGATTCACTTTGATTCATTTCGGCTGCTGTTCAGCATGCCGCTCTTTCTCCTGGGAGGGGGGGTCAGTTGGAGGGAAATACACAAGCAGCCAAAACTGCAAATGGCTTCAGAAAAACAAAAAAAAAAAAGGGGCTTTTGTTTCCTTAAGCTGACATGCACAAGAGCTGTGCGAATCGAGACCTGAAGAGGGAGAAGATCATTCCTTTTCTGACGTGTTTATGAGATGTGAAAGAAGAATACAAAACGAAACAAAACAAGTGTGTCAGACTGAGAACGTTCAGAGAAGTCAAAAACCAAGACGATTCTCTGGATCATTATTGTGACTGAACAGCACTGTCTCACGTGTTCCCTCCCTTATAGGGAAGTACGGCCACAAGGGAGGACCCTCTCATAAGTGATTGAGGGATTGGTGCCATCGTATTATTCCTGCACAATATAGGAGGAGAAGGAAGTTCATCATTCATTCATTTGCTGCTGCTGCTGCTGCTGCTGCTAGGATTTGGGTGTACCACAATTTCTTAGGTTCATCCGGTGGTTTTCAGGACAATTAGATGCAAGAATCTGCAACAGCCTTCAGTCATTTGTAACCACGCCCGCTTTTCTCTGCTGAGTGCAAAGGAACTTCGTGATGATTAATAATTTTCTGGTGCAAGACAAAGAATAGCAAAGGTGATCTCACACTAGTAAGCTGTGAGTTTATACTTCATCCGGGGGAACCAGGAGCCGCCAAACACGGGACATGATTAAATAAGTCTGCAGCACCTTTTCGAAATCTCAATTTGGCACGCACAATTGAAAGTTGTTCCCTCATTTCCCCCAACTCTCTGTCTCTCTAATTCTTTTATTACATCTGTTTTTCTCTTCCACTCCCTCTTTGCTGAGTCAGAGCTTGTACTTACACAGAGCCAGACTTCAGAATGATATGCTGAATAAGTATCCTTATATCTGTAGCTGACGTAGCAAAAGGCTGAGGGAGAGTTGGTGCAAGTAAGGGAGGGAGAAGTCGCCAGTTTGACTATAATGAGGGTAGGAAACTGTGTTTTTATATAGCGCCTAAAAAAGGGGAATGTGCTGACATTATTTCAGCATATGCTATGATGTGAGACGGGACGGGGGCAGTTTAGCAAATGTATCCACAGCAGCAGAGAATCTGACATTTTCCAGGAGATCTGTAAAGTTAAAGAGGCTCCTTGGCAGTGGCACAGGCTCATTAGGGCTGCGCGAGAAGTCACTTACAAGACAAAGAGTCGACCAACTCTGACCATTATCCTGAGCATTTTGGACATGTGGATCCTTCCCACCGAACTAAGACTCGGGCAGCAGCCATCAAGCTGTTCATCTCCTCTGCAAAGTGCTGGGCCAACTCCAGTAAAAAAGGCTTGCTCGTTGGATGTCTTCCCAGAGCAATTAGCTGAACCCACATGCCTGTTTGATTAATACACAGATGAAAATTAGCTGCTTACAGACATTCTGCTGAGTCTTAGCCCTTCTATGGTGACCAGGTTGGACGTCGGTTTGCACTTTGCTACTGTTTACTCATCTACAGGGCATATGTAGGGTATAACGTTCACAAAAACAGCATGATGGATTTTGTGCGATCCACATCACTGCTACTGTAGCATGATAAATGGACGAAGAGGCAGACCACAGTCATCTGTGTTGACAAATGAAGCTTTTTCCCCATGTTCCTTACTCCACCTGCTCACCAGTTTACATTGCCATGCAATCTTCACGCAGTCAACCGAGGCACGATCCATACATATGTGACAAATAGGGCATAGTTATCAAAGCTGGCAGTCCCAATAATTAGAAAAAGGCAATAGTCGAGGCCAAGGAGACCATTTCCCTGATGGATTAACAGCAATTGCTTACAGCGGTGTTCCAGAGCTGTTTACACTGGCAGTCATAAGGCAGATGTATTGAGCAGCGGCGATGTCTTTCTGTGGATTCACTTGATCAAAAGCAATCGTCTACCTAATCAACAGAAATAATGGTGGCACAGTGGTCTGTTTCCAAAAGCAGCAGATGTATTATCATCAGAGAGAGAAAATAAGATGCATAAACAAACAGGCACTTCCCGGCCATCAGGATTCTGTCTCGATGTCATTCACACGCTCACTGTAACCCACCTGGGAGGGATGATCTGAGCGCTGGCTGTGATGCCAGTTGCACAGAGGAGAGGAGGACACCCAGGAGCTATTCTGAGGGCCCCCACCTGCTGTTTTAACAAGCCTCAGATCAGTGAGCCTTTTCTGGGTCAGATGGCCGGGGGTGGTGCCTCTCAGCTCTGGTGCCCCCCCCCCACCAGGGTTTGCAGCTGTGTTGCGGGATCCTGCTGTACTCTGTCTGCCTTCATGGGAGGGCTGCAAGCTCAACACTAGTGGGTCCATCACCTCTATCTAAAATGGAAAACGCTCGGTGCTAACATTACCTGCACTAGAGTTGCATCACTGTTGACAGAGGCATCCCAGGGATTGGAAGGTTTAGAGGGGGAGCAGGGGGGAAAGTTGGTCACACTCAGAACATCACACACACACACACACACACATACACACAGACACATGCTTCATAAATCTCTCCATGCTGTAGGCTGTCAAGGCGGGGTGTTGAGATGCCATGCTTGCCGTGACAATTAGCTGCACATCTGGCCTGGTGATTGAGAGAGTGGGCCAGACAGCTGGTGCAGCACCACATAGAGAGTGCATGCAGAGAGATAGGTGGGGTCAAAGGAGGCCCACTGAATCTGATGCTTAATGAAAACGTACATTTAGTAAACAGCGGATTTGATTTAGTGCAAGCTAACAATATGTGGGCGTCGAATCACAGGACAGCTTGAGTTAAATGGGCGAAGCCTACCTGACTGATGTTTGTGTCGTGTGGATGAGCATGCCTTCACAGCTCATGATCCCTGTACGGGTGAATTGCAGGTATATTGATGGTTGTAACTGATCTTGAGAAAGGGAGGTGTTCATCTAATCATACCTCTATACAATTACAAGTGCTTGAGATCTGATGAGGTCAGTATTCAGGGTAATATTTAGCCGCTGTCTCCATTTGTAAAGAAACGTTTCTCCGACTACGGGAGCAGGTTGTGGTGAAAGGTCTCAAAATACATAAACTAAGGTTACACAACCAACAATTATTATCCTCTTTCGTGTTTGTATTACATCAATAATGCTTTTAAATATATCAGTTAAACAGGGGTGATGCATGATTATCATCATTGTATGGGACACAAACCTATTAAAAGTCTTATCTCTCATTTCTTGCTAAAACTTTGTGAATGTACTTTAAATCTGTTTAGTCGAAATATTAAATTGGGTTAATCAGGGAGCTGATGCTTTGTTTTCAAAGATTTGAATTTCCCTTCCAGGCCAAATCCTTATATTGGGGAGATGTCTGACTTATTGCGTTGCACGCCCGCCCCCCCACCAATTCCTCAGAAGGCAGTATCTTAAAGGAGAACAGCATATTAGATGGAGACAGCATCTTAATAAGACAGAACGAGAAGAGGGAAGTTAAAAAATAATGAAAGCGCAGAGAGAGGCGGCAAATTGACACTTGGCCTCAATGGCCATCTAAGGGAGGAAATGCCTCCTTGTGAAGCTGATAGGAGGGGAGCACCCCTGCACCCGCCCTTCGACTGCCGGCATCGCCGAGTCCCCGATTCTTAATTATCCCCTGGAATGATGAAAATGAAAAAGAAATAGTAAAGATGGAACCATAGCCGTGGCGGCTGGTGGGTCATTTAGCTGAGCATTTATAAAATGAGATCCCCCCCGCTCAGTCTGGGGCCATATTAGAAACTTTAATGCTTGTCTGGAGAGATAAGGAGAGGTAAGGTCGCCTTAATCTGCCTGTTATAAGAGCAGCGTAAGTGACAGGTGCAGTGGGGGGATTGGGGAGGGAGGGTGTGGTTGCAGATACACGAACATCTCTCTCAGAGAGCTAATGCATTCTCACATGCCTTTAGTATTCGAACAATCTCATGCACTTTCACGTCATTACAGTGAGACAGATGGTGAGACAGTCACAGACACTTAGAGAAAACACCTGCGTCTTCCCGTAGTATCTGGTGTTTATCGTTGCCAGCGCCACCCGTCTCCCATTAAACCAGCAGATATGTATGTATAGCAGATGTATGTTAGCAAAAAAAGATTGCAAGTAAAATGAAAATGTCAGAAAAAGGCTCAAACTGCGACATGTATCCAAAGATCAAGGATCCTTTTTCCATTTTACAACTGCACTCTGAAAATACGTTTTTAAAAAGCCCCAGACTCTAAATACTTCATCATGGTATCCTCAAGGTGCATTTCTCTTGCACTTCAACCAATGAATATATGCAGCCATGACACTTGTTACAGCTGCTTTTGCTCCACAAAGACATTAACAGCGTTTGCCAGTGCCTCCTCACAGCCGAACTTAGAGACGTGGCGCTCGTCTTCCACTCCCTGCTGGCTAGTGAAGAGAGAAAGCACCAATTCCCTCGTCAAACACAAAAGTTAAAGCAAGCTTTAATTAAACTGTAAACTTTCTCCCAGTGTCTTACAGCATTTTTAATATGTTTCTTTGATGCCATTAGCCATGATGCAAGAGACGTTTGTTACATTGGTGCTGTGATCCCCTCTAATTATTGGAAGTTACTGTTATACCCCGTCCTTGAGCTCTCAGACGTCTGTTCGTGGCAGCCATTTTACAGCTGCAATGAGAGGGAGAGAAATGTCAAGAGAGTTGACTTTGAATCTGATGGGAATCGTGTAATGTCACCGCCGCCGTGTTCAGCAGCATCTGATAAAGCGGCAGCTCCTGAATGCATTCTCCTGCGAGAGCCGGGCTGCCTCGTGCCACCCCTTCTCACATAGGTGATTCAGCATGTGCACGAGGGGATCCAGCCAAACGGATTCTCGTTTCATTTTTTCCCCAAATATGAGCCGACTACACTGTCAAAGCGAGGACATTACCTGGGTTTGAAAGAGGCTTGATTTGGACAGTCTCTGAGCGGTTGAATATGGTGCATGTTCTAGACATAAGCAGACAGACACAGAAAACCCCCACACAGACCGCATCAGCGTCTACTGCAGAGCAACTGTCATTGACCTTCATGTCACTGGGGTATGTAACAGATCGTGACCTGGAGTGTCCTCCGGCAAGGCCTCCGTCCTCGGCCTCTCCCACCCTTGTTGGTGTCACTCTGCATGGGTTAGTGTCACGTAACCTTTCACTCCATATCAAAGTCAGGATGGATACAACCTGCCCTCAGTCAGTGACCTACGCTCATCAGCCTCTCCACATCTGGATCTTTCTGTTTTTATCTTTCTCTCCGATTGTTTTCTGCTCTTATATCAGCTCGGATCTGTTCCACGCTTCACCTTTATAGGATTTAACTAAACACCAAACACCGCTAACTCTATTTTGTCCACTGCTGCTGTGGCAGCTCGTCCAGACTACTGCCAGTTATCTATAAAAACCTGAAGCCACAGTTCTTATTTTCACCTGAAGCCACAATGCAAACAAACAAACTCAGTTGTAACTGCAGCTTACAAGAAGAGGCCTGACAGTTAGCAGGTGCACTGAGGAATAACAGTCTCAGCATTTACCATTTAAACTAACTACTCTTGACTTTTGAATATGAAATGTGAATTAGAATTCTTTTGGGTCCTCATTTTTATCAAAAGAAAGCACAGTATAATTTACAGTTAAGATCTTCATGCTTGAACAACCTGCTGTCCACAACTGGTATAAAAAAAAAAAAAAATCTTAGAAGTCTTCTTAAAAGTCTTAGTGTCACCCTTCCGAAACATATATTTAATCTTGCTCTTCATCCATACTGACTGATCTCTGTCCTTCATCCCGCCCTTCCATCCAGCCTCCTCATTTGCTCTTTCCCCTGCTTTTTTATTCACCTTCCTCTGAAGATGGTCAACATTAATGCTTGTTCAAAAAGTATGGTCCCTGCCGTGTATTTGTTCCAGTTAGACGGGGTTTAGCCAACTCTGTAATTGGCCTTCGGTTAATCCCTGCCTTTCTTGTTAGCCACTTTCAATGGAGGGTAAATGACTTCTTCGTCTGCCTGTGGCACAAATTGGTTTAAAGAGTGTGTGGCTGTGTGTGTTGTGCTGGCTGTAAAAGAAAAATAGCGGCACTCCAAAGGTTAAAACACAAAAGTAGGCTGCAGGTATTCTCACATGTAGCACAACAATAAAAAGGGACTAAACTAAAAGCATAATTGAAAGAGTGCTGGAAGGCTGCTATGTAAAATAACTAACTGCAAACCTCGCTGAGACAATGTGTGATGGACGACATGCATGTTATTTTTCAATAGCTTGGGGGAGGCTCGAAAACTCATGCACAATTTGCATCCTCAGGGTGCCGCGGCTGTGAATTTGTTGTCGGTTAAGCATCTGAGGGTCCATGCAGTATGGATCGCTGTGCAGATACCTGCAGAAAGCCAGATTAATAGTGATGGGAAGATGAGATGCCACAAAGAATTCATTATTCCCCCTCTTAAATAAATGAGCCCTGGGCTGCGACTTTACCGCTGCCACCTCAGATATAACACACGCTTTAATAAGAGCTGTCGGGAGGGCTGCGCCACGAGCATGTTCATCCTCAAACGTGTATGCATGTGCAGGCCCCTCTATTTTTGTTTGCTCTGACGTGCACGTGTTGTGGGGGAGGTTGATAATGAATGAGGGAGATGTGTTTATTGAATCTTGACTTAAAATGAGCTTTATGATATGACGGACAAGATATTATTGCTTCCAAGAACGCTTACAGTGCCGGCTTGCCTGGAAATGCTGGTTATGGACATCTCATCGAGTTTCCCAAACGTTCACTCTATGGATTAAGCAATCATCTTCTGATGTATAACTGCCTGTGTGTATCTACACCGCCATATTTTTTTTTTTTTTTTTACTAACCATGCAATGATACCCGTCTGAACTACAGTACTCTAAAAATGGCAGCTTTACAATCTAGTGGAGCACTGGACATAATTTACCATTTTATGTTGCTTCATGTTCCTTCATATAAGATGCAAAGTGTTTGCCAGAGCGGTTAAGTATTCAGTGTTTGGCTCAGTGGATAGGTGGCAGGATTGAGGCCATAGTAGGAGTTTGATTGCCTCTCAGACCTGACAAAAGTATTATTCCTTGAATGCAAACCCTTAAACTTTACAAGCATAGTTTCCCATACCCCCCGAAGGATAGCATTGTGTATATGTTTGTGTGTGCATGGCTGTGTACCATCCCTAAGAGCCCATTGTCACTACAGCAGGGAGGACTGTGAACACTAGGGCCTGATGACAGAGCCCTGCAGCGCTGGTCACACACACACACACACACACACACACACACACACACACACACACACACACACACACACAAGAGAGGAATGTGCAAAGATACAATGCAGAAAGTCCGGTCTCTCTACTGTATAAAATTATGTCACTTTGTGTAATATGACATCACACATTACTTTATTGTAAACGTATTTTTAACCCAGCTGCTCGTGTTCTATTATATTCTACTCTGTACAATTCAACTCTTGTCCAACCTCTATCTGTGTGCTCTAAATCTGTCAAGTCCATTGTAGTGATTGTGTGGTCTGTCACTGAGGCTGCATCATCTGCCCCCCCCCACCCCACCCCCCACCCCCCCACACACACATCCCTCCATCCTCTTCCTGGCTCTTATTTTCTCATCATGCTGCTTGGCGTCCTCTGCCATGCTTTTGTCTCGTCCCTCACCTCCAGCCAAAATGGAAGCATCTGGCTCCGGCCTCCACAGCGCTGGCTCATTATATTTACCAGTCCAGTAATTAGGGTTGCAAAACCTTGTTGGTGTGCATGCGTGTGTGTGTGCGTGCTTTGTGCAGCGGGCTGACCACTTAGCTACAGAAACCAGTTCATATGTTGATTCATATTTGGTATTTGCTCACACATAACACACAGTATATTTTTTAGGTCAAACTTTATGCAAAAATTACACATCATTCCAGCAACTTGGTCAAATGACATCCATTTTGGATATTCTTCTCTAATGAGTAAGAGCTATTAGGCAGGAGACAAACGATGATATTCCCTGTTGGCTAGTGAGAGGCTGTGGGTTAAGATTATTCAGAGAGCTAGGCCCCCGTAATGCTCACATTAGCTCATTATTTAGGAAGGTAAGTTGGAGTAATAACAGTAGCAGATGTGTTCTTGTGTTTTTTGCCCTGCATACAAACACAGCACGCCTCGACAGACTCATCCACTTCAGAATCATCTTGGTAAACCGTGCGGGGCGAAGCAGCTCAGTGGGCCTGGGACTGTTGCGTCCAGAACGCCTCGCACCAAAACTGTGTCACTACATCAGGTTTTTCATGCAGGAGAATACAAAGAGAGTAGCACACACAACGTTTCACAGGAAAACATTTTTAGGCATCGTGGGGGAGGCCCATTGATGTGGTGGTGGAGTGTTTGGTAGTTTAGATCATATTGGTCCAACACCAAATGGTCTTTTTTTCTTCTGAGATGCCTTTTAAAGTGTCCTTCCACGCTGTACTTTCAGCATGAACACTTGGATCAGAGTTCACACCCACCCAATCCACTTTAATTTGCATAAATGATGACTGAGTCAGGTCAAGTGACCTGAGTGCCAGTCACTCTATCTCTCAAACTGAGAAGTGAGGAGTGATTTACTTTTTCATAACGTCTCACTTTGCCCCAGGCACTTTGTTCTTTATCATCTTTTTCTCCGATTGTTCTCTCAGCCAGCTTCCCCTCTCTCTTTCCACCTTTTTTTTTTTTTTTTCCCTTTTCGCCCTCTTTTTCAGCACTCTGTCCTTTTCACCTCTCCCATGGGAGACATAATTCTCTGGATCAGATTGAGTGTCAGAGTGATATTGCTAGTCTGATCACTGAGGCCCACCCTTCCTCTGAAGGACATTGTGATAGGAGGGGTGTCGAGGTGCATGCCAGGCCTAGAAAAGGTGCCTCGAATTTGGGTCATTGGCATCAGAGCCCCCCCACTCCCCAACCTACCTTCAACTGAAGGTAGGTTCACACTCTTCCCTCTGTAAAATCTATCAGCAAAAGCGAACGCATTCTATCGTTATCATTTTCCTAAATGTAAGCCACAGCAACAATGAAAAGCCTCCAGGACTTTTCAATTACTGATCACTTTTCTTTTAAACACCAGTCTCCCTCCGGCTACAAACACCTGGCCCTCCATCATTTGACAGCTCCAACATGAAATGCGGGCGTCATTAATAAGCTTTATTACAGCACATTGACATTTCAGTGATGTCTTTTTAATTACTTTGATTGATAGTTTTGGATAGATGAATCCAGGACGGCGGGTCAGGAAGAGGGTGGGAGAGAGTCTACGGCGATTCATTCAGTTGTGAATTAGTAACCTTTCTAACTCTGAGCTTAAATGTAAATGGTGCCCCAAGGCCAATGAGCATACTATATATATATCAATGCCATTTAGATTCACTCAGAAAACGAATGAGCCCTTCACAATGAATATTTCTGTCCTAAGGTCACAAATCTTTTATGTCTCACTCTAAATTTGCTAATAATACTGCAATAAATACAGTAAAACAGGCGTACTGTTGGCTCAGGATACTTCCTACAATATTTAAAAGCCACAAGTTCAATTAAGAACCAGGACAGTCAAAGTGGCACAATGTGTAGATAGCTGAGGGAGTCTAATTACAGAACCATCGCAGGTACAATTTATAAAATTCTCCAAACTGCTCCATCAGTGGAAGACACTCTGGATAAGGGCTTTTTCTAAATGCCTTAAATATAAATGAAGCTATTTACGATTCTGCTGTGTCAGTGTGCTGCCCGTTCCTCACAGCGCCGACAAGAAGCACTCCCCAAAGAACAAAGACAAGGGGGCTGAGGAGGGGGTTCCGCTTTACTCCTTAAACTACTTAACAAACAAGACCGCAGACATGTTTTGTGTCACGATGATAACCATCCAGATAGGTGAGCGCAGGGCAGGGCTGTTCTCATTTACTGCCATAAAATAATGGATGAGTGCGGGCTATTGGAGATCCAGCCAGGAGTGTTCAGATCTCTTTGATCATGTTAGGTACAGGGACGTTTTTTAAAGAGCCTTGTTTACAGGGCGAGAATTTTTTTTTTTTTTTTTTACATGGACGAAAATATGACTTCTCACTAAATTAACCCCCCCACACACACACACACAAGCTCACACGTTTTACTGCATCCTCACACACGTACAGTATAACAGTATTAATGCACCCCCCCCCCTCTCGTGATCACTGGTCATTCTCACAGTCTGCACAGAGAACAAGTGTTGCCTCCAAAATGTGTCTGACCCAAAGGGAAGATATTAATATATATATTCTACTAAAAAGGAGTAGTGCGCCTGTATACTTCAAAATGGTCACTTTGAAGCAGGAAATTAACGTGTCAAAAGCTTAACTGTCGCACATTTGCTGCTGTCCTAGAATTTTTTTAATACACTTTCTTTTCCTTTAATCACTGGAGGACACTTTACATTTCTGAGCTTAAAATAACTTATTATGAATTTAAATGGGTGCATGTAACACACTGTTATCTTTAATGGCTGGCTTATTTGAAAGTGTAGCAGACAGATGTTCTCTGTGCTTTAAATAATAATCATTGTTATTATTATTTTTATTTTTTTGTTTTCTGTTATGAAGGACCGAGCCGAATCTGTACAGAATGACGGAAACATAACAAATGGTCGCAAATAAATTCAATAGGCCTATTGGCTAAACAGAAAGCAAAGGATTTGGCCTAATTGTGAAATCAAAATGAAACAACAATGGAAAATAATATTCAGGCCACTCTGTATTAGTGTCAGAAATAAACCAAACATATTAGGCCATAAAACAGGAGGGCTAACTAAATCAAATGGCAAACAAACGGCACTCAGTTATTAGGCTGCATTCGGTGCAATCTATTTTTGATTTGATCACCATTCCATCTGCACTACATAAGCTGCGAACAATTTCATCAATTCCGTTTTCACCAGTCGGCGGTGACAGCTGTGCTACATCCAGGCACCTTGGCACAGCAGCTGTAGTTTGCTAGTTTCATAACAGAATTCATTCACTATTTGTGACAGCGCTGGAAATGATATCACTGGGATTTCAAAATATTGATGTGAAAATATTGCGCATAATTGCTTCAGCTTTCACTCTGCCACACTCCACAGCCGCACAGGGCTTCGTCTGAGGCGCTGCAGCCCACGTCGGTATGGGGCTGCAGACCGGAGTTTTACGACTGAATCGTCTTTGTTCGAGTGGGTTTTTTGTTTCGGAGGCAGTACACCTACACTGTCGTTTGTGGATTAAGGGTACCGAATGCCTTATTTGGAGCTAACGTTCAATAAATGTAAATTTAACAAAGCAATAAATGTGCAGTGTTTCTTTCAGGATGGAGAGCTTTTGAAACAGCATTTAGACCTTTATGTGACTGTAAAAATCTCCAGTAAAACCCAAACAAAGGAAACCTTCAGGATGACAAAGCAGTATTTTACCACAAGCGATATTTTTCACAATTCTTCCTAAAATATCGGCTCCTGATATTGGCATTGTCTACATTTTTACCCACTTCCCAACCAATTTCTCTGCCATGCACTTCAACATTCTCCAACCATTGCAATAGAGTCTTTTTCTTTTTTTTTTGCCTTTCATATTCATATGTTCTGTTTCCTCTCTGCTTTCTACATTCATCACTTGATGTCAGACAGTGTGGGCCCTCTTCTGTGAAGAGCGGTTTACTTGATTGTGATGATAATGAAATTCTCAAGAGGCTTTGCACCTTGGTGAGAAAGCGCTTGAACGCACAATTTTGTATCCCGTTCGGCCTCTTTTGTCCTTGCAGGTAAGGCATCCTTGTAGGCAGGTTATCAAGAAGTCGACAAAATTGGGAGATCTTTCAGTCGCCCTTGCGAAGCACTTCACACTCCTTGAAATATTAGGAGCTGAAATCGCTGTAACTTCTCAACAACGTGTCGTCATTTCAGGTCAATGGCACTGACAAATCACATGCAGTGTGACTTCCAAAGAGTGTCAGGACTTTTTTTTTTTCGACAAAAAACAATTATCTCACACGCTCCACTATTTCGTTTTTGAAATATTACATTGTACTTGTTTTGTTGAATTGGATTTTCTACCAATCACTTTTCAAATTCTGTATATAGCACAATGAAACTGTCTTTTTTTTCCTCCCATCAGTGTTGCTCACTGAGGCGTTGGCCCGTGCTCTTCTTTTCTGATCTCCAAAATTTAATTTAGCTTTAATTAATACAGCAAAGCTTCAGAGTCACTCAGAGGACAATGTTCAGCTCCCCTCACAGAAAAAGTCTCCCTGCATCTCCTCAACCTAACAAAGTTGTACAAGACTATTTTTGAGTTTGACACTCGGCTGTAGAAAGTGTACAAAATGTGTCAGCTTTGTTAGAATTTAACTTCTAAAGGAGACTCACTTAAAGATGCTGCATTAGCTTGTCTTAACAGCAATGAGTTCCTCTGTTGTATCCTGAGCTCTTTTGAACACAGCCAGACCTCTGTCTCACAAGCACATGCAAATATTAACTTCAGAGCCACTCTGCAGAAGAGGGGATGGCAAATTCATTGCTTGAGCGATGCCTGAAAAAGCTATTAGCAGCGAGATAAAGTGAGAGAGATGGAGTGAAAGAAAGATATCCATCTTTTATGAGCATTTCTTCCACTGGGCTTTCTGTGGCTGAGTGCGTCCAACCGTATACCCTCTTCACTAATCCCATTTACCAAAAATGTAATCACTGGACGTTTCTATTGCCCCACTCTCTTCCTGTGTGGGCTTGGCGGCACATACTTACATCATCGAAATCCTCCGTTTTCTTCCTGCTCGCTTCAGTCAGACTCTTTTTGTGCCATCAGTGCTTTGAGAAAACCACCTATAGGTTCTGCTGTCAATGCCTGTTGCAGATGATTACTCATATATAGTACGTCTGTCTCTCTGTAGGTTTTTCTCTTAATGCAGCGGAGAGAAAAGGAAGGAAAAATGAAGAGGAATGGTAGAATGAATCAACCAAACCGTTATAAACATCTATCACAGTTTACCATAAATAAATGTAATAAATAAATGTATTAATGTACCATAAGTGTAACCTCTCCTCTGGCTGACTCCCCTTTGGCTCACATGAATAGCGTTAAATAACTTAAGGGTTTGGCTCTTTAACATTCTCCAAATTTAGTTTGACCTAATAAAGCGAATTCTGATCATACAAAGAGACATTTTGTGTTTTTACGACTCTGAAAAATGTACTCACTGTTCAGCAACCGCCTTTTTTTTTTTTTAAATGATCGTGTATAAGCAAATAGGTGTCACATGATCCTACAACAGTGATGAGATCACTCCATCAAACTCAACTCACAAACCTGGTAAGACCTTGACCTCACAGTGCCATACTTGCAGTATCAGTGCGCACACACAGTATTATATGACGTCATCACTGACATATCGGTGGTTTCAGCTTCGCCTGGTTTAGATAATCGGCTTTGATGTAGCAATGTCGCCATGTTCCCTTTTATTTTAGGGAGTTAAACGTTCTAAAAAATATGAAAAACCAGAAAACTAAGCTACTGGTGGTCCTTTCTTGATGTGTCATCACAGCATGACGTGTGTGGGGTCGCATTGCTGTTGGAATGTGATGCTGATTCCTCCAAACAAGGACTAGTGCATCATTCATGGAGATGACATCTTTATTGCTTTTACTATGTCAACTGTACATTTTATAACTGTTTATAATTGATGTGAATTATCGACTGTGTTTGCTATGTAAAGGCCATTATTATTTCATTATTAAGTTATTATTACCTGCAGTAAAGGCACGAGTCATTCTTCTGGCTGTTTGACAGTCTTTTCCTAGTTTATAAATTCATCTCTCATGCTTGTTAGTCTACCCATCTGCCCGTTTGTCTCAGCATGCAACCAGCCTGCAACCAGCCCCCCCCCCTTGCACTCCACCACCAACATTTTTTATGGCTTCATGGTGGTTTGAGGACAGCCAAGTGAAAAAGAAAACATCCTAATCTAGGGCACGAGCTGCATTCCATTAGCTAGGCCTGCCAACCCTTATCCATTGATCTGCCCGGATTTGGGAGACTTTCTAACTTTATATTTTGAGGAGTTGTGTGGAGTGGGACTAGCGCCTCACTGATCTGACAGATAAAAACAAAGATGAAAGAGCTGCATTTAGGCACAGGCCCGGGACAATAAGCAGAGACGAGCAGAGGGGGATTGAGCGGGAGATAAAGGGATGAAGTGGAGGATGTAGAGGAATGTGTGAGAGGCAGAAGTTTGCCCTCCAACACTGGTGAAGGTCAGGAGGTTTAGTGTGAGAAAAAAAAAAAAAAACCATCAGGGAAAGGTGCACTTTAGAGGAAATTAGTGCACAGAATGGTAAACACTGAACACAGCCCTGCTCGCATATGCACTCACTTCAATTAAAGCTGCACGTGCTCTGCACATCCACTTCATCCTACATGATTCCCCTTTTCAGTGAATAAAAGATTAGGCTGTCCAAACGTCCTCTATCACCCACCAGCCCATGCCTCTTTCTCTTCTCAAATCACGAGCCCCGACAGAAGGCACTGATGGCTCGGCTTCCTGTGGCGAACTTTGAGCCGCTGGTTCTTGATCACTTGGAAAAGGAAAAAGGAAAAAGATGTGACAGAAGGAGAGGAGAGACGAGGGGTTCAGGTTTGTCAGCTTAGATAGAGGGTTACAGGTAAATATAAGTGAAGTGCAATGAGCGAGAAAAACTGTCTTCGCTTGCCAACATTTAACACCATGGAGAGCCCTCCTTCTCCGTTCTTCACTCGTTCTCCCCGTCTGCCTCCTATGCAGTATATGTTGACCTGGAAACGCGTATTTACCCAAACACTTCCTTAATTAAAACTGTCGCTGCTCTCCTCTCGGCTCGATGGCCCGTCCCAGCCCCTTAGCCCTCACTGACAGCCATTCAGAGCAGAAAATCTGTGGACTGCATCGCCCTGCTAGCGGGCTAATCTCTGCCTCTCACACCCTGTTTCTGAATTAACTGTCCTCATTATCGCATCCTCCCAGAACCTCTCCGTCTCTTCCCCTTTTTCTATCATCCCTCTCCTCCTCCTCCTCCTCCTCCCCCTACTCCACCCTTTCTCTCCTCCTCCTCTTCCTCTTCGTCCTCCTCCTCTCTCGTGTAGCTCTTCCCTTCTTCCTTTCCGGCTCACCCCCCAAAAAATAGGACGAAAGGAAAGACGGAGAGAAAGAAAGCTTTTTTTTTTTTTTTTTTTTTCCTCGCCTAAAGTTGATAAATTCTAAATAGCATCGTGAGTGGCTACAGGCGAGAAAACGCATTTTAGTGTCAGCCAAATGATAATTGCATTTCAGCTGCGGTGGTGGAGGGGGCTCATTACATAAGCAAAACATGAGAGCTCACCATGTTTGGGGCTGGAGCTGTCGCCGAGGTGTTTTGAAACGTAGCCATGGGAACATGGCTGTATTACAAAAGCCCAACCACAAACCATTTGGCCAAGACATTTTCATTAACCCTCACTCGCCTCCTAATGATGCCATGCAGTCGCACCAGCCTATTGTAAATGTCCTTGTTAATGGTGCAGTCGTGAGTGGAGCAGGGCTGGACATCTAGATTAAGCAAGCAGCCTTAAAACCCATTCGGGGCGTGGCTGATTGCTTGGCCCCTGTACGTGCTGCAGGCTTGCAGCCTCGTCGAGATCCGCGATGCAAATGCTCGCAGCTTTCCTGAGAACCGTTCATCAGATCGACTACACACTCGAGGCTGTTCTCCCTTGGTAGCAAACAATGAGTAAATTAACTGAGAGAGACTGCCATGTTGAACTTGGGTGAGCTTTACGGTGCAAATTTGTGCCATTGACCAATAGCAAATCACCTAGAAAGTGCTGACCTGTGAGTGGACTGAGGAACAGAAACTCCAAAATGAAGGAAGCCGTCGTAGCTTATCGGCTGTGTTGCACTTTTATTTAAGCCAAAGTATAAACTGCTTCACAAAGGCGACGTGGTTTGCAGAGCTATTGTGGCCTGACTACATTAACAGAATGACGGGCACTTACATCTAACTACTAACCTGCTCTCAGCATGTGCTGCATATCTTTCAATTCGTCACTGTGTCAGTGACAAACTGCAGAAGACGTTGGCTAAGGCCGAAATGCAACTGCTCGAAAGTTGAGCGATGAAGTATTCCACTAACCATATTTGTGTTTTGCGCTTTCATGTTTCACAATTCACATTCTCGCTAACAATTATAGAACAAAGGAGTCGGTTACTGGGGAATGAGACTCATTGCTCTAATTGTCCACTCAGAGTTGACAGCCCGAATAAAGCCATTAGATAAACACAGGCATCAACAACGCATCAAAACTTGAATTATTCAGCGACCGTGACTTTTAAAAGCCACAAAAGAATTGTGAATTTCTCTAAAATGATGTGCAGTTCAAGACACAGCTTGTATTGTGTGATAACTAAAATGGTGTCCAGGATGAGCAAGCAGCCTGGATTTATGACATAAAAACCACAATACAACAAACTGTGAAGTCTCTCTGTAGTGCACACAGGTGCAAAGTATAAAAGTGAGTCTGAGCAGGGTTTAGCTTGCCAGGTGATCTGGCTTTTGCCAATTGTAGCCTGTCTCCCTCAGTAAGTGTACAATACAGGTACTGCAGGGATATTGTCCCAGTGAGGATTCTTGTCAGCAGCCAACACTGGCTAATCCTGCAGATTCTGAAAGCTTCTGTGTGCTTGATGCCAGACATTACTGGACTGTCTCTGAAGCATGATTTATTATACGCATTAAGTGTATCAGGGCACTCTTCCAAAATCCTTAGCTAATAGTTTTCACAGTGTACACGCACATCTGTTGTCTGAGAACACGTAGGACTGTAAATGAGTGAGAGGTTGAAGGCCACAGCAGGAGACAGCTCTACCAACACGACGTGAAGGTGTCCAAGAAAAGAGTCCAGCATGCTCTGGCACTGATAGCACACTCCATTACTTGTCGAACCAAACAGCAAGCCTTTTGATAGCCAACACTTTAGCGAGATGGACTGTTCCATCAGCGAGGATGCAGTTAAGGGTCCAGGAGACTGATGGACAGACACCGGATGTCAGGCTACAGAGTGAGCCAGAGCCGGAGGACGAAGATGAGGAAAAAAAAAAGACGGTGGGGAAGGCAGGAAGGGGAGGAGGTCTCAGATGAAGACCTCAAATGCTTTCATTATTGGCTGCCAGATGCCAGCATGAGATAGAGACCGTCCTCAAGACGTTGGGTCAGGACTCCAATCTCCAGTCACAGCAAAGCGGGACGGGCTGTGGAGGAAAAACAATTCACCACAGCTGACATGTAGACGAGGGAGAGAACCTCGGCAACACTGAGGCTCATAAACAGACGCACAGGCTAGATGGTGATGCACAGTGCACCAATGTGTGTGTGTGTGTGTGTTTTTGACTGAATGCACTGCTACAATCATGCAGGAGCACACCTGTACTCAACACCAATAGGCAGCTGAGGAGAGGGAACTTAATCAAAACACTGACAAGAAAAACCAACAACTCCTGGCAGAAATACTCCTTTAACACAGTCTTCTATTTCTTATGAACACCATTCAAAAAAAGGCACATCACTGCATTCCTCTCAGGACGCTACGGCCTCTCTTTTATCTCCGAGCTAATGCCGCTTCATTCACTGCGGCCTCTTTAATGACACCTGGAGGAGGGAGGGTGTGGGGGCAAGTCGGAGGGGGAGGCACGGAGACCTGCCTTTTATCGAGAACAATGGTGCCAAAATGGGTCCCGCGGGCTTCAACGTTTCCCAGGTGGCTGTTCATTTATCACCGGACTTGCGCTTCCCAGGAGAATCATAATACAGACGAAAAAAAAAAAACATTCAACTCCCCATTAATGGCCACTCAGCCTGAGCTGAAATATCTCTGCAGGAAGAGTGGCATCAAAAGCATCCTTTTATATCTGCAGGCAGCACGCACTCTGCCTTTGTCTTGTTTCACTTAAGCATTTCCAGAGTGTTTGCCCACAGCAGTGGAACTGTATCTTATTGCTGGTGATAGTCAGTGTAAAAATGATTTAGTGATGTTGAGAACTAGACTTGAACATTAGAGTCAGCGGAGGGTTTTGTGAATGTTTCGTTTAGTATGGAGAGCAGGTGTGAGCAGCAGGGTTTGCATCCAAATTAACCTAAATTCCCAGACTTTTGTGTTTTTTCTTCCTCCAACAAACCAGATTTTATGCTCTATCTAACTCACTTGTTCCATTTCAGGCTGCAATCCAACAAAACACTGACTTTTTACCGGTGTAAGAGTGAAGCAGTGATTTTACTTGTTGTCTAAGAAAAGACTCTAAAAAAAAAAAAAAAACCCCAAAATGGACTAAAACAAGACGAATCTAAAAGTTATATAGTGTGCAGCAAACCAACGTTTTACTGTTATCCTAAAATATTTAGCAGACGGGAGCTCGTACGAGACAGGCTGCATCTACAAGAGTGGATTTATCATTTATGTCAGTGTCTGCATATGGCCTGCATAAAAACATCTCTTCCCCAGGGGGATTTACAGCCAGCATTTTTCACCTCATCTCCTTCCTTCCTCACTTTTCCTTCTCACCTTTTTTTTTTTTTTTAATGCAGAGCGCTACTGTGCTCAGTGTGTTTTAGAAACATCAGCTGTCCAGGAAAAAGGTCATGCTGCAAGGCACGCACTGTACAAAAGAAAAGCTATCTAAACCAAAATCTGAGAATGTGCTCTTTCTCTGCCTTGGGCACTGGATGCCTCAGGTCTGGCCGCAAGGTAATAGGCTATTAGGTTAAGGAAGAGCCGTTTGAATCACAGTAATGTCGAGATTACTCTGGCCCTTGTAGGAGGGTGGTATGCTGGGGTCACAACTCAACTTCCAACGAACACAATGTGTTTCAGCCCTCCAGGTTCCCTCTGTGGATGAATAATGGCTCAATAGTCTTCTATTACATGTAACTACTGCATTGTACGGACAGACCTTGGGCCAAAATTCACATTAGTGCTCTGCAGATGGATTTTAGGAAGATACTGCAGGAGCCCTGACACAAGCCTTTATTGGCAGGCCTCCAATATTTTGTGAATATGAGTCTTATTTCTTACAAATTTCCTTCAAGGCAATTTTTTTGCTTAAAAATTCATCAAATAGTCCGTCCAATCTATCCATGCAAGGCACAATTTGTACAATTTGTTCAATATGTATATATTTGTGGCAACTTGAGGGGAAAGAGAAACACACATTTTCTTACAACCCGATCTCTGACAGCCTCATTACGTGTGTGTGCACAACTACTGTAAGTCAGATCAAAGCTGAAGCAGGACGTTGTTGGACACTTTGTGTAATACTGAGCATTGTCTGGCTTTGTTCTCCGATGTGTGCCGCCGCATGTTCACCGCCTGTCCGATCATTTGACCGCTCTTTCAGAGTTCACTCTCAGCAAGAAAAGCGTTACCGTAACCATAACCTGACCCTCGTTTTAAAAAAAAAAAATCTTATTTTTCTTGTGAGTACATCTTACATTGACACGCAGAGTGTGTCAGTACCCCTCGGCTGTGGGTACAGGGGAGATGAGGGACACTTTCTACCTCAAATATTGGTACATTTTCCGCTCGAGTCTAACACTTAAAGGAAATGCTTTCATGGTAAGGCACTGTGGATAAATATTGTTGACCAAAATGACAAATTATCGCAAACTACAAATGAGAGCCATTTCTTTCCTCCTTTTCTTTGACAGTCACAATGGCGCCAAATCATCCCATTTTAGCAGCATCAAATCAATGAGCTATCTGTGGCCCATTACCTTTGCTAGATTGCTGTCTGTTGGATATGAGAAGGTCTTTAATAGAGAGCTCAGTGCCAGCGTCCAGCGATTGTTGATAGTGTTTGATATGGGAAATCAGAGCCCTCAGGCTTAGCTTATGCACTCTAATCCTCATACAGAGATAAGGGGAGAGGCCTTTTAACGCTACACACATTCAGACGCAGGAGCGTATACACACATCACAGCACATGCAGTACACAGGCACGCAGATTGAAGGGCACAAACAGTACACCGATGCATTTGCATACACACACACGCGCCTCTGATATCGTGCTGTCTCAGTATTTGACATTATCTCTGACACACGAACAAAGAAACTAACACGTGCGCTTAACGCACACTCGCACAGGCACTGTCGAGACACCTAGAGCATGGTGCCAGATCTGAGGCATCTGGGTTATCTGGAAATAGGACTTTTATCTCATACTTGTCATCACCTCACAAAACTAAAAGGTGTGTGTGTGTTGGCATTGCTCCTCCTGTCGCCATGAGTGCTTGATCTCGCATGTGCGCCCCTTTCTATTTGTACTCGCCGGCCCTATTCCTACTCACAGATTCAAAGCATGAGGCGGCAATCAGTGTTTTATTTTTTGCCCTGCTTCTTCGTCTCCGCAGGGCACTTCTCTGAAAGTCAATGCCTTACCAAGCAGAGCAGAACAGCCAACAATTAAACATCTATAGCGAGCCCCCGACATGTAAACCACACACACACTAAGCTGATCAGTGCTGCAGTAATCAATCTCCATTATGTATTATCTCCGTGATACAGGGATGCGCAGACACACACATTCACATACACACTTATCATCATCAACTGAGTTCTGTGTTTATTAGACCAAATGAAGTTGCACATTGATGCAGCAAATCCATAATCAGAAAAAAAAAGTCTATTCAGTCTGTTGAAGCTGAATAAGACAGACCCACACTGACAGACTGAAACTCTTATATGGTCTTTAGTTAAATCCACTTTGTCTGCCATAAGAAGTGCTATTAACTGTGCAAGAATGCTATTTTTACACCCAAGGGGGCAGGGTATGAGTTATTATTTAATGTTTACAGTGCAGGGAGAGGAAGAGAAACAAAGGGGGTGACTGAGACGGAGGCAGCGAGGGAGATAAATAGAAGAGGACAGAGTTCAAGAGAGACGCAAGCAATAACGAGTACAAAGAGAACTACCAGCTGGGTAGTATTTATGCAAATTTTGATTTGCAATCATGAAAATGAATGAGGAGAATGGAAACAGAAAACGTCGAATAAATAGCTTCTGGAACAAAAGAAAAACATGTGTGCTTGGAATAGAAAGGTGTTTTAATGATTAAGATGTGACAGAAGAAGAAAGGCGTTTGTTGAATAAATAGTACACGAACATTTATGTGTAATAGGCATCCAACAGAGCCAAAGAAACACACTTTATTTCCTGTTATGACATTTCTTTTAGTTGTATGACCATTTTTGCCTCGAGACAAAATAAAATATGGCGACCAAATTGCCCAGAACCTCTCTCGCTACAGATGAAATTAAATAAATATGTTAATTCATCTCAACCCAGCTGATGAAAATGCGACTAATTAGCATTTCACTTTTGCAAAGTTGCTCGTGTTTGCTTCGAATTGTGGTTGTCAGTTGCGTGACGCCACACTGGAGAGACGGACACAGGTGCAGTGTGGAACCGAGACCAAGGCAGACGGGGGGGAAAGAAGTGAGAAGACAGGAGGCTGGAGAAAGAACGGGAGGAGGCTCATTAGGAAAAAATTCGGGCAGAGGCAGTTCTGTATTTTCCTTCGCTCTGTAATTAAGATTTGGATTAATGAGAAAGAGACACACGCGTCTGCCAGTGCCACCGCAATTAACAAGCTTGAGGAAGAGTTTGTTGTGCCGTTGCTGCTCGAGAGGGAGCCGAGCGCAGTCATGACGTTACGCTCATTGACTCCTTGTCTCTTTGCATCCTCCTCCGTTCCCTTTTTATGCCTTTGGCTCCGTTTATCGCCCCAGCTCTCAAAATACCCTTGTTCCACTCTTTTACTGAAGCTTTCCCGTTGGCCTTCACCTTCTCCTGGATATGTAGGCTACTTGCAAGTGGGGCACGTATGTGTGACTGTGTGCATGTGTGTGTGTGTAGCTTTTTGTTCTTGTTCTTTAATGCATTTCAAGAGTACAAGTACAATCATTCTTAAGCAGTGGTTTTGCCGCCATGTTTCTTCCTCTACGTCCACCCGTCTGGTCAGAAAACATTCAGACTGCTGGATATTTCCACAGTACAGCACAGAAACGTCAGACTCGCCTTTCTGTTGTTCTAAGTTTCTTTTTTCTTCAGAAATCATGTTTTCATTCAATAATTAGTAGCACGTAGCTCCACTTTTACCAAATTTTTTTCAATTGAATTTAAGCACAACCCTTCCTGCTCAGGTGTTTCACATTAAAAGCCATCCAACATCTCAAAAGTCCCAACCCCTCTCTTTCCTGGCAGGCTTTTACTGGGAAGGGTTGAGTTTCGTTGATAGCGTCTTAATGCAGATTGAAAAAACAGCAAAGTAGAAGAAATAGAAAAAATGTTCATATATATATATATATATATATAGTCAATTTTTTATAAAAGAGCTGGTTTAGGTTTACAACTTAAGTCTCTGGGAGCAACAACATACTATGTTATTGATGTGAAAAACACACTCCCGGTGGAATGATATTTTTACTGAGTGAAAGCAGTCAACAGAAGGTCCTCACACATACAGCGAACCTTAACAGGCTGTTTGTACGTGTGTGTGTGTGTGTGTGTGTGTGCGTGCGCCTGTCTTAATACATCAGTGTGTGCGTGTGAGCAGGCAGCAGGTGGTGTGTGTCAGGGGTGGCTGTTGCAGCGGGGGGAAAGGTGTCAGGTGTGTGAGGCTCAAGCGGAGGTTGAGGTATTGTGAGGTCTCTGTGTGTAAGATAGCCAGTGATGCGTGCTGGCGAAGTTGTCGACTCAAGTCTATTCCCACTTTTTTCTCTCTTTATCTCTTCTGCGCACGCACACACACACACACACACACGCGCACACGCACACACAAACAGACTCATGCTTATACTGTAGATAGCTTACTGTCCAGGAGGGCATGTTTCTCCTAGGTGAGGATCAAATCTGAGCTTATAACTCTAGTGGTCCCAGGATGGGTAAACAAAAACAAGTTTAGTATGCATCTAAACATTTTCACTTGCAAAATATTTACAGAGTGTTATTCCTATTCCTCTACACTTATTTTTTTTTCTTGTAAATTCAACTTGCATGTCTGCAGTTTACAGTTCCTTCCCTTGTAATCCATATTGTAGTTGTTATTCTTTTTGGCATCATTTTTAAACCTGTCACTTGTCACAGAGTCATTCGGCTCCACTGAGTGTATTATAGCGTGATGCATCATAGCCGACATTGATCTCGTCTGAATGAGAGCGTGCTGTATGTGTTCATACAACACATACTGTATTGTACTCAGTGGCCACCACATTATCATCCAAGCACGGCCTTTGGTATTACCATAGACGACAGAGAGTCTGTTGTATTGTTGAATATTAGGTATTCATGGACCTCTAATTCAATTACTTCTGGATGTCAGCAGAGAGCATACACAGTGACGGTGCCCTGAGCCCGAGCACGACACACAGCGGTAATGTTTGCATGTTTGGATTTCCACACTGTGGAATGTACAGACCACATTAGCACGCCGTCAGCAAAAGGCCTGTCATCGCATCTGGGTTTTGTGTTTGTGTGTGTGACCGCATGGCGATGAGCTCTCATACAAGTCGCTTGTAAAAGTTTCCGCATGCATGCTCACATGTATTACATGATCTCGGTCGAAATGCGGTGACATGAAGAAAAGATGGTGCAGAGCAAAAAAAAAAAACCCAAGCCAGTGGTTTTTCTATTTGATTTGTCTCGCGCGTCTTCATACGACATCTCCTGCACAGGACCATTGCACTGGGAGGATATCAAGCTAAATCATGACAGTCACAGGGATTGTTTGCATCTGACAGATGACCCAAATATGGAGCACCTCCGTCGCCACATGGTCGCAACCGTCGCAGGCTCAATTCCAGCGGTTATCTTTGCTGCGTGTCATACTCCTCTCTCTCGCCTCATTTCCTGTCTGCCTCTACACCGACACTATCTAATAAAATGTAACGCCGCCTCCCACCCCAAAACGTACGACGCAAATATACAGAGTAGAACCGAGAACAGCTCAGCTGATTCAGAGCACAGTTTTCCTTTTTATGAAATGATTTTCAACTTCAGAACCTTCATGATTCAGGTTCATTTCTCTGAAAGCATAATGATATGGTTAAAGCAAACAGTCCTTGAGCAGCTACTCAGTCGGAAATGCAACAGCAGAGGAGCAACTGGTGAATCTGCATAGAGCACAGACAAACAGCACTGAAGGGCCTTTGCCAGCATTTTGCTGAAAAGTGCTGACAATAAATAATATCAAATAGTGGGGGGGTGATATCATGAAAATGTGAAGGATGTCAGCATAAATCCAACATGCACAGGCAACACAGTCTAATGTATTTAGCAGGTGCTTTTAGCCGTCACCTACATTTGCGTGTGATTCAAGGGCAAAACACTGCTGTACCTCTTTCACTTTAAAATGTCCTTCCTCATTTGGTGTAGCAGAGGGCATGAGCATGGAATGGTTTAGAGGTAAATGTTCATTTCAGAGTTTAAATCACTCGTATTTGTGGACTCTCATCTGTTGACTAGACCGAATGAAGTTAGAAATAAGCCATCGTTCTTACCATCATTGTCCTTCTACCTTTAGCATTCCTCTCCTTGTCTGATTTGCTCATTTTAACCTCCTCCTCTCTTCATCCTTCCACCCCTTCCCTTCATCCATCCATCCATTGTCCCTTCGCTGCCACTGAAGACATTTAATTTTTTTTTTGGGGGGGTGATGAGGTGTTCAGTCAGAGGAAGGTTTGTCTGCTTGATTGGCTGTGCAGGGTTTGGGTTTGGGTTTTGGGAGGCTAACAGGTGAAAGTGGGTACTGTCTGAGCATCAAGTGAGGATGCGCTCACACACTCCTCACAGCGGTAATGAGATAAGTGGAAGCTGTTGGGGTGCCCTGTCATTGATATTTGATGTGTGATTATTGTTGTTGGTGGGGTTTTTTGTGTGTGTGTGTGTGTGCCAGCCTTTGAGACGGCAGAGCGGTGTGACGTTTATGTTTTACGCCACAGGGATGTGTGATGAAGCAGGCGACACACGCAAGGAATGAGAGTAAATAGGGGCTCACGTTAAATCATCTTGGATTTACAGGGAGGTGGGCTTTGTAGCTGCAAGGTGGGTTGAAGCAACGCACACACACACACACACACATACAGTAAGTGGTTCTGCCCCAGCAGTGCTAAACAAGGCCAACAGTCCACAGTTATGGACAGTAAATAGAGCAGAGCACTACCTGTAAATAACCAACAACACAGCCTCATAAATCCTGTGTGTGTGTGTGTGTGTGTGTGTGTGTGGGTGTGTGTGCGTCTTTCTCATACGCTCACATACAACCACAAGACATGAGCCCGGAAGGGCAGCTCTGTGTGTGGGTATGTGTGCGTGCCTCTGCAGCACTAATTAATTTTAATCCGTCCTGACCCTTGCTTGAGTCTATGCAGTTCACTCAGTACACATACATTCACGTACATGTTCACAACATGTTCGTTCCTCCTTTGTTACCCGTCTGTGTGTGTGTGTGTGTGTACACAGCAGGCCGAGGCTGACTAGGTAACACAGGCCAGAGGGACGTGACTTCTTTCTGACCTTCCTGCTTTTGCCTGCACCACCCCATCCGTTCATCCAGACCGCTCCACATCCACACAGGTCAGACGGGCATATGTGCTCACAGTTAATGCTGGCATCCTTCCAGTGACCTCACCAAGGTGGGCTTACCCACTGGCACGGAAATCAGAAGCCAGCCACAAGCAGGGCGCGCAGGCCTACAATAGAGGCAGAAGCCCGTTGGAACAGGATATTTGCTGGTGGGGGTGTCTCGTGTGGAGTTTCCAGTGTTTGAGCGTTACGACTCATCGGGTCACGGAAGGACAAAGGCGCTGCATTCCTTGCAAAATTTTAATGAAAAAAATACAAATGCCCCGTGTGGTCTCCCCTGTCTAGTGTTCACAGTTGAGTCGTAAATGGGTTCCAAGGGTGCAAAAGGAGGCCAAACAAGATGTCTGCCGAGGAGAGTAAACATCATTAAAATTCCCTTTTAGTCATTCTACCCAAGCTTGGCGTTTGTAAGGAAATGAAGGAAAGACTGTAGGTGCAGGAGGAGAGTAGTGCATGCATTCATATGGACGGTCTGTGTATGGTGTGTGCGGTCTTATTTGTAATGGTGTTTGAGTTGTATTATGAGAGTGTGTGTGTTGACTGAAATTGTTGCTGCTAGTTGATAGCACAATCAGAATGATGTTTGGAGTGACTTATTCCCTGCACTCCCTTTTTAGTGTAACCCTTAATTCTACCGTAGATAATATTCAGGTGCACAGCACAGTGTGTGTTCAGTGTATGCACGTATGTGGTGGACAGGGTTAAAAGAAGAAAAAACAACAACAAATTGAAAGCTAGGCTGTGAGTGTTCCATATCGCTGGCCTATCATTTTCTTGGCACATGATTCATCACGTTTGACGACCATTGCCGGCGGCGCTCTTAAATGGCACGGTAGAGTTGCTATGGTGACATGGCAAGAGAGAGGAGAGCACCTGCGGCTAGCCAGACAGCAGCGTTTATCACCTGCTGGGGTGCTGGGTCACACCTGGCAAGCTGACCACCCACACGTGTACGAGCTCACTGTCATTCAGACAGAAATATCTTACAAAGGGGGCGAGAGTTTAAGAAAGTCAATGCAGCAACTCTGGCATTCGATAAAGTGACACTTTATCGCTGATGGACTTTGCAGCACAGACACAAAGGAGAGGGGAGCAGCCACATGTTGTCTCTTGCACCTTGAGAGAGGTTTTTGTTCTGCTGAAGAAATTCTTCAAATTGAAAGCCCTTAGGTTAGCGGGAAACATGCAACGCTCATCAGCTTAGTTTTGCTCACTTAAAAGAGTTGGATTGAGAGTTTCACAAATATGGACAGTCACAGCTGGAAGGAGAAAAAACAAGCATGTATCATTGCTGTAGTTTAAAATCCACCTCTTTAAAGGAGCTTAAGCCTGATTTAACTGTATTCCTTACCATTTTAAAAGCTTTTGGAAAAATCACAGATAAGTGTGGCGGTGTGTGTGTGTGTGTGTCAGAGCCTGATATATCTTACTCCTCTGAGCCATAGAGCTCCTCTACTGTCCAAGAAGTATTAAACACACATCAGTGCATCACACCTTTGACATACTCATTCATTACCATGAATACACACACTGTAGTTTGTCCTGTTGCCTTAGATACTCAATAGTACATAAAATCCGCAGCTAAAAATAGTCCCCAACAAATGCACTCTTTCCTCCTGTGTTTAATGTTTATTTAAAACTACAGCGACCGGCTGCTTTAGGAAATTATTTAGCCTTTTGAAAAATCAAACTATATTAGGGACCTGCTTTTAAACATTTATGGCCTCAGTAGAAATGTGCTTGGGGCTGAGAGGCACAAGCAGGCAGGAAAAGTTGTTGGTTTTGGTCTTCTTGTGAGATCTGCTCACAATAACACAAAGATGATGCGTCACCAGCCTTATCGTGTAACTTATCTGAGAACATGCACACAAGGCATCCGTGGGACAGCTACATTATGGGGCATTCTTAATGACCTGCAGAGTGTGAGCAGGTTGTCAGTGGTACTGTGTGTGTGTGTGTGTGTGTGTGTGTGTGTGTGTGTGTGTGTGTGTCCGGGCTCGCCCTTTCACATTGTCACTTTGTATCTTGTGCATTCTAGTTGGAAAGGAGATGAGCACCCTGACATCCGTCTCAGGAAGAGATGGAGCACAAAGCTCTCTCTTCTGTTCTTTTCTTTTAGTTCACATGGAGGCCTTTGAAGGTACGATGCCTCCTTGTAAACAAAACTCGCACACAGCCTTCACTTCAGGAGACGGCCTGCGTGCTTCAACGGCGGCTTCGCAACTGTCACTTGTAAAGAAATTCTATGTTCATTTTTGTAACGCACATGGATGCATTAGCATTATTTACCTCTGTCTTTTACTAAAAAAAATAACAATCACAAAAATGAATTTGACATTTATCACAACAGTGCACCACATGCGTGCACTAATGATGTAAGTGGAGGGTGATGTTGATGGTAGCATGTGAACGTATGTGCCTCTGCTCGGGGTAATTGTGTTACTTTTTCATCCACATCATGTATGATTGTGAAAGCACTCACCCCGTCGAGACACGAGGTGAAGGCTGGAAGAAAGTAATTTATACATTTAATTATTCATCATCCGTTGCAATTTGCTTGCATAATAATACGCCACTTGTTTCATTTTTAAAGTGTGCACTTCTCAGCTCAGCGCCTATATGAGATCATTAGCTGCTATTTAATATATAATGCACTGTTTGTTCACAGCAAACCTGTGTCTGTGTCTCCGTTTTCTCTTCTGTAATCTGGGGAATTTTAATGCATATGTTTTTTTAACTAAATCTCACCAAAGCTTGAATTGCACAATCAGTGTCATTAGGGGAACTATGAACTATTAGAACTGACCGTTTGTTGCTGACGTAGATAATAGCGCTCCAACGCTGTCTCGGTATTCTAATAGCTCATTGAAATTTTATAGAGTATGCCTCTATAGATTTTAACAAGCAATTTATTTTGATCTAGGAGCTAGAATATAAATGGCGTCCTAATCATCTTCAGCAGTGATTAATATTCGTTATTTCAGTTGGTGTAAAATACTGTTGAGTACAACAGAATCTCTTTAATGTCACTGTCAAATTACCTTTTCCCTTTGAGCAACATTCTGAGAAATCAGACTAATTGACTTTATATAAAGCAGTTCACTTGTGACAGTTTATTTCTAACCAATCTACAAAAAACAAACGTCCCACATCGGACCCTTTTAAATACGTCTACGTTCTTTGTTATATGCATCTTAATTTGACCTTGTGTCTTTACTGCTGTGAGCAGCAGCGTTTGAGTTTTATTTTGAAAATGCAATGCGAATTACACATGCAAATGCTGCAAAACATTATACAGCCATTAGAAATTCAATCACTAACCATCATTAACATTGCATAAATTGTTCATCTTAACAACTAATTTGTGTTGCTCTTAGAAAAGACAGTGACGTGAAGGAATTATTCTTGGATTTTAAGTGCTGTCACTCGTAAATCCCACTCAGCCCCGGACTGAAAGGAGGAATGGGAAACTGAGGGGTCTTTGCTTGAAGTTGAGGGGAGGGGGTTACCGATTTGTGTCCAGCACAAGATATTTTCAAGTGAATCTATTGCACAGATACAGTGCACACAAAGTGAATCAGTCTGTGTTTGGGTTAGTGATTGTAACACTTCTGGTGGGATTCCTCAGGTGCAGCCTGGATGTTTGTTCAGCACAAACTTTCGGTTTAGTGTAGTGCCGGGCTGAATGTGGTGCGGCTGGTTTGTTGGAGCCTATTTTTGCCTCGGGTTGCTGGGGGACCCTCTGGCTCAAACATGCTGTGCACTCAGCTGTTATTTGATGTTTTCTGTAACTTGAAATGCTTCGCACCAACAGTATCTCATGAATACCCCTACATATGGACGTGAAAAATAATTCTATCAAGTTTTGTCCTCAACCCACCAATAACACAAACTCATGGGTACTCGCCAACACTCACTCAGGGCCCTTCTTAACCAAACAGACAAAGGTACAAGTGGACAGATTAGTTTTAGGCCTGGAGTGCTCCAGGTGGCCACTGCTGTCACTTAGCAGCCGTGAATAGAACAAGCTCTTCAGCAGCACTCGACACATGCGAGTCCAACAACTCCAGGCAACAGTTATGGCTCTAATAGAGGTGTTCAGGGGTGAAGGTTTGCTGGTACGCGTATGTTGTGAATCAGCACGTTATGAGTTACCCGGTGTCCGGCTAAGGGCAGAATATATAGAGCAGCTTTAATGTAATGCAGCAACAGCAGTAGTTACAGCTCGAATCATGAGCCAACACCTGTGTGACACAGTAATTGTTCTTGGCGTGAATGAAAAAAGGGTTTCAGCTTATTTCTGACGTGAATCAGTGCCTCTTTACACGAGTTGTCTTTCTGACAATGTCCACGTTTTCCTCTGTGGTGTTCTAATCAACCACTATAGTGATAAGGATGGCGGGTGACACGTAACAAGAGCTCATATCAGAACTTGAGATGTGGTGGTTACGTAGATATTATTGTCTGCTTTATCTCGGTGGCTCTTGTTGACTAGAGACATTTGAATACTGTGTCATGGTGTAAAAAATTCTGTTTCCGGCCACCTTCATTAGAGCTTTTGTCCACCTCAGCGTAGAATGAAAAGGCTTTTGTAAAAGTCTAGCTTTTTAATCTTCATACATTTTGCGTTTCAATTCAAAATGAGCCAAACAGACAAGAACGTACATGTTTGATGATTCTGCAGTGCATTTTTTTTTTCCATATGATGCTGATTTATTTCTCTCTTCCTACAATATTAGGCCATGGCTACTATGGTGTGGTTAATGATAAAGATCATTAGGATTATGGGGATATGTTTCACAACTGTATTGTTTATTTCAGGCCTGTTGGGTTGGATTGCACAGGCGTTCCTAATGAACTACACACGCAGATGTAGCGAGGACACCACAAACGGATTATGGTATCAGATTTATCCCTCAGCCTGTGATGAACAACATGTGCCCAGTGTGTGCATTGGTTAACCAGCAGTCTGCTCTACGGCAGCAGAGGACAGACAGGGAGGGAATGAAAGGACAACAAGGCCGACAGCCAGGGACAGAGAAAGAGATTGTGTTCGCTTTATCCCTGTTTGCTCAGTTTAGTGCAGGGCAAATATTAGCCCATGTGCTCGGCAGCCGTTCTTCTCTACTGGACTTTAACCTTACACCCTGCCCGCAGAGACTAAAAGGCAGAAAGAGAACAGTGAGGGGGAGAAAGGGATAGGATGGATGAGAGAGGAACGGTTAGAGAGTTGTCAGGGTAACAGATGGAGAGAAGCACAAGGCAGGTAAAAGAAATTGAAAAAAGACCAAATGATGGCAGAGAATAAAGAGAGTGAGAGAAAGTAGGGAGCTGGAAAGAGGGCAAACTGAGCGATCATCTGACAGACTGTGGTCCAGATCTAAAGAAACTATTTTTACTGTCAAGACATACTATAGGTCTTGTACTGATGACTTACGTAGCTTTTCATACTGCTGCATTTCACAGTCCATGTCGACGTCAGGTCTTTTTGTGAAGGCACAGCATGTTGCTTATTCTCCAGCTCTTACTTTCACGCAGCATTTCTTTATCATGCCCGGAAAAGTGCACTGTTTAAGTCCATTCAGCCCACATCACGGTAATACATCTACCGCGTTTTCAGTGGAGGGACACGTCTGAAGCACAGGCGAGGAAAAAGAAGGAAGTAAAAAAAAAAAGCAGATACCTGCTCTTGTTTCTTCTCTGCCGCTCTGTTCTGTGGTTCTGAGGCTAGGTAAGAGGTCGAGTGGGAGAAGGAAAATGAGGCTGTGTGGACAGAAAGTGGAGAAGAGCGGCGAGTACAATAGAGACAGAAAAACACTTTGCTCTTGATTTTGTCCGAAGGTCACAGTCATCCCCTTCAATTTCGGCCAGCTGCCTGCCTCACTTCTCCTCAACGGAGAGGAACGGGCCGCTCCAGAACACACACACACACACACATATTGTAACAAACATGAATACACATGTCTCGCCCAGAGCTACACACAAAGTCACACAGTCAAAGTGTAAAAACATCAAAAAGAGAAAGACAAAAAGAAGTTATCTTCTGTTTCGACCTTTTTCTTTGTTTTTGTTGCAGTGTACACTCGGGCATGACAAATTGTGTGTGCAGACTGGATGAAAAGAGACGGCGGAGGAGACCGTCTGTGTCCTCTTTTCACACAACTGCTCGAACTGTGGTTCATCTCTCGTGTTCACGATCACCATTTAGTCCCATTTCACTGCAACGATTTATGAACGCAATGCAACGCACAGTAAAAAGCGCATGAATTTAATGGTGGCAGTTTTCTCTTAATAGATTTAGTTTGCTTGCAAATGCTGTTGCAGGAAATGAACTTAGCAGCATGTAAGCATCATTTCTAGGAGACAGGGTGACTGGGGGGTGCGCTGGGGGCAGTGGGTCGTCAGTGGGATCCAAGAAAATTCTATATATATTTTTTTAAGGTGACTTTTATTCTATCTTTTTTTCCGATGTGGCTGCCTGTTAATTAATGTTCTCTCTGTTTAGGGCTATCTGGGTTGAGCACATTTTGGATCAGGTCTAATTATCTTCAGGTCCATATCTGACCATGTCTGACTGTTCTCGGGTCATTTTTGGCACAGGTCTCTGCTTTTTTTAAATTAACTCGTGGACATTGGTTTCACGCGGCTTTGAGCCCTTATGCACAGCAGCTTAGGAACCCCACAAACCTAATATTTATCTGTGATATATCATTTTAGAGATCATTTGTTTAGTTGTTTATCTATATTTAGAGGTGGATTAGGACAGTAATTGAACATCTTAACAATTTAGTGGAACGTTACCACTGTTTTATTCCATCTGTATCTCCAAAGTATTAACAGCTTTTATGGCTCAATTTGGATAAATAGCACTGTGATGACAATTTATTCATGCATTCATGTTTTGGCCTCATTCCAGCATCAGTTGAGACATGAAGTTCACGCCGCGCCGCAGAATTAACCAACACTATGTCAGAAAGGATTATTATTGTACAAAGCTGTTAAACAAAAGACAGATTAAGCGCAATATCCAAGGTCTCACCTATCTCATTTCACAGTTTGCTGACTAGATTTATGCTTCCAGACAGGAATGATCTACAAACCTATTTTGTTTTGAGCTGTTGCACCTTTCTCCATCAGCCCCACAGCACTCTGGGTATCAACTCTTTCTCTCAGATCACTCACAAGAGTGGTGTGGATCAATTGGATTCCACCAAACCGACGTTAGCAACTCCAGTCAAAGCAGTAATGAGCCTCTGGGGAGTGAAAGAGCTGGTGATGAAGGCAGACAGATTAGAAAATTGAGAAAAAGGAGAAAAAGCAAAGGAAAGGTAAAAGGCAAAGTGAGAGAAATAAGGCTGGAGGACACGTGAAGGTGAGACAATAGCCATTCCTTGCTGAGAAAAGTCAAACATTGATTTTGAAGCTTTTATTGTTTTAATAGGCAGCAAAGACCTAATGACTGAAGTGGCACTTATCTACCATCTCAATTGCCAAAAGAAAGGGGGCATGTTGGCAGAGAATCAGAGGTCTGGAAGCCGGCTAGCAAAGACACAACCGACAGAAATTCTAAAGTCATATTAAAGCAAAAAGTAGCATTAAGACATTGTGTCTCCTGGTAGTTCACTGAGTTTAATACTTTTAGAGCCCTGATGAGATGTCATTCAGTCATCAGTTATTGCTCCACTTTGTCCCAAGGTTGTCGGTATAATTAGGTTTGGTGGCAGATGCAGGGATTATAGTCATATCTCAGTGTTTAGCGCACTGATGGAGGATTATTTGGAGCAGGTAAAGGCAAAGGATAATTAAATACAAAAAGAAGAGGAGAAAAGGATAAAACATGGACGAGAAACTTTATTGGTCTTATCTAAGCCTCTTTGTCCCATATTAAGTCTCCTGAACTGAAAAATATCTACCAGTGTCATGCCTACCCGGGCTTTTGGTGAAATGATGAAGAGTGGGCGGAGGGACATCGATCTCTACCGCCACAGTAACAGAGACTCTTTTCTGGCTTCGCCTCAAGGAATACGCCCCCACAGCTCCACTGTTGTGGCTCCCTACCCGTCGTTCTCCTCTATTTTTTAACCATTTCCTCTATTTACTTCCATCTCGTGTTGCAGTTTCTTTCGTCATAACATTGTATCACCACTGAAGAGGCGCTTGACATGAAACATCTCTGCTCTTTGAAATGTTCAGGCTGCACTTGTGCATCTTGATACATTTACTCTCTCTTAACACATCTCTTGGCAGGAGGAGAGTCGGGTGTTAAATGATGATTCTATTTTAGTGCTAAGGTGACATAATCCCTTAATATCACCTCCCTGGTGAGAGGCAGACCGGCAACACTTGATGGATGCTTCAAGTTCATCTCTTTTGAAGTGGAGAAGAGCTCAGTTGTAAAAACCTGAACAAAGGGCACAGAGTGGAGTCGACGGAAGAGTGGTTACAGACGCCTTTGTGTAAGCAAAAGGCCGTCAGTTTGATGCCCGCAAGCAAGGTGGCGACGAACTGTGCCTAGTCAAAGTGTCCTTGTGGACGATGCTCAACTTGTTGCCTTGTCAGTTGCAGCTGTTTTAAGCAAAATCATTCAGATGACCCCTCTGTTTGCTATCTGGACAGCTGATAGACAAAGTTAACCAAATAGTGGAGCATTTAGCGGCTAAAGAGCCAGACCTTTCCCTCCCTCATGGAGGCAGATTTAACACTAGGATTTAACACTAAGATTTAACATGTTGTGGGACCAGAGACACAATGCCAAAATAAAAATATTGCCCCTTGCCTGGTGGATGTGCAATTTTTTCTGAACATGTTGGCTTTATTTAATCTGCTACGGTGATAATACCAAAAACTTAATTAATGCAGCTTTAAGCAAATGTTTAGACTGAAATGAGTGAAGTTACAGCACTCAGTAGGTTTGCCCAAAGCAAATCTGTGTGATGCGTCCATGCGGAGTTCAGCAAACACAGATGTGCACCACTGACCCTTTACAAATACTTTGGACAGTATTTACTTTTGAGGGAATGGAGGTTATTAGCTGTGTCACATGACCTAATGACAAATGGTCATTTCATTCGAGTACCCAGCACCCCCTATGTCAGAGCAGCAGCATAAAGTAAACAAATGCTTTATACACGCAAATACCCACGGTAGACTGCGCATGGTTTCAATTGTTCATCAGACACAAAGCATCAACACTCCACTTCACGCTTTGTACAATAGTCGGCTCCAAGCCACGAGGAAAGCGCATACACAAATCCCTGTGTCAGTGTGTGTCTGTGAGTGTGTATGTGTATCCATCAACGTGCTGCAGCTTTGTACACAAGGCCGCGGTGTGTGGCGGGGCTCAGCATAACCTCGTTCAAGGACGTTCTCACCTTTGCATATAGGTGTGTGTGTGTGTGTGTGTGTGTGTGTGTGTGGTGAGAGCGGTGGGATTCAAACCTACAAGTGTGATGGTCATTGTGCTGAAGGACACCATCCATCAACAGTCTCAGTGGTGCAGATCATGGTGGAATCAGCTCAGTATGTATGCGTGTGTATGTTTGTGTATGTAAGCATGTGCCACTGGAGTGAATGAAGAGTTGTGGTGTTCGCTGACAACATAATCAGGATTATGGGGGATGATGCTTTGGCTGATTTATTCTCACCCCTCCCTCCTTCTTTAGTGTAAACGTTGCTTCCCTCCCAAATACTTCCCAGTATTTTGGCTCACTGCCAGTGTGTTTGTACTCCGGGACAAATGGGCAAGCCCAGCGTGACTCATGCTCAGATGGGAGATTCAGACGCATACACACACACACACACACACACACACACACACACCACACTGCAACTGTCTAACTCATCAATTTTTCAATGAGATCTGCGTCTCCGGCCGGCTCGTTTTCAGAGCAGAGAAGAACTGATCGCTGAGACCACTGTCGCTGAAAAGAGAGTTCAGGGGAGGGAGGGAGAGAGGGAGGGAGAGGGAGATAAAGTGCAATTAATATGAGGAGATGGGGCGGGGGGGGGGGGGGGGCAGCTTTCTCAAGGTGACTGCTGGAGATCACAGCAAACACATACAAATGAGTTGGCTGAGCAGAAACAGAGAGAAGGTGTGGTAAATGAAGCCAAGCATATCCTCTCTGCAAAGTGACTGTTTTGTCGCCGCCTTCCTCTTCTTTCCCCCCCGACAGCCAAATCAAGCCACCGTGAGAGAGAGAGAGAGAGAGAGAGAGAGAGAGAGCCCAGTGTCGTTTGAGGTGAATATTGGGAAAGGAAGATGCACTAGACGACAGTATTCCAGTTCCAAAATTCAGTTCCCCTTAGTCTTTTCCTCTTTCTGTCACAGACACTGAAGATGTTAGGCGAATGGACTGCGTGATTTAGCCAATGAGGAGTCTACATGTTATGCAACAGCCTATTTCTTCTTACGTAACGCTGCAGTTTCAGTGTGGAAGATTAGCCCCCTATACCGTTTCTCCTCGCAGCAGATGCCTCAGACGATCCCCTCTCGCAAGGCATCATGCGTACATGTCAACAAGCTGATTAGGCGTACAGAGCCGGAATTACCCTGAAAAGGGAGATGCACAGATACATCATGATGGTGTATCGGGCTCGGTTGCCGAAGCCTCTGGGACATCTTAAAAATATTCGCTAATATTAATCTGTAACTGAAAATAGCACTTAAAATGCTACATTAGTGCATAGAGATTGCGTGGAAGTTGAAATGCTTGCTCGAGCTGGAACAGCTGCATGAAATATTAAACCGCCTCACACCACGTGGAAGTGTCAGATGTGTGTGTGTCCATAGGAAAAAAAAAAAAAGGGGGGGCACAAACGGATTGCTTTTCATTGAGCATCCAGTAAAAATCTATTTATCAGTCATTTCTCTGTCCATGCTGCTCCACTGGCTGATTCATAAGCTAATAAATACTGCAGCTCTGCATACTTACACTGGTATGTCAAGTTAGGCTCAAGCAGATACAGGCTGTGATAGATCATTATTGGGGAAATGAGAAAGAGGCTGATGAATAGTTTGCATTTCCACCACCCACAGGACTATTAATATGAAATCTGTCAAACCAAATCATCAGCATCAGCAAATTCCTGAACTGGTCAGCCATGTTTTCGGGACCATTTCTTGAGGCGCGTTGATACAGCAAAATGCTAAACACCCTAAGTGGTTTAAATAACTGCGACTGTATCTGTCAGAGCCCCGCGGAATACACCCTCCAGTCCATCCAGCAGTCGCAGCTCTGTTGTTCCTCTGTTGTTTTCTCTTTCCAATTTGCCTGTTTGGCGCTCGTGCATCTGATCCGAGAGGGAAACGCAGGAAGGCATTGAGGAAATGCAAATAGATCAAGAAGATGACGCGTGTGGAGATGAAGCTGTAGGGGGCGTTGGAACAGACACGCATCACGATTGAGCTGTCTATAAAGAAATTAAACCAAGAAACAAAGCTTTCAAAAATGCATTTGCATTCACCCTTTGTCTATTTTTCCCCTTCTTAGTTGACTAGCAGGGTGTGCTGCAGAGGGAGAACGAGATCTTGACGTCTTCAAAAGGAGCTTTGAACTCAGAGCACCTTGAGGCCCTGGAGGATCATCAAGGTTCCCTCTGTCCTTTTATCGCACAGTGTTTCTCTCTGCCCCTTGCTGCTCCTCCTCCTCTTCCTTCTCCGCTCAGCGTGATCACTAGGAGCTCTCTGAGTCTGCCTGATAACCCTGATACACACACGCCAACTGCAGCCTCATTCTGGCGCTGCCTCATTCTCATTCCGCTCTCGCCAGCAGCGTTTACCTCGACGCGCTCTCGCACATTGCAAGGTCGTGGTGAAATATTTCAGATGGAAATGCTCCCTGTATCCCAGCACTGCTCGTTCTCTTCTGTGGCTGCCGCACAGGATTCCAGAGCCAATTTTCTTTGTCTTTGAGGAAAACGAAGGAGAGACACTAATGAAAGAACTACACAAACTTTTTTTTTTTTTTGGTTTTGGCAGCTAAACTGTCATCAACTTCCGGTTGTGCGAGAGGGTGATCAGCACTTTCTGCTCCTCGAAAAAAAACAAAAAACATCCTTTTAGTTGTACCAAGATCTCAGATATTTGTCAAGGACAGCAAGTTTGCGCTTGAGTAATTGGAATAATATGCAAGAGGAAGTTTTTCTTAACTTGCTTTCGTTTTTCATCAGATAAAAACCTTCTGCAACAAAACCCTAACTGAGGTTGAGACTAATTTCAGTCTCTAGTATGTTTCCCTCTCAACGCCCTACCACTGAAGAACTGAGAGACTTTTTGAATCGGGTGTAATTGAAAATGTATCATAAAGCAGAGCTCTTTCCTTCTAGTGGAACCCCTACCTGCACCACTGATTGACCCACAGTCAGATGAGCTAACCTCTGAATAAAAGAGCGGAAACGTAACATTCTTCCTCCTGACATTAGCCGACAGCTGCAGCAGATTAAGGGCTGCTAAGCAGTAGTTTAGAAGCGCTGGTGTTTAAAGAGCAGCCAGGGCTTATTGTCAGTTACCTACCAGTCCCTTCATTTCAATGTTGCAGGCTTGACTGCTCCCAGTCATTCAAAGAGTCTTTTTTTCCTTCTGTTTCCAGAGATATGTTCGCTTAAGGGAAATGGCCATTAAAATGTCATTACCGCTACACTAAAATCATTTTTAAAAAAAGCACTGGTTCCCAGCGGCTTCCCACCATAATGGACTCTCAGTACATTCCCTCAGCACCGGGAAAGAACCCTAATGTTGCGGAACACAAATGCTAATCTCTCTGTAAATATCACTCAAATTCACTCCCCCTTCTGCTTTTCATTCATAATAGCATGGATTCATTCTGCTTTGCCCCGGCAAATTGAATTAATTCTCCAGGCAAAGGTGTTATGATTATTCTAAGCTTCCTAGTGCGTGGGCCGTAATGGAGATGATCCCAAAAGCATTTCACTCACCCTCTCCATTTTGTTTTTCTTGCTGCAGTATCTCAAAGGTATCACAAGTCAAAGCTTTGATTACATTTTCATTCATGTGTGGTCTCACTAATCGCTCTCTGACAGTATTCATATTCGCATCTTCGAATCAATATTGGATTTCAGAGAGCCGGGCGGAAAGACTGCGAGGGTCAGTCCATAACATGAATCAATTGATTAAGCTCTTAAGAAGCTGGAAGCACTTTGCCATTTGAGATGCTGAGCCCTCTTTACAGAATGAGATCATCTGCCACTCTGAGAAACTCATCCTGATCTAACTCAGATCTGGTGTTCATATGGAAGAGCGCTCAGCTGCGCCCGTATCCCGCTGTGCCCTCCACATTGATTCCCCCCGTATTTTCTGACTGTTCAGCTGTATCTTATATTCTGTTGATCCCTCTGCAGCATTAATCATGGCCACCAGCACTTCTACTTGCGCCGCCATTTGAGCATGCTCAATTAATACCGTAATCACTGCTGTCGCCAGTGCATGGCCGTATTGTGGCCTTGGCTGAATACTATAACCACTTTATACAGCACCAAAGAGTGGTTAGGATGCACATAAATTTGGCTGCGATTATACCGCTCATTAACTTTCTGCACAACCTCTGCACTTATTTACTCAATTAACTTGCTATTTTAAGTTCTGTTAACATTACGGTGTTTTATTTTCCTTTTTTAAATACTTAATCAGCCATGAATAATGGAAAACTGCTGCTAGCAAAAGCCGCACGTTCACCTCTGAATATCTTGGCATATGGAAGGTGGAAAAATAAATGCACATAGCTAATGAGATCATGGAATCAATGAAGTTGTTGCTGCAGCGGCCAGATAACAGTGTGCATAAGCGACCCCCCGTGCAAATGAGCTTGACCCACAGCGGCGACCAGGAAATGTTCCCGCCGACGGTACAGGCAGCAGGACGGTTGGTGCTCTGGATGTTATGGTTGCGCAGAGGAAAACTGTAACAGAAGATTTACTGGCAGACAGAGATTTCATCTGTAATGATGCTGTCTGCTATGTACTCTGTCTGTTTCTCTCTCTCACCCTTGTTCTTTGCCTCTCTGGCAGACTGTAACTCTGTAAATGACTTTGACCTTTCCTGGGACGGAGGACAGGAACCACAGAGGGAGAGGAGAGAGATGGTGTGAGATGAGAGTAGAGTAGGCGGTTGACTGTAATAAACTCAAAGCAGTGGGCGGCTGTCAGCACTAATAGATGGGAGAGGGGAGGGGGTCATCGGGTTGATGAATACTAAAGGTGCCTGAGTCCTCAACAAGTACTCTGTTCTTTACCATGCGGCTGTGTGTGAGATCTGATGCTCACCGCTTCGTCAGACGACAGACAGCGAGGACCTTTTTGGAGACTGAAAGAAAATATCTTTTCATTCTTTCCACAAGACAGAAAATGAGCAACTTATGTGTATTAGCATGGCAGGTTGCACAGGTTGATGTCACTGTATTGTGCTGCCGTATAACACTGCATAATGCTGTTTCATTTCATTGTCTGATAGTGGCAACAAGACCTAAAGTCGACAGCCAAACCTGTACGAAAAGACAGTGCTAAATGCACACTTAGGCACAGAAGTGCTAAATGATGAAGAGGTGAGCAAACATGCTCTCGGTGACAATGCTAACAGCCTGATACAGCAGGTACAAATTCTAATTTTCATATGATGATGGCACTTGATGAAAAGACAGGGGATCATTCGAGATCCTTCTGTGGGGATCCCAGAAAAAATTTAGGGGGTCTTTTGAAACGTGTGTGGGTGAACCTTGTCCAAAGTTGTGACGTTTTTTCTGTATGTAGGTGCATTCTTCTCCTAATGTTCTCTATCCTTATCTGTCTACAGGAACGGGGAAAGATCGGCGTGATCTTCAACGTGGGAACGGACGACATAATCATCGAGGAGAGCGCCGTGATGGTGAGCGACGGCAAATACCATGTGGTGCGATTCACACGCAGTGGTGGAAACGCCACGCTACAGGTGGACAACCAACCTGTCATCGAACGTTTCCCCTCAGGTAGGAACAGGGGCCCCAATCTGGGGAGTGAGGGGCAGGGTGGTGGGGGGGGGGCTATCACTGTTGGATTTGAACCTTGGAAGTATTAAATTCTCAAATAAACTGGGTAACACATGGAGAGAGAAAGAAGCTTCAGACAAAAAAAAAAAAAAATTATTCATTAATTCAGCCTACTGTGTGCCAGCAAAAGTGATTTTTATAGAACATTCTATGAGGGCTCTGGTTTATTTATCATGACATTCATATTGAGAGCAGGCCTGCATTATTCGAGGTGATTAAGCCAGGTTCTGGTCTAAAAGGCAGGAAGAGCTAAGCAGCCTTCCTGAGGCAAGCAATCTTCCATCTAAGAGCATCCAGCCCTCTGCCGTTAGTCTGCCATTGTAGCTCCTGGCACTGAGAGCCAGCATTGAATTGAGGCCAGCAGAGCATGAGTATTCCAGTCAGGTGAGCATGGGCACTGGGCAGGATACAGAGGCCACTTCACGCTGGGAGAGTATGTGGAGGTGTTTATAAGTCATGCCTCGCCTCCAAGATATGCACAGACGAAACATTATTACACATACAGACTTTAAACGAGGGCAAACACCCGATGAGTCACTGCTGGGAGTGTGCTAATTCCCCTGCTTGTTGTTTAACCATAATCATGGTATTCTATTTTGGCCTGAATTATGAGCCTATTTTTGGTCGCACAGAAGCTCTCACTTAATTTCTCTCTCCATTGTGTTTCCCTTTTGTTCATGGTTGTTCAAAGGAAGACATTTTGTGTTCCCGTCATGAGTGTGCATTGGGTAAACACCAGGCTAAGCCGGGCTCTACTGCCTACCAGTGTTGGGTGTTAATGATCACATGGAAAGCTAATAACCTGAATACAAAAATACAAGTTTTTTCAAAAGCCTTGAAGCTTCGGTACATTCATAAATTAGCTATCAGTATTTTCATTCCACATTGATGCCGTCCAAAATCTCCATCCCCACTGAGGCCATTGCGCTCCATCTCCATTGTCTAGAAACGCCGTCTATGTATCGTCATTGTTTCAAACAGCAGGGAGAGTGCTGCTAATGTGGCCGTGATATTTACTCTAGTTGACATACATTATAGAGCTCTGGGACTGTGACATTCTCTGTCACAGCAGTGATCCCATATTTTGAGGCATTGTTCTGGCGTCGAGGGGGAAGCGTATTCTCTTGCTCATCCCGCAGCACAGCGAGGCCGGACTGAGGGGCACGCATCGCAGCCAGAAGAGGAAGCGCCCTGTGACAGTTCACTCTTTTCGGTTGTTATTATGATGGAAATGCAGCCCTTTTCACAACAGCGCGCACGCTCCAAAGAGGCGCCTTCAACTGACAATAGCGCTAACTGCTCAGAAAATAACAGCAGAGCAGAGTGTCATCATCCAAATCTACGCTTTCTTTCATCAAGACACATTAATGCGCAGCCCATATTGTATTCTTTTTATTCCTCTTCCCTTCCGCCCTCCTTGCCGCTGTTGTTGTCTTTGTCAAACATTTCTTTCCTTTTCCTCTGCTAATCAAGAATTGAAGAGTGTTATTTTGTTGTTGTTTGTTAGTTTACTTGATGAGTTTCGTGTTCGTTTGCCGGGAGCCCGTCTGAAGTTTTAGGAGGTTATGAGGACTAAGGAGAGGAAATGGATGGAGAAGGGGGTGTTACTTGGTTGGTGTGTAGAATAGCTTTGATTCATTTATGTGAGCTAGATACACTCAAACTATTTTTGAGCTGCAGCTTTGAAGGCTCCGGCGCCCGCTTTGAAGGTTCCAGTTGTCATCGTCTGGTGGGGCGGCGTCCTGGGGAGACGGAGATGTTACGCATTAGGAAAGCAAAACCTCGGATGAGGCTGAGGCACAAAAGGGCGGAGGAATATGTAGGGGGGAAAGAGTTGTGAATTGGGGAGGGGGGGGCAGGAGGTGTGTAAAAAGAGAGCAAGGTTATATTTTGAAGACAGGAGAACAAAATAGGGAGAGCTCCCTTGTTGAATCAAGTTCCTGTGACCCAGATTGGAGATTTAGTCATCTTATGATTCTCCAAATTGAACAAAATACTCTATGCTCATATGCTATTTTGTTTTGTTGATGCTTATATTATGCAGTATTCTTGCCATGTTGTCCCAGTGGAACACTGAATCTTAAAATGTCCATGTAACCAAGTTTAGGAGAAAAGAAGGAGTTGTCATGAAAGATGCCTTCGTCGGCGTATTCCGTTAGGTGTTACAGGTGCCAAATTTGTCTGTTTCCTCAAACAAAACAAGGAAGTGCGGTTTCCTGCGAAATCTCCCTCCCCAAAGGGACTGCTATGACCCGCATCAGGCGGTCTCGCTGGCATGCCATTGCAGTTTGGAGCCCTGTCTAATGCTTTGTGCAAACAGAGAGCTACATGTGGGATTTATCCTCTCGTCGACCATGGCCCAAGAAATGTAAAAGTCCCCAGAGGGCCGCTACAAGGACAAGGACAGTAGGGATAAAAGAGAGAATATAAATCTGTCACCCTGCACATGAAAGACACTGTCATACAGGTTAGGTTTTTTTGCCACATACCCATATTTACACACTGGGGCTCCAGTCCAAAGTGTTAGTCAGATTCTGATGTGTTTGTATTGCTTTCTGTGCTGAGCCTTGTGGCCTGGGCTCGCCAGCAGCAGGTTTATAAACAGAAGGCCAATGCAAGGTGATGATTTGGAGAGACAGGATGTTGACAGCAAACATGGTCGTCACGGGTCAGGCACATTCAGCGGCAAAGCAACACATCTCCTGATGTCCCACGAAGTGATGTTTGTAGTCCTCGGGGAGTGTGTCTGTGGGTGTTTTCGGGTCCGTGGCACGCGCCCATCTGCGCGCATGGCAGAGTGCGTCTTGTGTGTGTCGTCTTTTTTTCCCCATGCGTGCGCGTGTGTGTATGTATGCATTTGATGGACAGGGAGCAGACATTAAGTGTCAGAGGAGCACCCGGCCAGCTAATCCACTGTGTCAGGTGTCCCCAGTGGGTCTTGCAGCAACAGTTATAGGCCGACCCCACCTCCCACGTTCCTAAAATGGCAGACTGCCTCAGTAAAAACATTCCTGTGTCACACTGAGCACCTCAACCTGGCCACAGATAAACAGGCAGATGTTAGCAACAGTGCCATACGGACTGTAAATACCATTTCACACCCGATCCCCTTTATTTATTGGTCATCTGCTGTGAGAGGGGCAGCTGATATGACGTGGCCAATTGTTCACCTTGAAATGGTTTACTCAGTTTTATACCATTGCCCTGAAGAATTTCTGATTTTATTTCTGATTGGCAAAAGGGTACGCCAGGTCATAGCTGCCCAATTACTGTTCTAAAACTCGTAGCTGAACTGCTTCTGGTTGGAGCTGTTACCACGACTACAGCTTCTTGGTAGAAATATTTATTCCAAGGAAGATGACTTCAAAACAGTGTTCACAGTTAACGATTGTGGCAAGTGGCCTTGGTTGGAATAATCCCGTTATCAAAACCAAACAGAGAAAAAAAAAAGCCTTGCTCAGTTGTTTACACTCAGGTGTTTTGCTGCTACAGTCTTATTTGATCTGGTATGACCAGGAGCACATGTGGAATCTGCAGCTGTTACACTACATATTAGCATTTACCACTGTCTAGTAATTGGCATCACAAATGATAATTATAGGATAATCATAAATGCTACAATCTACAGTAACAATAGCACAAGTAGTCAGTGAACTGATTAATGTTTGTTGTCCAGCAAGATTGACCTAAAGTTTGCTAACATTAGCCACAAAACATCTGCTCATCCCAGACCAAGTAAGACTGTAATGAATTAAATAATGGTACATTGTATTCAACGTTTGCAAGAGGTACAAGGTGTCATTTCCTTTTTAAAAGTTCTCACTGAAGCATCTATAACATTGACATTAAATGCTAATTCTTTTTTTAATGACATCTTTGGCTCTAGGCATTCATTACTATTTTGATTTTCCCCAAATTTACTTGAGAATCATGCGGCGGAGACAGAGTTTCTCCCCCCCCGCTCCGTCTCACGCTGATCGTGGTGTTCAGACACTCAGAGGGGAGGTCACATTTAGCGAGTGGAGCATTAATCCCCCTGTCATAAGGAGCAAGTCGCTCTTCTAGCAGCTGCTCCCCCCCACAAAAGATTCCAGTAGGGGAAAGAAAGAGCTCCTTTAGGGGCCTATATATATATTCATGTATATACATTTACGTTTGTGTATACACTGTGTGTGTGTGTGTGTGTGTGTGGAGGTGTTGTTTCTTAAATGCCATACCCGTTTCACTTTGCGCCCCCACATCACCTCATCTGTTCTCTCTTTTTGTGATTATAGTTATTCACCACAGTATATTATGACATTGTGGTAAGAGGTGAGCTTTTGGAAACATTCATCCATTTCCTGTGGGTTTATTCTACACTTGGCATTTGACTTCATGGAGGTGCCCCCCCGAGCTTTGGATAATCATTATGCATTTTACAAGCATAGTTATATCGCCACCATTGCAGCGTATTGGCTGTGATTACCATATTCTGCTGCCTCATAACTGTGCCATTATGGCCAAAGAGAGCACACAGTGTCCGGCCTTTCTTCCAAACTTGTCTCTCTCTCACTTGCCAGTATGTGCAGGCAGTAGATCTACTATAAAACTGTCATTTTGCTTTAGATTCTGACTGGGCTGCAGTTGGGTAGAACTAGAAAGAGAGAGCGGCGATGGGAGATGAGGGTGGGGGCAGTAATGCATGGATGGAGGGGTTGACAGCGGAGGAGATGGAAGAGAGGAAAAGCAATAGCACTCTACTGCAAAGTGCTAGGGATGCATTGGTGAAAAATGATGGACTGACGAAGAAGAGGAATGAAGGGAGGGAGAGATGGAGAAGGAGAGGCTGGGCAGAGAAAACAGGAGGGCTAGATCCAGTATGTGTGCTGGAAGCGAGATGCTGTCACCGCGGTGATGGATGAGGGTTTGCATGTTACTGAATAATAAGCACTTTGCAAACTGGATTGCATCACAGCAGGGAAGATTCCATATAGCCAGTACAGTATGACACAGCACATGCACACACACAACGTAGCGTTGGACACGAGCCAGGAATAAATTCATAACAATCATTACTTGTTCCTGGCTAACAAAATTACTGTTGCCACTTGAAATTCACTCAGACACGACAGTGTTCATTTTGAGTAGACCAACACACCACTTAACACAGATCATAAATCAAGGACAGCGAAAGAAAGAGGACAGAAAGAGAGGGCTATTGTCATTCCCCGCTTTCATTCTGTAAGACATTTAGGGGGTCTGTTCAGCGTGAAGGCTGACCATTAGAGAGAGGGAAAAGGGGAGAAAAGACATGTGGATTCACAGAGGAGGAGAGACTCTTTGTGCCAGCGAGGTCAGCTCCAGCTCCTCTGACTGAGCTGTTAAGATGTTCTTACTCCTCGGATAAATGGTCTAAGAAAAGGGGTCAACGCAGCTCTCGGCTGCACTCTTTTCCTTCCTCCCGCCTCTTATTATCATTGCCTTTATGTCCCCGCCGTTTCTAGATATCCATCTTTGTCTTCGCAACCTCCACACTCACAGAGAAAGAAAACCAACCGTGAATAAGCAAGGGAGATACAGAGACAATGGGAGGCGGGGAGGGCTGATGCTGCCCAGAAGATCTGCATCCCCCCTCTTCCCTTCCTCCCTTTGGCAAAAGCAATATGCGAGCACTCAGCAGTGTCAGTTAAAATGCTAGAAGTACGGGAGAGCAACAGGATTAGAACGGGAGAGGGGTGCACTCTGTACAAGACAACACAGTCAAATGGCTGGAGGCGTATGGACTTAAGCTGAGCGTGGACTAGATTTCACTTCACTAGCTCAGGCCTCCAAGCAGGGAGTATCGAGGCGGCCCTGAGTGACTTTGATGGTCCACCGAGCAGAAGATGATAGATGAGTGTGTGGGGTGATGCAAGGAGCGCAGCGTGAGCCCTCGTGTCAGGACTGGCAGGAAAACCATCTGGACTACCTCGTAGTTTGGGAGGAGCACCTCTGTGAACTGTAGCATAGGCTCATTCATCCGGTAGATCGTCGTGGGTTTTGTCATTAACGGTGCTTGAGGTTTATTAATCCACTGCATTATGACATACATCTAGGTACACCTAGATAAGACTACTGCATCATATGATTAACACATCACAGTATAACCAGCAGTACAAGCTACAGCCTTAAAAATGACCTTTAAGATGATTTATTATTGATTCATCTGCCAATTATTTTCTCCAGCAATCGATTGCTAATTTCCCCAAAATGAAAATATTGTGAAATATAAATATTTCTGGTGGAACTTCTCAGGGCCTAAGGCATCAATGTCCTGTCCAAAAACCAAACATATCCAGTTAAGAAACAAAAACCTGCTGCTGTTACTTGAATACAACACCATGGAGTAGCTCAGTGACTCCTTTTGGCCAAATTAACACATAAATTAAACATGTTGTTCATTAATTCTCCGAGTCCTTTGATCTGATGCCATGCGTAACTGATGTTGTCATCGCTGCCATTTTTATTTTACTCATCATTATAATCAGGAAAGTGCAGCAGAAGAGTCAGAAAAGATGTAATTGAGGTTAGCCAGCTCAGTCACTTGTCACTGATGACAGTTTCCTCTCTTTCTGCGGGCTCTTATAGGGACTGTGGTGCTCTGAGACTCCTTCTGATTGGATCTTGCACAGTTGGAAGGTATCACCAATTACTGGCCTGTGGCTCAGGGATGATGGAGAGGGAGAGAGAGAGAACAGAGAAGTAGTGAAGACAGTCAAGATGAGAGGAGAGAGGGAGAGAGAGAGAGAGAGAGAGAGAGGAAGACACGGCTAAGTAGTGCGAAGCAGGAGAGGGAAAAGATTGCTTTAGGTAATTAGAGAAGTGACAACTTTGATTTCCACAAGTGGGGGTGGGCTGAGGGTTCTGGCTCACTCCGGCAGCCACCCTCGCACAAATCCACCGTGGCCAAGATGAAAGGTGGCGAGGATCCTGTCGCAGCGAGAGGAGATAGGGGAAGAAATGAAAACGAGCACATTGGATTGATAACTGCTGCACAGATGAAACATGAGCAAGCAGTTAAAACAGTGGAATTTCATCTTTTAAAGCGTGCGCCGACATCAGTGGTGGGCGCCGTATTTACAATGAACAAAGGGGGTGGGTAGGAAAATCGCTTTCTTTTCCCACGCGCTTCCCATGAAGAAACACAACTTGCCTGCAATCTTTGGCTTAAAACGATCTAACGGAGAGGGAAAATAATACACTGCAAAAAAAAATGCCATCTTCTCGTGTAAATTGTATCAATTTTTGAACTGGGTGTTGGTGGTGATGTACCTGGCGAAGAATCACAAGCGGCACACAGCTAATGTTTTCCATCACCCAGTGATAGTTGTTCCACCAGAGAGGCTAGGCAGAGCTAACACAACAGTGTGAGGTCCAAAAACACAATCACCACTTACAGGCGTGACCAAAGTTGGAAGTTCGAAGTCGGAACTTTAAAACAAGTGAGCAAATCTGGCTGGCTTTCATCAACTTCTTCAAGAACTTTTTAAATCCCGTGTTATTTTTCTTGATTTTGATGCAATAATGCTCCTCACGGGTTGAAATATCTATTTCATTGCACTGGCAGATTGTTTCACTTGAAAATAAAAAAAAAACAACACACAATGACATTTATGACTAAATAACACACAAACTTGATACGATGGAGATTTCTACAGAGATGTCCTCAGTAGTGAATAGGGCAGTGGTTTCTGCTCCAAGACACCCAGAAAGTATGAGAGCAATCCGTCTAAAGTTACCTAATGAAAAACAGAATGAGGCTAGCTTGACAGAGAGAGGTTTCTGTGGGAGGGAGAGAGGGAGAGACGGAGGGAGGGAGAGCTGGATGGCTGGTGGCCAATCGTCTCCAATGTAATCTCCATTCTTGTGGATGGATTTCCGATGTGGGTGTCCTGTACAAGGGCATCTGGCTGCCTGCAGAGCTACATGATATACAGTTGGCTCCTTGGAGAGTCTCCACACACACACACTCACATAGGCGCACACATATGCGCTGGTAAAGAAGGAGACAGAGAGCGAGACAGAACAGCGTGTGATTCATACGCTGGATTATCAGGACACAAGAATCTGGCTCGCGCAGACAGACAACTCCTCCCTCGAAGCGCGCGTGCAGCATGCAGGTGTCACGCCCATCCTCCACCTTACTGTGCGTCTCCCTGAGGTGCCGGTCAATCAGCATGCCCCTGCCCTGCCGCTAGCGCAGCAGCTGTGATAGCTGCCCAGGACAGGCCCCATCATGGCTGCTGATCCGGCCAATTGCTCCGGGCGCCAAACATGGTGCGCAAGAGGACAGACAGGTTTCTGGCTTCCAGAGTGGAGTTACCACCCGTGTTTCCGGGTGTTCTGCGCCTCAGGGGGTCCAAAGCCTCAGGCGCTCTATCTGGCAAAATACACACGACTCATGTGGATAAATGTGGAGCGCTCTTTGATGTTTACGCGCATACAGTCTGCTGGGTTATGGCTCATACCCTCGCTTCCATTTGTTAGAAGGTGTTTCAGTGCACCTAAATGCATAATACACAAGCTTTTTGTCCATATGTCCACCAATTACACAGCCTGCCTTGTAAGCTATAATAGATCATAAAATAAAAAGAATGTCTCCTGCTGTTATAGACACGATAAGAGTTTAGCTCTTTTTTTTTTGTCTCAAGCCCAAACTCAGATGATCCTGATGACATCACCGTGTCATCGTAAGGGGCTATTTTCTCAGACGCTGCTTTCAAAGGCTACAAATGCTCCTCTTGACTAGTCATTCAACTCTGACCTGTGAAATCACTTGAATGTCCCTTTTAGGAAATTAAAGTCTTCAAATAAACATTCTGTCGCCACTGATGTCCATTATCAGATACTAAAGAAAAACTATATGCCTGAACAGCTTGGAGCCACTGTTTGATGGACTAGTTTATTTTCCTCCCTCTTGTTTATCAGATTTCGTTGAGCTGCATGTCCGATAGCATTGTTCACATCAAGCAAAGGGAACAGTCTTGGGAGCGGAGCGAGCGCGATAATGACGGCGAGGGAGAAGACAAGGGCCCAGCTGTTTAATCTAACCCCCCATTCTCATGCAGAGCAGGCTTCAGCTGCTGGGGAGAAGAGTGAGCGGGGGAAAAGTTTCACTGGTTCACTCGGAATGACTTATTTCTCCAAGGATCTGAGCACAAACAGATGCAAACAAACAAGCAGGGCGCGGAGGAATTTGGATTTTCTGCGGTGTAGATGACACGGAAACCTGTCGGACAGAACCCGGTGGCATTATTATCCTGTAGCTGTGTGTTCACTTTTGCTCAAATAAAACTCACAGTCACATCCTGCTCTCCGCTGTTTCCATTACTTCCCCTGGTTTTCTTCCCCGTGTCCATCTTTTTGTTTTGAATAGATACACAAAACATTGTTTGTTGATTCCTCGGTCGCTTTTTGCCTGTTGATGAGGATGTTGTCACTCACTCCTGTTTGCCAGGGAAAGAATACACACACATTTGCATACTGTACACACACACGCGTCACTGTTAGCATTTATTACTCCTCCACTATACACTGTGTGGTAATGGATGGCAGTGCCTGTGTCACAGTGTACCATATTTAATCTCCTAGCAGTATACTCACTGTTGCCAGGCAATAAAGAAGTATGCAGGGATAAAATGGAGTGAAGGCGACCAAAACAAAAGACGAAAAGTATTTAAGGGGCAAAGTGAGAGAAATGAGGGAGGAAGGAAGAAGTGAGGAAAAGGCGGAGATTTGAGGGGAATGGATGAATAAAAAAAAAGGAAAGTGGAGGAAGGAAAGGGAGAACATAGGGCGCAGTGGATGGAGGAAGGAAGGAGCAAAAAACCAAAGACGACATGGAAAAGTAGGCAAGATGGAGGCAGCAAAGGTGGAGGATGAGGGAGGAGGAAATCAAAATGGACTGAATGAATTGTTTGAGGGGGAAAAGCACACAAGAGGGAATGTCTATATGAGTAAGGCAAGGGAGGGGGCGGGGGTTAAGGAAAGCGTGATGAAGCAAAAAAAAAAAAAGAGACATAGTTCTAGTAGGAAGCAGCACACAGGAACAGGAGGGTACAACCATCTGAGTCTCAGCTCCCTGACTGCAGTGTGGATCAGCTGCCACCAGAGGGAGGGGGTGCATCTCTCCAGCAGACAGCCACTATCGACCATTATTTGGACGATAAAATGGAGCCTTCATTGGATTGAGTTACTGGAAGTGGCTGCCTGTGTGTGATTCACACAAGAAAGTTAGGGGAGGGAGGAGATTGCAGACGCAGCAGTAGCAGAACACACACAGGATTGATTCATCTTGCTGAGGACTAGTGCCTCCCACTGTTTTCCTTTCACTGTGTTATTATTTTGATCGCCTTTTCTCAACAATATCCCCTCTCTCATCCCCCCCCCCCCATCTCCTCTCTCTGTGTGCTCGCCAGCTGCATGTGTCTCTCCCTCTCTAATTCAGTGATTGCTGCAGAGTGCTCATGTCGTCTCCAAAACGGGGCTCGTGTGCGGCACACTGTAATTGCTGCACTGCCTTTCCAGAAGCCAGAGTAGCACCTCGCTAATCTTAAGTGCTGTGTGAACACATGCATGTAATTTGTCCCACTAACATGCTGCAGTACGGTTTGCTCTAATTTAGAACACCTTAGTGCCACTGCCGGCTGTTTCAAGTCACTAGGAAAAGGAGGGGAAAATGTAAAAAAAAAAAAAAGGATGTTTCCATCCCGAAGGGTTAATTGAGGTATTATTGCAGGTAATAAAAAAACATAATTACTGGCAATTATGTGTTCCAGAAAGATCAAAACATCCACTAACACTTTAACTGCTTCATTTCCTCTCTGTCGTTTCCTGGGTACGACCTGCACCCATGAGTCAGTGCTCACCCAGATGAGCATGATGAGAGCTACAGGTGCAGTAAATGAACAGCACTGAGTCACAATGGAGCCGCCGACTCTCACCCGTTCATCCTCCACATCTCCACATCCTCTAACCATCTGCCTGCTATCCTTCACCGCGGCCCTCCTGTGCCTCTTCCTTTCTTTATTCAGTCCTCATTATCTGTTTTTTTCTCACAGTGGCTCTCTTAGCCATGCACAAACAACCGTGTAGGTTCAGATACAGTATATACACACACACACACACACACACACCTCTCTTCAGCCTATGTGAGCTTTTATTGCGCAGGCAGGCGTGGGTAGAGAGACCCCTGGGGAGTGGAAGTAGGTACTGCAGAAGTGAGAGGTGGTCTATTTTAGATCACTGCAGCAGCACAGAGCAGCGGGGGGAGCAGAATCAGTGCTCTGGTATACACAGTAGTTAGGATGCACTTCACAGCTCTTCTGTTTACTGTTTAGATTTTGGGCCAAAAGTCTTATTCCTCGTCTCTCTGCAGGCTATTTCGTCAGTGTTTCCCGATGCCTCTCCGGCTTCTGAGGCTTTGAAGCTTTATTTCAGTGTTGATAGAGGGCAATAATCACAGCTACCGTCCATCACAGACACATCTGTTTCACCACTGTGGTGTATGTGGTACATGTGGTACAGTCCTAACATAGCAAAGTGCAAACAGAAGTTACTTGGACTCATACGTAGCTTGATTTTCCTGAGTTACGAGGTGCTTGAGGTAGCGGGGTTTAATTAGATACACTTCAGACATGAGCGTGGTGTGAAGAAATGTATCACCCTGTATGAAGCAAGTGACACGTTTTTAACTCTAATTCAGATTGATAAATTGGATAATTTCTATGTGACGATAACTATGATGATGTGATAATACAGCGTGCTTCATTTTCTGGTGACACTTTGCCCCCCGCCCTCACTCTTCTCTTCCTCAAGGACGCCTGGGGATTCCCCGGCTCCATTTGTGGGAATCACTGCTAAAATAGCTCTCCGATTCTTAGCCTGTAAGATTGCCTTTTGATATAGACAATAGCACATAATTAAGCCTCCGACTTTGCCTCCACACTAGACTTCATCAAACCCCCAGCCTGGCCACCATCGGCTCCGTCTCTATTGACAGTGTTGGAGATGTGTGCGGATTGACCCGGAGGTTGATTGAAGTGAAGTGAGGGATAATAAGTTTGCACAGCAGTGATGAAACTTCTTTGACACGCTGATGAAGTGATGCTAATTGCCAAGTGCCACTGAGAAGTGCTCAGTTAATGCATGAGGAAAAAAAAAAAAAAAAAAAAACCTGAGAAAACCTGAGCGCTGACAGTTTCACTAAATCCTTTTCGCTTTAGCTAAAGTAGACAAGTCAAAGTGAAGCGGTGCTCCGCGGGCACCATGCCATCCTGTTGTCGGATTTGGGAAGTGATGATTTTCTAATCAGAAACTCTTTGTGTGCACTGGGAACTGAAATATGTCTTCCTTGAAACAACCATGAAATGTGTTTTAGTGCTGTGTGATTATCTCATGCTCATGTGAAATTACAATGGTTTATTGCTGACATTGAGATGTCTTTTTTTTTTCCTGCTCTTCATTTACACTGTAATAATTCTTCTGTTCAATGATGAATCTTGCTGGTTCTGTGTGGTCCTAGTTTAAGTTACTTCATTACTGCTAATGCTTTTCTCGAGTGTATTCACTTTGCGGATAGCTATCATGAGATAGCACTTCTATAAATGTAATCATTCTATAACTAAATAATTCATAAATCTGTTTAACTTGTTAGTCCATTTAAAAAAACACTTAAACTGAAGGTAACTAGAATGCTATTAACTTGTCTAACCAAACAAACCAGCCCAAAAACACATCCTCAAGTTCTTCCTGTCCTAACTAAAGCTGATTTAAAGTACATAACTTGCTAAACATTTGCCATGTTGCCCTTCTAACCTCTAACCTTTCAACTTCCAGATCTTTCTGTAACCTCTCTTAATTTGTCTTCTCCAAATTTCTTAAAGGGAACTTTGATAATGAGCGCCTGGCTATTGCTAGACAAAGAATCCCATACCGACTCGGTCGGGTAGTTGACGAGTGGCTACTCGACAAAGGTAATAAAATCCCTTTAACTCCACTAATGATCCAACCGCCTAACCTACCGTTAACCACCACTCTGGAGGAGGTGCAGTGCCACACAACAGGGGTGAATGTGATTTGGCTCTTTAACAGAAGTGCAGGTCCCGTATAACCCACCACAGATTTAACATGCCTAATAACAATTGGCTGACACATCACAAGTCATTAAAACTGAACCAAACCAACCTGGACTTCAGGCATCGTTCAGGCAAGATTCATTTTCTGCTACACATTTGCCATCATTTTACACCGTGGCTTGCCAATTGTTCTCTGTAATAACTGGCATTTCAAAAGAATGACAGCATGTAGTTGTCAATAATAACGCCAATCTCTAAATGCTGGTGTGGGGATATCCAGGGGACCATATCCAAAGCACCTTAAACTGGGGCTGCATCTCTTCAGAGAATTAACCCCCAAATAACCCGACATAACCCCCAATAACCTGACCACATGTAAATAGCCTATTGATTCCGTTTGCTTTTTCCTGTGTCTTCTGTTGGCTGAATGTGAATTTGCATTGACTACATTTAATCTTTCATGAAATCGACAAAAAAAGAAACACTTTATTACTGGATTTTCAAGGGCAAAGAGTCCCCCATGAAAGTCACTAAAAGTTAAAGGGACTGTTGAAGTGTTTTGTTCAGTAATCAGTGGGCGCCATTTTCTGCCCCGACATTGTGCGGAATTAGTGCCAGAAGTGTTGAATGTGGTCCCATCACAGTAGTGATTCTTTAACCCTTTGAGTGCCGAATGTCCCAACCTCTTTGTCTTGTGCCGTGTGTTTGTGCTGCTGAAGGTGGTTGATTCTTTGAAAAAAAAAAAAAAAAAAAAAAAGGGAGTAGTAAAATAAACAAGTCTTTAGATCGTCTTTAAATAGTTTCCGTGCTGCAGTAAAAGCATCACAAATGCACTTCTGGGCAGATAAAGAAGTGTGGTAGCTTCAAAATGAGGGGAACAAGAGCACATACAGCACATTAGCATTTAGAATAGAAAGAGAGTAAAAAGCCACCGTACGGGGATGACAATGTATATAAATGGATGGTTTTGGTGTCGATTATCAGGATGTCCAAACTCTTTCCAGTAAGGTCTGCATTAGCTTTTGTGTCTGCATAAGATATACTCATTAAGATTATCCCAAATCGAGAGTTTCGAGCATTAGCTAATCATCTTTCTGAGCTCTTTTGAAACAGTATTGTGAGTGATAACACATGCGGGGATGAATTCAGAAGATAAAATTTGTCTCCGAGAGCAAAATGAAGTATTCATGCGACAGACAAACAAGATAAATGAAGCGCCTGCATATTTATTTCATGGAAACAAAACAATCCTTGCATTCATCTCCAGCTCCTATAAACTGATTCCTCTGCTCTCCTCCGGTGTGTCGGGGAATGCACTTCTGCTGAGGGTAGTTAGGACACAAATCAGAATTAAAAAGGCTTGGGAGATGAAAGTTGAATGAAAAACTGGATCAATAAAAAATGACTTACCCACTTATAAAATGATTTGTGCATGCTCTGAAACTCTAAAGAGAATGAGCTTGAAACTGAATGCATTATTCTCTTTCTTCTATAGTTTGAAATGAGTCTGCATCCAATCATTTAGATGACAGCACTGGGAGAAAGTAGGAAGACGAAATAAAGAAATAATCCCCATCAGAACTCAAGTGAGGGCTTTGATCAGGGTGCATTTTTAGAAAAAAACGCACAAGATAGCTTATTTGTTAATTTGATTGGATTCGTTAAAGAAATGTTGCGCACGCATCATGGACCGACGAGGCAAAGCGGAGGGGCATCTCGGAGATTCTTTTTGTCCATAAGACGTATCAGTATAGATAATGAGGGGGATTAGCGGACATTTCCGAGCTCAAAGGGTTAAAGCTGTTTATTGCTTTGATAAGGAAGCGGCTAGAACTTAAAGCTGAGAAACCTCTAAGCAGAATCTAACCACCTAACAGCAAATCAAACTCCACCCACACTAAACGCTGAGGGCTTCTCCCATGACTCCCCACCTTCCACCGCTTGCCGCAAATTGAAATGATTTGAGACATTTTCCAGCTTTGCCCCGCTGGTGAAAAAAAATTCAGAGAGCCCTCAGTTATAACCATGTTATAAATTATCTTAAACATTTGAACGCAATTGGACCTGGATGTCAGTATTTGGAAGAACTTGGACAGGTTGCGGCGATCGCTTGGGACAAAAACTAAATAAAAAAGCTAACTAAGTTCTAACTACTACTAAAAGAAACAAACCTCCAGCTGGCAACTTCCTCCCCCTTGTCTCCACTCCCATGTCACGCAAAACTCAGAGGGTTAAAACAAAGCAAATAACTGAACACCAAATTCAAAAATGACGCAGCTACTCTGGATCATTGAGACAAAATGTGTTTGATGAGATCAATGAAGGTCCCTTTAACATTTATTGTTTTCACCACTGAGGAAATGTTTGAATGCATTATTTTGTATGTCATGTGCTATGCAGGGTGAAGGATGTATGAACGTTGGAATGTCGTGTGGTAAACCGCCTGGATCATTCATCTTGAAACAGGTGTCCAGTAGTGGTCCAGGCTGTGTTACCAATGTGGGGTTTTGGTCTCCAATCTCTTATGATGATTTTCTGACATTTAAGGGTCTTGAAATGCTCTTCACTGGAGTGCACACCACAATCAGCCCCACGGGTCTCTTTCCTTTGCCTTTAATGCGTCATCAGTTCTGTAAAATTTGACGAGCATGGGAAACCTCCACATTCTTCAGATCTCACTGGTGATACGGCAGCGCCATTAATCTGCTCCGTTGTGTTCATGTGTGGACGGAAACAAAAAAAAACACGAGCACTAATCGCCCACAATCACTCTCTCAAATCAGTATTTTAGTCACACTGGGATATAATGGAAGTTGCTGGAGCCAGCAGTGTCCTGGAGGAGAGCTGTGCTGTGGCGTCGCACTGTGTCACTGCATCTCATTCTGAAGCCTTTATCCCATCTCTGCCACCGTGTGTGAGGCAGATCAGAGTGAGCATCTCTGGCCGACTCTGCGCCTGCTGACTAAATCCAAAACGGCAGCCATTAGAGGGACCCAATGGAGGGGAAAAATCAGAGTGCCAAAAGTTCTCAACAGCTCTATCGGGCGCCAAAACTTACTCAGATGCGTCCCCCCCTTCTCCTTGCGTCTCACTCCCCCCCTTGTGATGGATCTGTCATCCCAGGTTTTCTGCTCTTGATCTGCCCTTCCTTCCCCTCCATCTCCTTTATTACCTCTTTCTTTTCCCGTTAACCCGCCATCGCCAGGCTTTACCGAAACCTTGGCAAGCATTTCCCTACATCAGTGCAGCCTTGTTTCTTTAGAAACAATAATACTGTGTTACAGCTTCCTGATCTCATCGGGGAGCTCCACTGGAAAATAAAGATTACAAATAACCAGCAACAATCAATTCCCCTTAGTTATTCTCTTCAGCAGATGAGCAAGGAAGCGAATAAAGCTCCCAGAACAATTGGATCTGTATATCTCCGCCTGGCGAGGAGTCCATCCCACTGGAGGTCTCCAGCGGCAGGGCGTTCAAGCCCTGAGTCAAGCTACATGAGTGCAGGGAGGAGGAGAGGAGGAATACTACAACACCGGGCGGGTCTCTGTGGCCTTAAAAGCAAGCTGGAGAAAGAGGTTTAATGTTCAGTGTTTAATGGTCTGGTGTGAGCTCCTACATTCCCTAATCAAAAGCAATCTAGTCCTCCCACTTGGTGTGGGGCCGGAGCCCAAATCAACCAAATCTGCAGGCCAGGCATTGGTCTAGATCTGCTATTCATGCTCCCAGCTTCATTTCAGAGATTCTCTCACATCAGGCTACAGTCAGCAGAGAGCAAATCTGTCTGAGTCGGTCTTTCAGCAACCCCATGATGAGCTTTGTATCCCGCTGAGTTACTATCTTGTTTTCTCATTTGATCTCTCTGCACTACTATGGCCACATTTGAGAGAAGTAGAGGGAAACTGCATGAATTTTAACGTGCTTGCTCGTGAGTAGAGAAGTGGCTGCAAGAAAGTGGCTTTGTAGCTAGACAGGCGGGACACTTTGCTGTTATTTCATGGTCCCCCACTATGAAATGGCCTAAAAACAGCACAGCCACAGCTGGAGTGAATAAAAAGAGAGAAGATTGTCCCCACCAAGCCACCGTGAGTTTTCTCTATGTGTCTCTCCCTCGACAGAATGCTGTTTAAGATCTACATACAGATATAGGATCAGAGATGGAGCCTCGTGCGATTAAATCCAATCTACTGTCTCCAGAGTCCTGCACTCTCACCGCCACTGCCTTCAAGGACCTCAGGGCTCCTTGCTGCCTCACAAGGCTTTCAGTCTAACTTCATGCAGCATTTTGCCCCTCATCTCCTTTGTCAAACACAATTAATTCATAGTGCTACCCAAACCAGCCAAACTTCTGAGGAGTAAAAAAGCAAAACGCTCTTAATTACCAAAGAGAGCCTTGTGCCGAGGAGATAACTTGGGAACACTTCATAATCGACTTTGTCAGCATCCCACCCCACCCCCATTGTGCTCCAGTCTTCTTTGACTTTCTCCCTCCTTATTCTTTTTGTCTGTGGAGAAGAAAATGGAAATAGGGGGAGTTCTTGTTTGTTGATACACACACTAGAAATTCTGCCGGCGCACGAAGGATTTGTGAACACAAACCCATAAAGACTGCGTGCAAACGGTCCAGCTTTCTGTTCTGCACATCACAAAGCAGTGTATTGACAGAGGTGAATTCTGGGCCATCCCTCCTTCTCTGCAGCTCCGCTAAGAGAAAACATTCCAGATAGAAGCTCCTTGCAACCATATGGCATCCCTCCTCTGTGAGATAACAGGAGTAGAAGGAGGATAAGAGAGGCGTAATGATGACGGTGGGGGGAGAAAGATACTGCTCTCTCCAGCTGCAGTCCTCCTCATATCCCCTCTACCAGGGCTGGGTACACTTAGATCATCCTTTCACCTCCCCAACCACCCTTCCAATCTCCCTCTGCCTGCCTGCCACCCCCCCCAAAAACAAAAAACACCTCCTCCGTGCTAGCTTCTCACAGGCAGGGTAGGGGCTAAGCCTGGCGAGAGCACAGTATCAAGCCGCTGTCCCCTCCCCTCCTCTCCACCTACAGTCTGGGGGTTGTAGCAGACACACAGCTATTATTTCACAGCCTCCGACAAGCAATCTGTGCATTAGCAAGCCGAGCGTGGCCCAAGGCCCGGCCCACTCCCCAGCTCGGCTCGGCTCAGCTAGTAATTACGGACCACAACTCATCTGAGACAAGCCATTTCTCTCAGTTTAGAAGCAGTCGAGGAGTATGGTGCATCGGTGCAAAGCTGCGACTGGAAATTTGCTATGACCCCTTTTACTGCAACAGCTTTCAGGGCTGTTTACTTCTGGCTGAAGAAGATCTAAATAGAACGTGCTGACATCAGACGAGAGTGATGTAACCTGTACCCAACTGATAAAACCTTTAAAATCTGCGGACGGGTATTTCATTAGAAACATTTGCAGGCACACAGGAGGTGATGGCCTTTTAGATTTCCGGCAACAGATTGCTGGTAGCATGACCAGCCACCATGACTGAAGAGACGCATAAAAGAGCACCGCCTACAGAAACAGCAGCTTTAATCTTATTTTCTTAGTTTTTCCCATTTCTATCTGATATGACAGCCTTGTACTCATCAAAGTAATTGCTGAGATCTGGGAACAGTCCCATGACCAGACAGGCTCTAAAAGAGATTACCTAAACCACTTTATTTGCAGGTAAAATCTAATTAGAGCAACATTATTTGTATGTAATAGTCTGATATTATGGTGAAGACCCAGTGGAAGCAAAATCACCTGCGCCACATCTCGCTTTGAGCTGCGGGTGAGTCAGGTCAGTGCTAGCGAGCTAGTGACTTTGTGGCAGGCAGCACTTTGCCAGTACTGCATCGGCTGCTATCCCACAACGCTGTAAGAGGCAAATCACACGCCACCTTAAGAAAAAGAACCGGGTCGAACCTGCATTGCTTTCTGTGGGTTTTAACGATTAAACGAGAAATGTGTGGGTATACAACTACAGGTCACAATGGACTGTTTGGGGCCATTCCCCTTTGTTTTTTCGCTAACCTGGGGGGTTTTTACCGCTTGTGTTTCTTGCCCTTATGGGTATCCCTTTAGTGATGTCAGAGCATTCCCAGCATTGTCGGGAATTCAATTTGTGAGTCCATTATTGTAACCGATGGAGGACACAGAATTATACTGTAAAAACCATCTCAAGTCCCACATTTTTTCCAGCAACACAAGTACAGTTTATATTCCGCAGCCTGGACTGTTTCAGACAGCAAGTCTTTTTGACAGCACGTCTTGCTGAAGATGTTATTCTAGTATTCTTCTCACCCCTGGGTAAACATATACCCACTTCCTCTATATGAGCATCTTTTTGATCAAACTACAGGGATGTAGTGTTACATACAGCACGAAGGATATCATTGAACCCTGTCATTACCACAAGGTTAACCATCAGCTGACTGCTTTTGAAAACAAGGGTGGGAAAATAGAGGTGATTCACCAGGCATTCGATATTCAAACACGAGAAGCACTTCAGTGCACTATCCTGTACTTCTTTTTGCTCTCCATTGCCACTGCTGTCATCAACTCACTGCTCTTCCTTCTGCTTCTTCCTTACCATCTTACTCATGTGTGTTACTGTATCTCCTTTTCTTCCCCAGCCATCTTTAACTGGATGATTCCTCTTGTTCTTTTCTATCAAGCCTGTCATCCTCTCCCTCCGTCCCTCCCTCCATGCCCTCGCTCTGTCTCTTTGACATTCTATCCTCATGCAGGCCCCCTCTTTCTCTGTCCTACTCGTCTGTCATCCTCCCTTGCTCCAGTCATCTCTCATGTCCCCATTCTCTCACTCCCTGTCCAACCTCTTCGTTCTTTATCGTCTCTCTCTCTCTCTCTCAGGCGTCTGCTAGATAAGTCAGGAGCTGCCCTGTTCTCAGTACCAAAAAAAGTAAATTACATGTCACGAGTCACTTTCTTTAATAGTTTGAACTTTATTGTTACAGTTAATCAGTTCCAATTACTGCACATCGTCTGTTTGAGGCACTGCTGAGGAAAGTCTCATGAGAAAATGATAGGCCAGTGTACGACGTACAGCAGGAGGGAGTCCACATCTCCCTTCATATTGATTAACTGCCACATGCGTAGGGCACTGTGTGCTGCATTCCACTGTGCATTATAAATGTAAAAATAAACGCTCTCCCCCAGCTGTACAAGATGCTGTGACATGCAGGGGTCATTACAATGATGATTTGGGGAGGAAATCGAAACGCTTCTTGCCATAAAGGCATGATGTCTGCAAGGCTATCAGACGAGGCTGCCTCTCCCCCACCGGGTGATTCAACCAAAGACGGGCTTGATTGCGGATATAAAATAGTCATGCCTGCCTTCTTTTACCCAGATGCCCTATTTAAGCAGCAAGGAGCGTACAGTACAGCTCCCAGCCAGGTTACTATGCACTTCCAGGCTGTAGGACAGCAGCAAAGACTTACCAAGCTGCAGCTCCCCTGAATCACAACTTCTAGTAAAGGAGGGCAGAAAAAGATATACAATCCTCACCAATCTCCACTAGTGACTTAGCCTTGGGATTCACTCGACTATAAGTGCAGTATACCGTCTGTCTTACTGCTCAGTCCTCCTCCAGCCGCCCATCCGCAGCATGCTTCTATGCAGATCTCTTTATTACCCAGAGCTATTTTTACTCCACTTTGTTGTGACAAATTTGAGGGGCACTGCATGCTACTTTGTTCAATCCATATTCCCTGATGGATTTCGGCAGAACATGCCATATGGATTTAAATGTAATAGGAAGTGACAGAGTTAGGCCGCGAATGTACAGAACTAAAAAGAAGAAAAGCAGATACCAGGCTGATGTCAAGAAACACAACCGACAGAAGCAGATGAATTAGTGTGCAGACTTTTCTGCAATCAGTGCTAAAGCTGAGTATTAAACTGGATGCTGGTGTTCTTTTTAGCTGAAGCCTTCTGGTACTGACGGTGCACAGCTTTACAGGCTTACCTGTGTGTTTAGCCATGCTAGCAGCGAGGGTCTGTCGGTCTGTCCACCATTTTGGTCCACACTGAAATATCTATCAAACTATTAGATGCTTTGCCATGAAATCTTCTACTAACATTCATATTTTCCTCAGGGTGAATGGTAATAACCCCCCCTGGCTTTTCATCTATCATCAGGTCAAAATTGTTATTTGTCTGATACTTTGGTTTATGACCAAATACCTGCAAAACTAATGACTTTAACTCACTGAACTAAAATCGCAAATACAGCAAACATTTTAACCCCTTATATGTTAGCATGTTAGCTTAGCATGCTAATATTAGCATTTAGCTTGACGCACCTGTGCCCAAGTAAAGCCTCTCAGTTTTGTTAGATGCATATACGCATGATATTCATTAACAATTACAATCTTGCAAGTGGTGCAGGTTTATTATTATTCTTCCTCATCTGTCTAGAAGACAGTTTTAATCATGTTTGAGTCTTGCAATGGAGAAAAGAAATGATTAAAACCTGAAAGTTGTCTTAAGCTTGAAAAAAAAGTGAGATTTGAATTTTATGGTGAGCAGGAACTCAAGAAAGAAAAAATAATAGATGAATATCAGGCTTGAGTCTTGGCTCATTGTCTGCGGCGGCTCATTGCAGAAGCCTGACTGTTGCCGTCTCTGCATTGCAGTTAATTAAGGCATTGCATATGGCCCTGACTGCCTGTTTTAATGAGTGGCTGACTGGCTGCCTGCCACCCTCCCCCACCCACCCACCCATTCCAATGTCCTCATCCCCCCGACCCCTCCCACCTCCAGCCTCTGCCCATTAAACAACGATCACCTGAACGATCGCCCTGGGGGGAGGCAAGGCAGCAGCCACCCACTCCCACCAAACTGGTCCAATACACTCTCAACAATGTGCAAAGCCTGTGTACTGTGCTTTCCACTACAAACACACACACAGTAAGCTGTGGAAACACACATATACACATAACGGGGGGAACGCATATGTAAATAAACGCTCGGCAAATACACACTGCTTGAAAAGGCCAACGATCACACACAGAAAGGTCATTTCACTGACATGTTTCATAAGCTACTATATACGTGCACACACAGCCTCTCCTCTGCTGCTGCGCCTCATCCAGCTCTGTCATATTAAGGGCTGTGATTGCTTGTCATGCAGAGGCTTCTTCTTCTACCCTCCACCCCCCACTCCCCACCCCCCTGCCAAAATTGGCTCTAAAACCGCATGTCACTTTTGATTTGACCCGGCAGACCCTGAAACAATAACTTCATCAGGCCCTGTTAGAGTCTCATCGCGACCAGACAGCTCCAAAAACAAACACTGATTTCCCTTCATCTAGTCTAGAGGGCACCTTTCTTCTTTTTCGCTCTGCGTGTCTCTCTCTCTCTCTGATGGGATGAACGTACAAATGGCTGTCACAGTGCTCTCCTGCACTAAAGATTTGTTCTTTTTTTTAGTTTTTTTTTAACAAAGGGAGGCATTGTCACAGGCTGTGGTGGCAATGCAGGATTAAATAGGTCACCACACGAATGCTTGGGGACTTGGAGAAACATGTCACCATACGCCAAGCATGTGTGTGGACTTTCAGAGGTATAACTACCCCCCCCCCCCCCCCACACACACACACACACACACACACACACACTACCCCAACTCTGCAACAAAATCATAAGCTGCTTGTCAATATGTCTTACTTATGACTGTGTCACTGGCCCAGAGTGTTACTGTGACACCATACACATAACTCCTAAGGACTAAACTGTCCTGTCTGAACAGATCATCTTCTGACTTGGAGTCGCTGCTCATACGCAGGGAGCGGTGGGTGTTTTCAAGGGAACTGGAGCCGTTTGGTAAACCAAGAGGGCCGATAACACTCAGGAATATAGATGATCGTGTGCGTCGTCAAATTCTCCGCACTCCATCACCCTTAGCTAGAGAGCGGGCCCCCGACTGGGGCCGCTTGAAGTGGGAGACCCTCTGGGCTGACATGTGGGTGTGTACAGTATGTGTGTGTGTCCTCTTGTCAAGGACACAGAGAGAGTGACGGGGGTGGGGGGGGTGGGGGGGTATGGTGGGCTGAGACTGTTAATGTGTATTTCTGAGTGTGATCTTGGGTGATGTTTCAAGGTTCTCTGTGTATGTACGTGTACAAAAGCATTGTTATTCTCCTGGATTTTCACTGCTGATGTCCAATCTGTCCTTGCCATTGCTCTCACACCAAACATGCTTGGTGATGAAATAATAGAGTGTGGCTCAGCTATTATGTCAACAGTGCATATGCCAGACATTAAGTCTCATCATTATGAAGTTAGGGGACGGGAGCCGGGTCCCTTGTGGGCCCCTGACGGGCCTAATGAACTGATAATGGGATGACACATCTAATGGCCCATCTCAGTGGAATAGATTTATCTCTCCAACACATGGGTAGAAAACCTACAGATACAGATATACTGAACATGTGTTTTTACACCCACACACACACATACGTTCAGTAATAGGCATTATTTGTCTGATAGACCCACCCACCTGGGTGTTACACATGTCAGAGTGAGTGCACCCCTATAGATGGAGAGTAAATCATAATTACAGTGATGAAGTATCCTCTCAGCTCTCTTAATTGAAAACAAATGGGACCTGGGCCTGTCCCGAGTGTCTCCGTGCTGATGAGTCTAAGGCTGCACTCGCTGGCTGGCAATCCCACAGAGGAAACAATGGCAGCATTCAAAAGACAGCGTTCAAAGGATTCATTTGTCATCATTAGACACAATTAAATGTACAGAAGCCAGTGTCAGCCAATGTGGCATTAGGTTCAAGCATATGTACTTAGGAGCAGTCATAGTGCTTCATACCTGTGCAGAAAGTAGCAAATCAGCACACACACACACACACACACACAGAAACAGACTCCCTTCAGGCCTTAGGCGTCTCCCATTTCAGAGGTCCGTAGTACACATCTCTAGAGAGTCTATATTTTGCAGATGCAAACATTAGTATAGAATTCCTTTCACAAACAAACACACTGTCTATTTCCTTACAGGGATTGATTTATCCATAAAAAAGCTCTTTGGCTTCTCCTCTAAGTAATTACCTCATCAGGTCCGTTTTTAACCCACTTCCTTCCAAGAGTACACAGCAATGATATTCCCCTCCCTCTACTCACATCCACAACTTATAATAGGGGTTAAAGTTTGCATCAGCCCAAGTGGTATGGTGGGATGTCCCCAGGGAGACCCGGGATCCAAATATGGGGCATAAAAAGAAAAAAGTATAAACAAAACCACATTGACATCAGCTGGAGAAAATCCAGGGAGAAAAACTACACCTGTCAGACCGCCCCAACTCCCCCCTTTCACCACAAGTCCTGGTAACACATTAGTTTTGGACCCTGGTTAAATGGTTGACCCTATCCTCCCTTTATCCATCTATCCATCTGGATGAATGGTAATGACCACAGAGAGGGACAGCCCCTGCTGAATTAAACATTTTCTTCCAAAGAGGATCTTATTTTCCTCTGGATGGCAGAGCAGGGCGACATTTTTTTCTGCTGGCAGAGGTACTTTATCATTGTGCAGCTCAGGTGCATTGGGGGTCAATGACACAGACCCAGCATTGTTCTAATATATTCCATCTCAGGGCAAATGAGATGCATTTCACTGTGAACCTTCAGTCTCAGGGTCAAGCCGCAACTGCCCCTACAATTTATTTGACTGCCAGATTCGTGCATGCTTTCTGAGAAAGTGGCACGTGTCCGGCCCCATAATGGCTACTCCCTCCTGCAAACCAGGGTCCAATCTCCCTAAAGTGTTGCCCAGGAAATCCCATGTGATTGAGACAGTCCCTCTATGTCCCGTTTCACACTATGCCTGTGTATAACTTTGTGTTTCATGTGCGAGCTCACCCAGGGACCATGACTGATTTGTATTCTTTGCCTTTTCTCCTTTTCTCTTTACATCTTTCCATGGTTTTTCTTACTTCCACTTCCTCTCTCCTCTTCATTATTTCTTCACCTTCCTCATCTCTCACATATCAGGTCGTCAGTTGACCATCTTCAACAGCCAAGCGTTCATCAAAATTGGTGGCGGTGGAGAGAAGGGGCGCCACTTCCAGGGCCAGATCTCAGGCCTGTACTACAACGGCCTGCAGGTACTAAAACTGGCAGCCGAGGGCGACCCCAATGTCCAGACCCAGGGCAACCTGCGGCTGGTGGGTGACGTGCCCTCTGTTCTCACCACTGACACAACCTCCACCACCCCACTGGCTGATATGTCCACCACAATCATGGAGACAACCACCACCATGGCCACAACCACCACCCGCAAACAGCGCTCGCCCACCATGAGGGACAGTGTCACACAGGTGAGCAGTCGTGAGTTTGTGATCTACGCTTGTTTACATGACTCATACTAAAAAGCTACAAGAACACACTGGTTCTAAAAGAAGGCTGAGTCACTGAGCCGGAGAGATATTCTGGTGCAGTGCGTTGTGATGGAACATTGCCAGTTACTTTTAATTGGCTTTCCAAAGTTCAAAATCTCAAAGTGCTGAAAACAATATTTGAAAGATTAAACAGCATGGCCAAGTAACCAGATGGCCCTCCTTGGATGAGTAGATGTGCATTTCAAAAGAAATCATACGTCAGCTGCAAGGTCAGACAGTCACGTCCTCAGCACAGTCTTCTGTGTGAGCTTCCCCCCTTTTAGCCCTCAGCCACAGTCAGATGTTCAAACAGCCCTCAGCCTGAGAGGGAGTCACATAGCAGCTTTGTATGGCTAGTCCTATTAGACCAATCAACACCACAATTTTGATTTCCTCTAACTGGCTATAACCCAGACGTGGTAGGATGCTGGAAATTACAGCACATCCAGACATATCAACAAAGGCTGGAGGAGTGGAGGAAGCTAATGAAAAGGAAATCCTGCAGCAGCAACAGCACAACAACTCAGGGTGCCATAAACGTATATTTATGACTTTCCTTGGCACACATGTGAAAGGCTGTGATTTATATTCCGATTATCCACATGTGCTAAGTGCAGTCATCACCATCATGGTAAGCAACAATTAGCAAACAGTAGGGAAGCGCTGTTGCCCACATACTTGAAGACTGAAAAGGCGGGTCATCCGGGCCCACTTTTCTCATAAACAACCTAATAACAGGCTCCATGGGTTCCGGGGGAGGGGGGTAATATGTTGTAGCTATCGCCCAATATCATTAGTTAGAAGCTGTGTGCTATGCAAATGTCCATGCTGCACTACATTTTAAAATAAGTGTGATCCATGTTGTCACCTGCTGAGTGTACACGTCAGCAATTTCTATGCTATCGTGATCACATTTTACTGTAACTGCTTAAAAGTTGTCCTCTCTAAAAGTGGTCCATTCTTTTGAGTTAGACTTCAACAATCCAACAAACTTTTATGATGTCGCAGGAAACACAAAGGTGCCAATTACCAGCACATTTCTTTCATACCGTTGGGTACGGCTATTCATGTCCACGGAAGCTTATCTGAGATCAACTGGCAAGCCACTCACACTCCTCCCTGACAACCATGATCTGCATATTCAGAATATATTTAGACTGGCTGCAACTCTTTGTCCCTTTATCATCATCTCAAACCTTAGCAGATTCCATCCTTTGAAAGTGCTATTTGTCTCATGTTGAGTAATTGCAGCAGCGCCAATTAGGGAGAAGTCAAGGTGAAGCTGTTGATGGCATGAGTGTTCAATTCATGCCACTTAGTGGTAGCAAACACCCAGTTCAAAGAAAATTGGAATGTTGGTTTTGTATCAGCTCCTGCTTATTTGTAGCTAGTTTTTTTTCTTCCTCTTGTAAATCTATAAAGTCACTTAATGAAGCAGCCATGGCTGCATCAAACTAGAGCTCAGATACCAGCTGACAAATGATATGAAGGTGGTCGTGTTCACAAATGTTCACCCAAGAATTTCCTTTCAGTCATGCTGAGGCAGCCGTGCAAGTAAAAGCAAGTGAGTTTCTTTGGACTCAAAGGTCACTCAAAGCTCCTTCACAGACCACACTGTCCGCAGTGTGCCCAGCTGGCATGACTTATTTAGACAAATGGGTCTGTAGTTTAGTGTTTCTGCGTCCTCGCTCTAAACATGAGATCAATGGAACCTGACTCCGAGATGTCACGTGTAGCCATCCACTCAGTTCAATATCATATCTCTGGCCTCCAGACGTCTTGGCGGAAACATTCCTCCGTGTTCAGCATATAACGAGCTTGTATAGCAGTGGTCTGTGATGTAAAATTGGCAGCCATAGGCGGCCCTGTTTGATAAATTATCTGGAAACATTTTGGGATACCAAAGGACTCTTGAGTGTTGTTTGCCACTCTGTTCTCTGTTCTGTGTAGTGCATTTGCAGACTGACGTTTATGTTGGGCCATAAAAAAGCTGAGTAACACCTTTAGAGTGCTTTTTATTGCTAAGAATGTATTTTTCAGCTATTGTACACATATTTTAACAGCTTCTTTATTATTATGATGTATGTAGCTCAACATAGTGTATCGCGACAATAGCCCAAAATAGCATTAAGGATATGTGATGATTTAAGTATGTGGATGGGTGAGTCATTGGTAATGTCTATTCGTTCTCATGCAGAGGCAATATTTTCCTGGGCCCACAAAAACATGAAAGCCCTACAGTTGGCCAACTCAGCCCTGATCATTCACAGAGATGCTCTCAGTGTGACTGAATATTTTTTGTCCTGGAATTTGCTCCCGTATGCGAGGAGGTGTTGAAGGCCTGGCAAGCTCATCTGCTCCCCCTCAACCAGGAGAGAAAATCAAAAAAAGACACGGCTCAGTGACGGGAGGAAAATGAATAACTGTTGTTCTAAAATTGTTCGAGCAGACAGTTGTAGTCAAGTAAAATTAAGCAAAGAGTCATAAAGGTTGAGGATTACATTGATTTTGAAGAGCTGAGAGGCAGCAGACAGTGTATGAAATCTTTTATATTTGCTCTTCTAAACACAGCGTCTGGTGTGTCTGTCCTGGGAAAAAGCCTGTGGTGCACAGAAAGTAGAGTTGTTTGTTTTTTATGTTTATGGCAGCACCAGCAGTTTGGAATGGGAGAAAAATGGGTATTTAGTATGAGCGTTGGTGTGTATCGTAGCTGAACAGACAGGGAAAAGCATGGCGCATACTGAAACCCAAAACTCATACATCTCAAGTTCAATCAACATCACAGATAAGCATTGTGTATGTGGCACTATGACTGGTACATAACTACCAGAGTAGTTAAGTGCTTATGGGAAGTAGACGGTGTCTTTCAATGCCACTCTGTTTTGTAACATGCAATGTAGGTTCCAGAAGTGGATGAATTATTACAGATTTGCTAAAATATGAAGATCCATAGCCAATGTTCATGAGTCACAGTTGGAACACTTCTACGGCTTAGATGGGCATGAAACTCTCCCGGCTGAATCATCAGGCCAAAAGATGAACATTAGGAAATATTTGATTCCTTAATTTAAAAAAATAAAAGCTGCAAGTACAAGCCTGTGCACATAAAAACTTTGTAGTAGAAGTTAACTAACTCCCAGTGAGCATTTTGGCAAGAAACATCCAATCATCCAGTTTAACATTTGTTAAGTGTGCTGTTGATGGTGGTCGAAAACTTAAGATCGGACTGTTGAGAAAAGTGATTTTACAATCTGCAGATTAACTGCGTTTATTGTCAGATTCAGGTTTTATTTAGCATGAAATCAGTAACTGTAGTGTTGTCTGTTATTCTCCAATTTCATCTTACGCAAATACCAAATTATATTTATATATATATACACACACACACACACACACTCACACACACACACACACACTGTATATTTGGGTCGTTAATAATCCATCCAATTGAGCCTGTGGTGTAATTTTGTGCAAAAGCAAATAACATTATAAATACTGCGTAAGGCAAACCTGACAGGAACCATGGCGGTCTCATGAATATCCCCAACACCCACCAACACACAGCAGAGACAGGAGACAGGACAGGGTGGCGGAAAGCAAGTGAGCGGAAACCCAAATTTCAATTTCTCCAACAGCTCTGAGCTACCCGCCGCGCTGTAGCTTTGATCATAGTGGAATAATGCGCTTTGATGCTTAGAATAAAAGATCTACCTTTTGATGTGCATGTGGGGGTCTGAGTTTTTTTCTTCCTTTCACCCCTCGATACTGTGGGTTTCCATGAAACAGTTGGAGTCATCACTTGTCTCACTCTGACCCAAATTTGGCGTCGGGGTGTTATAAAACTAAGATCACAAGCCCCGTCCTTGCTGCTGGTGTCATAAGTGGAGAGCACTCCCAGGTGTTTGTGATCTCTCTATGATTTGTCCAGATGGATGTGAGCTTGCCTCCTTGTGGATTCAACTTGGAGACTGATGAGAAAAGTTCTGACCAGGTCAAACTGGAGTTTGGAGCTGCTCCTTCAGCTCTCCTCCAGCAGTGATCAGTGCACTGGGTTAGTGGGCCTCATGTCACAGTTTTCTATCCATGAATTACACTCAAAACTGATGCTGTGGACTATTTGAGTGGAGGACGGGTGGGATTTTAAGTGTGTCACAGATGTTGCACTAAATTATAACAGTGATAACTCCAGGAGGCATTTGACATTCAGTCAGCAAGACCTTGGATTATTTAAAAAGAAAATCATTTATGGGCCCCAAACACAGCGTGCTGTGGGCACCCTGCTTGCTTAATTTGAACAAGTGCATATTTTAAAGGATTCTTTATGTGCCGTTTTATATGGAGTTGGATAAAGTGAAGCAAGTGATTGCATGGATGGAATAGAAATGTAAGTGTCTGTTTGATGGAGATGTTGCTGGGAAACTAGAGTAGGATCATTAGGCCCATTTGACAGAGCCAGGTGATGTGAATACACACTCAAACTCACACAATGTAATTAATAAATGATTATACCCAGGCCATGGATTAATAACAAGGAGAAAACGCTGCACAGCAGTGTGGCGCTTGAATCAATTAAGCTGATAAAAGCCACCCATTTTTCTATTGGATGACCCCATCTTGAATAACAACCAGAGGCTGAGAAGGGGGGGGGGGGTTCTGGTTGTCTAGACATGCTGTGTGAGTCATGCAATAGTGAGGACAAACCCTTGTCAGATTTAATCTGTTTTCATCTCAAGACCCCGCCGCTGTACCTGCTGTACTTTTAAACCCTGCAAGAGGTTCAAATGTCCATGAGAGATGTCTACTACAAGCTGGGCCAAGACAGAGCCATTACTGATATAGACAGACATAATATATATATATGTATGTTTATATAATATGTATACAGTTACACCTAAAATTATTAAACCCCCATTGCAAATTAGGTGTATTGGCAAAATCTAACTACTACTAACTAACTAAACAAACTAATATTACAGGTGGTTTCTCCAAATTCAACACAAAATGCCACTTTTAATGACGACTGCAGTTTCAAAATTATTCAACCCCCTGAATAGAATCCTTAATAAGAGCACTCATTTGCAAATCAGGTGTCTCAGACACACCTGATGCAACTAGTCAAGGGCCTTAAGAGTTGCATCAGCTTGAGATAGAACACGTCAAATACCCAGACTGGCTAGTGGTTTGTTCACAGTGACCTTTGGTTGCATGTCAGAAGTATGGGTAAGTCAAGAGAAGTGTCCAAAACATTAAGAGAGGAGATCATTGCCTTGCACAAACAAGGAAAAGGATACAAAAAGATAGCGAAGGCACTGAATGCTCCCAGAGATACCGCAGAGTTAGTGAGTTCACAGCTAAAGGAACACTGGCTACACTACCTGGACGTGGCATAAAGAGGAAGATATCAACTGCTGCCACCAGATTTCTGAGGAGGCAGGAGGCCAAAAACCCTCAAGTGACTGCAAAAGACCTGCAGCAAGTCTTGGTGGCAGAAGGCACTGAGGTTTCAGTTTCTACAGTGAAGCGCATACCAAACAATGAAGGCCTCCATGCCCGAACTCCAAGATGTGCACCACTACTGACCCTAAAAGCACAAGACAAGTCAGCTCCAATATGCTCGAAACCATTTCAATAAACTGGAGGTTTTTGGGTCTATGGGTCAGTGGTATGTCTGGAGGAGGAAGAATGAGGCATGTACTGAGCGTTACCTACAGCATCTGGAGGGCAAGATGGATTTAGGAAATCCAGGAGAAAATGTTCGTTTGTCCTAATGTGATGGAGAATGCCCATTACTTAGATGAGCTACACCCATTTGATTAACTGATGCTTGACCTCTGCTTCAGTAAACACACATGGGTGCTACTCATAAAGCACACAAATAAACTGCTCAACAAAAACATCATCATGTTGTAAGTAAAAGAATTTCCACCTACAGCCTTTTCCAGTTGGCCTGGCCTGTATTAGCCTGTGTTTAAGTAGGCATCAGTGGAGCCAAAGACCTTCACTGTGGCTGCCAGAGACTCTTGTTCTGCGTATCCTCGACACTAATGAGACATGTCCTGACTATCTCCTCTGTTTCTGTCTGTTCTTCCAGAATGCAGATGACCTCTTGGTAGCGTCAGCTGAATGTCCTAGCGATGACGAAGATTTGGAGGAGTGTGAGCCGGGAAATGGTGAGTCAACTCAGGGAGTTCTGTCCTCACAGTATTTGGTAAAAAACAAAAGTAGACCCACCTAGACTATGGCTTTATCCCCTTCTCCACTCTGATATGACACTTTGTGACAACACAGTCCTGTGTATGCAGCTCTGATTGGCCAGATGTGTGCCCTTTCCCGTTGGTTTCCAAAGCAGCAGGCAGTCAGCAGCACCGTGGTCCATCAATTGCTCAGTGAAGTGGTAGTATCTGGCATCTACCCAGCTGTTGCACCAATCTCCTGCCCCGATTTTAACGAGGCAGGACAGTTTCAACGTGGAAACGCAGCTTGTTCTGCGCAGCACACAGCTGTAGCCTGGCAGGCTCGGTGGCTGAGGCACTGTTAGTGTGAACAGCGGGTCAAGTAATGTTCTGACACCCTGACAGGAGGTGGAAGTTAAAGGCCACGTGTTTTACTCCCTGCCTCTGTGGTTTCTAGCACTGTGAGGCTGGCCATACTTGAAAACTGCCAAGAACCACGTGCTGTGAAGCAGTGTGATTTAAATTACTCTACAAAAGTCAGGAGACAAAATACAGATATGCAAATCCACATTTCATGACATAGTTGCATGTGATTTGCAACCATGTGCAGATTGTACTAAATCAAATACATTGAGTAAAATATGCAACCTAAACAATATTAGTTTATTATTAGATTAAATCTTTAGTAATCATTCATTATTCATCTGAGAAATGCTCTTTTGAAAATATAATTTTGCAGACTGATGTTGAAATGCACACCTCCCATACTGCTTAGCAAGCTACTACAAGCCACGAACTTAAGCATGTTTTTAAACGATGAGCAGGTTAGCTACTGACTTAGAGCCGCATTTGATTGGATGAATTTATGTCTACGCCCCAAGGTTCAAGATGAGATAACAATTAAGCTATGGACACAGGAGGACGTTCAGTTTTCTCTAGAAAAGCGTACCTTTGCACTTTTTTTGCATCTGTTTCTACATCGTACACAGTTTATTATGGGCTTCTATTAAAGTAGAAGAAAAATGTAAATTAGAACACTGAAAATGTTAAACTAAACTTTGTATCGATCCACACATCCGAGTACAACATATAGGCCAGATTTTCCCAAAATCTGAGCAAACGTTCATTAAACAAAAAACAAGTGATTAACAAAAAAAAGGACGGAAGATTCCGGATAACGTGTATTATGTGAAAAGACCTTTCTAAAAAAAAAATGGAAAAGAATTTCCAGGAATGAGGATTAGTGGCTTGAACAGAATATATGTTGGACTGTAAATAGCAGATTATAGCAGTCTGTATGTGTGAGGAGGGACTGATCTAAACCTGTGTTGAGAAACTCAAGTGCAGCATTCTCCTGCGGTTTTCCCTGTAGGTGGTTGGAACCGAAATAGAGACTCAATTCCCTTCTTATCGAAAGAAGAAATGAGAGTTTTTCAGTGGATGCTATGCCCAGGCTTAATCTCCCATGGGAACGCGCCGCTCTCTCCCTCTCTCTTGTATGCCCACACACACACACAGTGGCAGACATGCTCACCTTTCCAGACAGACACTTGTCTCTCTCACTCTGTGGGTGTAAAGTTTTCTCTCTGCAGCTGTCTCTCCCGAGAAATAACAAACACGCTCACGCGCATGCACATGGTCCATATCGCACCTTCCAGATGCCAAAAGTGTTCCAGCGAGGCAAGCCAGCGGGGTCGGATAAGCCTCGGTGAAAACTGTGGACAAGGAGAGAAGAATCAACATTGTCCGCGAAACATGTCCCCTCTCCATCACTGCTCCACAAACACAGGCCTGTAGTCATTGTATGATAGGAGCAGTTCCCAGTGTTTTCAATTACATTTGAGAATGCGGCTCAGTGTTATTGAACTGCCTTCAGGAAGGAGGAAAAATGTTAAGCACAGCTGTGGATTTTCTATTAAGCCGAGCAAGATATGACTGCTGTGAATTCATGGGGATCAATACAACTCCTTCCCACAGTGTATACAGCCAGTGGAGCTCCATCTGCTTTACAGATGTGTTTACCTGCAGCAGTGGTACCAAAACACACAATTCAAGGGATGCAACTTGTTTCGTACGACTGCATTTCATCCAGGAGGTTTTTACTTGTTGGGCTGTCTCGGGCTAAATGATGACCCTCAGTGAGAAAAGCTCAGATGATGATTGTGGGGCAGCCACAGTGGCACACCTGCCGACAGGCTCTGAGTGAGGGCAAAACGGAAAAAAAAAAAACGCACAGGACGCCGAGGCACAGACGCAAGGAAGAGAAGAGCGGGGAAGAGCTGGAAGGACTGCGATGTGAAGGACTGACCCTCATTGAGATTTGTGTCACGTTCCTCTGCGCTCAAAGCAGAGGAGAGAAGTGGGGAGAGGAGAGAGATGGAGATACAGAGAGAAAGGGAGAGCTCGCAAGAGGGAGGGAAGAGAGGAGGCAAAATTGAAAGAGTGAGCAGCGGAGTGAAATTCCCGTGAACAATTCCTGCCTTTCACACCGGGCTAATTAAACTTTGACTTTGTTAGGGAGCCTTAATTACATCACCCAATTAAAGCATTGGTTTGGATCCTCCAGTGTTCTTAATGAGCCTCGGCCAGAAGAGTGACAAGGAACCTGGATTACAAAGATGAAACGCACACTGGGGACAGGATGACGAAGTGAATATGCACCCACAGAAGAGACACTAAAATTAGATATTTGTACACTAGCATGAATATGGCTTTAGCATACACACACACGAAAAGTCATTTATAGACATTAATTGTATTCACAGTAACACACAATTAGGGAAGATGTTATACAAACATCTTTCTCCAACAAGCCCTGCTCATTAAATCCTTCATTTTATCTCTGTATTTCACTCTGTCTTTTCTCCACCTCAGCACAACCTCACTTTCCCTCTCTCTCGCATACCCCCAAGCTACTTATCAGTCCCAGGATGTTGTAGGCGCTATATCGGTTTTACTCTGACAAGATCAGAGCTCTGAGGAGCTCCTCAATAATTCATCAGACGCTACACTATAGAGACAACCTGCGAATGTTCTTTTTAGGTCAAGGAGTGAAACTAAGAGATTGGGTGATAGATGAGGGAAGACCCGGAGAGCCGAGCCCCCTCACCCAGTGCGACTCAGAGCTTGCATGGGATCAAACCCACAGCGGTCGATCGGTTTGGGTGTCAGTTATTGATCTCCTGAAGGTAGCCGTCCTCCACAAGTAAACAGCCCCGGGTTTAGCACCCGGGTTCCATCGTTTGGATGTTTGGTGATGCAGAGGCTTGAACCGGCGTCCCGTGGATGATCTCTAAACAGCATGGCGTCCTGTTGCCACAGAGACTTCAGTGGAGCGCGTTGAACACTACTGTGATGTCCGATCTATGCCCCGGCCTCAAAGGATTAATGTGCAGAGATTAGTTCAATCAGCATTCTTCTAATTACACCGTTTTCAGTGGAAACAACGTGGGAGTTAGACAGGGTATCAAGACTGCATAAATAATGAGGTGGCTGGTTCAGTCTGCCTAATAAACGCAGGATCACAAACAGGGGATCGGTAAAAAAGTGTGAACGGTCACAGCTAACCAATGATAAAGCATGTGGACAATAACAAAGCCAAGTTTCTGTATTTCGCCATTCAACAATGAGGCAATTCAAAGCGCTGCACATACCACATAAAAAAGACAAGATAAAAGAAACATCAGGCTACATTGAAAGATAGAAATAGGGTTTAAAAAGTTAGTAAGTTTACTTGTATCCACTTCTATATATTCACCATTTATTTCAGATTGCCATTAAACAGCATTACAGTAGCTTATGTTCACACAGTAAAACAATGAGGATTGCATATACCTCTCAGAGATAAGTCAGGAAACAGTTATTACATCTGGAGGCTCTGGAGAAATGAATGCAGAGGCTGATGCTTCGTCAGCTCAGTCTGCTGTTGGCTACACACAACAAAAACCCCAAGAGCTTCATTATTCAGTATTATTCAGATGCCTTGTAACCATTTAGCTTCAAAACTGGTCAGTGATGCAGTTTGTCATTAAACATTTAGATTGATAGACATACCTGTGTACTGTACAGAGCACAGTACACATGACAGTCGCTGGTGTATGTTGTTTAGTGAGAGGGGACAAAACTCGTGCACCTTTTCAGCCCGGGGATCTGTATCTGCGAACAGATGGAGGCAGTGTGAAGAATGGGTAGAGGGGGTGTATGGGGGTCACGTGCTGCGGTGCGTTTTCTGCTGCCGACTATCCATGTCTGCTAAACCTCATTGAAAGCAGTGGATGGTGAAGGGGTTAATTTTTTTCTTTGTGTCACTGTTTTCTCAGCAGGGCGTCTTGCTGCTCACATTTCAAACTGTAAACAAATATTATAGTTTCTCTCTGGAGCATGAAACACTGGTTCACAATTTGTGTGAACCACCAAACCCCAGCTATTTTCTCTTTTACATAATTTTCCTTAGCCCCTATTCCAACGGCCAGTCGGCTTGTGGTTTAATTTAACGAACACACTTGAAGGAAAGCTTACAATGGAAAAGATGTGAAGCAGATATGCTTGGTTGGAGCTGCATGTTGAGAGAAAAAACAAGACACAGAGACCATGAAGTGGGTCACAAACAGGCAAAGCAAATGCAGGGAGGTGGTGAAGTAGCAGATTTCGATATCTCGGACAAGTACAGAGAATCCTGATGCGGAGATTTATACCACAGTGAGGTGGAAACACCAGGCTCCAGCCAGCCTCATGGAGTCCATCCAAGTGCTGATGAGCTACAGGGAGGTGACTTTGACTGCAGCCAACATGTGACTCCCAGTGAGACTCGATACGAGCACAGCATCATCCCCTTGTGTCAAAATAAATCACTTTGTCCGAGAGCGACAGCAGCAAATGCAGCAGTTGTAAACACTTTGTGCAGTCACATGTATGAAGAAACTGTTTTTGGCCGTAGTTTTACCTATTAAGGTGTGATTTAAAGGCAAGCAGGGGAAAACATACCACGCTGGAAAACACTGTTGGATTTTCCATCTGCAGCCTAATCAAAGTTGAATTATAGAATACTCAAACTCGAAACAACCTTTTTGCTCTAAATATTTCAAATGGATGTGAGCGGGGCAACGTGATCGGCAGAGTAACGATGTTTGTTAGGAGGCCAACATAGATGCATCAGTATCCATCTGCCCTGTTCTCATTTTGAGTAAATGGAGGGGGATGACTCATACTGGCACCGATGTGAAGTGGCGTGTGGGTAAAGATAAAGAAGAAATTTCATCATGCAGGCTAAACGTGGTATTCCACTGCCTCAGCTGTTCAAATCAGTGGAGTCAAACTCAATCAATCAGTCCGAATATCTTTGAGTCTCTGTCGCTTTATTGCTTAAATGACAGCATTACAATGTTAAAGAAAGACGCCCACACACTGTAATCATGCTCTCAGTATTTTTCAGCACCGTTTGCATCAGAACCGGCCTGAATCAGGTCTGCACCTTATGTTCAAAACACCTAGATATCTCATTTGGGATGACGTCACAAATGTCGCAGTCATTACAAATCGTCTGTGGTTCTTGGCAACTTCAAGCGGGGGAACATGCACGTTATTTGTGGCAACTTTCACAGCCCGTCGGCGAGCTGCCTGTGGGTGTTAGGTGAACAATCAGAGCTGCATACAGAGAGAACGGGGTGCAGTGGTGGAGAGGGGAGAGCCAATTGAGCTTGTTGATTGGTTTAAACTGTGGTTGCAGTAGGCTTGGGTCACACAACAGGAAATGAAAAGATGGTTCACTTGATAACTGCCTACAGTGCTGAGACGTGGCTCACTCTGTGTATGAGGGCTGAGGTTCATTATTTCTCTAGTAGCCACTGCCTGCAAGTCATATGGGATGATGATATACGGCCTTCAGGCTCGGGCTCTACTACGCACTGAGAGCACAGCAGAGTGATGGGAGTGATTTGTTGGAACAATCCTTCACTGTTAAAGACATTTTTCTATAACATCTATAATTGCCTCCTACTTGTGGGTTCATATAAAGTAGATTGTAGACAAAAGTTGAGCAGCGTTTCCAATTCAGCGACAATTACGAGGTGTTTACCGTAACAGGAGCATCCATTTGCGGTGTCAGCCACATGTACTGTAAGTGGGGCACGCAGTGAGTGGAGGTACCTCCTCAGAAATTGGTGGGCTGCACACCGAGCGGAAAGGTATAAACCTTGAAATTGCACTCGCAGCATCTCTACCATGCAGACAGATGGCAAAGTACAGATAGCGACACTACCATCTTGTCCGTCACCCTCAGTCACACGTACGCCCTGGATCTCTAAGGAACTATCTCTGAGGTCCCCCCCGAAACTGGTTTTGTGAAATAACTTGTCAAAGTCACACATGAAGGGAAAAAAAAAACCAAAGATTTTTTTTTTTAAGAACGTACTCAACTTGCGAAATCCTACTTGGTGTGGCTCATCTTTGTTCCTCAAATGTGCCACCACGCTCTGCTGTCCTCTCAGCCTTCAAGGTGAAACACAGCCCTCAAACTCAAAAGAAAGAAAATATAATAGAGAGAAATAACTTGAGCATTGCCATGGAAACTAGCCTTTCCGGCACTGGTACAGAAATAAGAAGTTAGAGGAAGGGTTGAAGAATCACTAAGCTTTTTCCTTTACAGCTCTCACATTTTGCTTCATTTCAAGGCCTGTTTCTCCCAAGTGTGTTGTTATATGCTGATGTGTTTAGTGGCTTTGTTAACTCAATGCATCACCCTTTGTAACAAAGCCTTTCTTTGAGTGAAAATGTATGGTTATAATATGACTGACAAGGTTTTGGGGGGCTCTGGGTTTGGGGGTGCTTGAGCTTTTCTGAGCTGAATAAAGGCCACGGGGAATTGTTACAATCCCAACACCTCCCCTTACACTTCCCCAATCATCCCTGAGGTGCTTGATCCAACCCCTCTCCCCCTGAGTCACTCTGATTTACCTCATCAAATGAACAAAGAGCCAGAGTCATGATTTTATGCTGGTGATGTTGGCATTTCTTTGGTCATGTTTTGCTGTTACCTTCCCTTTTTCTCCCCCCCAAGATGTGCCATAATCTAATTCCCCTGCCATGTTTTTCAAATGTTTCCTTGACTGTGACCCTTACACATTTGCCAGACTGAAGAGAATTTTGTCATGTAGTGTATAATCAGACTGTTACTAATATTCTGCCATGCTCTGTTAACATACTCCCAACATGTTTAATCCTTAACTCCAGCTGGGCCTCAAGTCTGTGGTAGAAAGATTCCTCTTTTTACAAATGATTGGTATTTACTGAATTTGGGTTTTCATTCCACAGTGGGCTGAAAATCAGATTATAGAATCTGGGTTTGACAGCAAATTCTGGCTCATTAAGATGATAACTTGTGTTGGTGGCTATTTAATAGAACATTATTGCCCCATGTTTATGTGTGATGTTTGGGAGGGAAGTGGGCAGCAGGGACTGATGGGAGAAACGGGCAGCAGTGTTAAAAACTGACTCTCAGTGTACTGTAGTGTGCACTGAGAGTTTGGCTTAGAAATTAGAGCCATCAGTTTCCTGCAGCAGCTCCTGAGGGTTTGCATACAGATTAAGCTAATTAGAAATGAGCCATAGAAACCACCATGCCCAAAGGGGAAAAATAGGATTGAGCTAATTTTTCATGAGAATTTGGGGGGAAAAAAAGGAAAAACAGTATATTTCTTTACATGATGATTATTTTTCACCCAATAAAGAAACAAGGAAAGAGGAAAGGAGGTAAAAGGCGGGGTGGGAGAGTTGTTTATCACTATCCGAGAACAATCTTACACAGCTTTCTTTTTGTAATTTTTTTTTTCATGCAAAAATCATGCGGCCAATTTGTTGATGTAAGTGACCTGAACCTCGTGGTTTGCTATCTTATTTAACCAATCACAGAATCATCTGAGCGTTAGCGTAGTCAGCATTAGGTAAGACTAGACAGTTAGCAGTGAAGGATAGGCTCTGTAGTACCATAGATGTTAAGTTGTTGAGTGTAATATGTAGTCTACTATAATCTTGTATTAGTGATAGAACATGTAGGTCTATTCTGTAGAGGGAGATAGAACCAGAGCAGTCAGGTGCAGGATAAAGTATTTGCAGACATCTTGTATTTTATTTCAGTTCAGAGTTAGTCAGCATATTAACTTTTTAAATAGAACAGACTAACTAAACTTATATAACTAACCTCATGTTAAGTTTTAGTGCTGTTCTAATACTGGTGTTGCTGTATTCATTTGAACTGTTTTTCTTTTTTTTGATGGAGGTGGTCTCTCTCTCAGGTGGTCTCTAACACTCTTTTCCTCCGTTGTCTCTTTCTTGTCTTAGGAGGTGAATTAGTGTTGCCCATAATAACCGTGGACTCCTTAGACCCCCCATCCATCGCCACCCGCTACCCAGTAATCCCTTCACCCCCCACCACCTACCGCCCTTTCCTCACCCTACTCGAAACCACCAAAGAGTCCCTCCCCTTGCCCAATGGCCGGCCCCCCTGCCCCTTGGACCAGGAGGACTGCGAGGAGACCATCGAGGTGTCGGCGTACGGCTCGGGGGAGATGACCGAGTCGGATGACGAGGACTATTACAAAAACTCCCCCCTGGTCACCGACAGGACTGTCCTCCCTCCTCCCCCAGCCGTCGAGGGTGGTGTCCAGAACCCCCGAGACCGACATTTCTCCCGTTTCCCCAACTCCCACCGCCCACCTCTGTCCTCCACCCCCACAGCCAACCCCGACCAGCTCAGTCCGCGCATCAAGCCGGCCGCCGGCGGCAGTAGCAGTAGCAACAACAAAATCCCCGCCGGGAAAATGAACACGCGGGACCAGGTGCTGCTGCCGCCAGCGCACCCCTCGTCAGACCCTGGCCACCGCAGAGTCCCAGGAATAACCTACCCCCCAAATTTCCCCCATGTTCCCACTCCAGACCCCACGTCTCCTGAGAGAGGGCTCCCGGGCGCCGTGGAGGTACAGCAGTCCAGCAGCACCACAGGAATGGTGGTCGGCATTGTGGCGGCGGCCGCCCTCTGCATCCTCATCCTGCTCTACGCCATGTACAAGTACCGCAACCGCGACGAGGGCTCCTACCAGGTGGACCAGAGCCGCAACTACATTAGCAACTCAGCCACGCAGAGCAACGGAGCCCTTGTGAAGGAGAAACAGCCCACCACTGCCAAGACGGTCACCAAGAACAAGAAGAACAAAGACAAAGAGTACTACGTCTGAGGGAGCGCCGCCGTGACACACAGAGACAGACAGCAGACGCACTTAGAGAAGGAAGGAGACGAGAGAGAAGAAAGAGAGAGAGAGAAAAGGCAGTATATGGAAAATGGCAAAACATAACAGAGGGCAATTCTTTTAAAACTCAGTATTGTCAGGTGGCCATACACGTTACCAATTTCACTGTAATCAGAAGGAGGCAGCAAAACTAGATGGCAAGGTGACGTCACGGTTCTTTGATCGATTTGGCTACTTATTCAATGTTAACCATAGTGTGGATGTAAGGAAAGGCTATTACACCTCAGATCTAAACACATACTGTGCCAACAACTGTGTACCAAACGCTGATAAAACAGTGATTTATGGATTAGAACATGACAGGTTATTTAATATCTTGAGTACTGTAGGAAAGCACCACCATCAGTATTTGTGTCAAGGTCTGTACTTCAGTCTGAGGCCAGCTTGTGGTGTAAGCCGTCACCTTAGACAGTATCAACATATTATTTTTCAACTAGGCTTGAATTAGCAACTTGACATCCCTCTGTAAAATCAATATACTGCCAGCTTACAGAAACACTGTGTCAAATCCAGCTCTCCCACCTCTGTAAGTGTTCGACGCCTCTGATCTCTCGCCTCTCGTCAGACCTCTCTCTCTCTCTCTCTTCCTCTCATTCGCTCGTGCACTCTGTTTCTCTCCTTGTCTACGGTGCTCAGCAGCTGACGCAACGTAAACTCTGCCGTGTTTCAAGCATGTAGTATTCATTTACGAAAAAGAGATAAAAACTTTTGTTCTTTCTGTGGAGTTTAAAAAACAAAAAATATGACGATGATTGATGATCATAACAACGTTAAACGTAGCAACTATGTGAGATACCACCACTCCAACGTAATGGATGCTAACTTGTACGTTTAGCCGCCAAAAACTTGAGGCCAAAATCCCTTGGTCGTCCTTTGTTCCAGCAGATCTGTGTCATGTGTTTCTGGGGCTCCAAGGCACCCGTAGTGGGCCAGCAGAGAAACTGCGTCACGTCCTTACAGTTACTAATAACCGAAAACAAAAAAACCTCCAGCAAACAAGATGAACTCTGTTCTATATAATTATAAATATATGTATAGACGTTGCAGAAACCTATGGACCTAAAGCGTGAGCAAGTGGAAAAGTGATAATGCGCAGCGAAGACGGACTTTAGGATTTTTGACGTCTGAACAGTTTCCCCGCTCAAACCCGCTCCCCTGACCCCACCCCTCTCATGAACAGTACGGCTGATGCAATGCCTTGCTGCGAGACTCAGTCACTTTGGTTTGCTCTTTTCTTTTTACTTTTTATTTGATTTTTTTTTTTTCTCTGGAGAAATGAGACATTTTAGGGAAATTCTGAATTTATCCTTGCTGGAGTTCCACTGTGGAGAGAGATACCTCGCAGCTGAAAAGAAGCGACTGTGTCTTTCACCCCTCTCTAGCCTGACTGGACTGATGGCAGCCAAATGGGCAAAGCGAACTTTGTGGGAAGAGCACAAAAATAAAAAAGGTGAAGGGCAGTTCCCTGGAAGATGTACAACAGAACTCTAGTATTCCAATTTTCTCAACTCTATTAAAAAAAGAAAACTGTACCATGAAAAGAAAAGAAAAATCCTGAAAAAAGTTTGTGAAATGTCTAAATATTTGACTCTCATCCCATTACTAAGAGAAATGTGTTTTCCCTCCTATCATTCCTATTTGGAGAAAAAAATGACAATGATTCTGGGAAACGGAAATTTCTATGTTTTTTTTTTGGTTTTTTTTTTGGTAATTGAGAAAATGTGATTTGGGTTATGAACATGAAACCACTCATTCTCCTTTTCCAGGGGAGAAGAGTTCCTCTCCTGTTATTCCATCCTCCATCTGTCATCCTCAATCTTTTTCGCCCTGCATCTATTCCTTTTTCTCTGTATGGCAGATTGTATGTCCCCATATCCTGTGGAGAAAGCAGGCTCTATCCATCCTCCGTGTTTTTTTTCTATTTGTTTTATAACTATTTCTGTCTATATGGCTCGAGAAAAGATGGCTGCCATTTCATTCGACAGGCTCCATCGATTCACCCTCCCGCCGCGTTCGTCTGGTTTCTCTCTCTCTCTCTCTCTCTCTCTCCATTCCAAGCATACTCCTCCCAGTATCTTCCTGTTCTTTCTAAATGTTATTGTAAAGTGTTCCAGTGAGATGACTCTAAATATGTGTACATTAACAGAGGGAATACACTTGGTTATATACTTCTTACTCGCTGTGTTGCGTCGTCTCTTTTATCGTCTCCTTTGATTTTACCCAATAATGCCTGCCGAGTATCTGGCCAGCTCTAAGAACCTGCCTGTCATAGCTCCATATTCAGGATTTCATCTTATGTACAAAGCTCTTGGTTAAAACCACTAGAATTTGACCGTTTTTTGACTTTGATGCCCCCCACTGGCTAAATTATCACTCTTTCTAATTTTTGGTACTTATATTAGTGCTGCAGGGATTTTGACTATGACTTACCCCAACAGAGAGGTCTTGATCAGCTGCAGGACACCACATCTGGAGCTGGCAGGGATCCATTGTATTGATGAGCTGCTGTCACCGTGAACTGAAACACAGAAAGACAGTCAACTAGCGGGCCAACAAAGTCACGCTACTAACAGATTTTTGCTGTGCTCAAATCAGACCTGCAGTTGTAGAGCTGCTCACCCGTTTTTTAAATTGATGTTATAATTTTATTAGCTACAAAAGGTGTTGCTTATCTCTATATTCAGAGCTCTTTATATTTGGAGTCAGGAGTGTTCTTTTACAGGTGTTGCTTGGCTGTGATCCCACAGGAGTAAATAAAAAAGCAAACACCTCGTTTTAATCCAGTAGAATGAACACAGAAACTTCCACTTTCAGTTGAACAGGTTACCAGAGTATTGTATGAAACCACCGTGGACGACGTTTAGCCGATGCTATATCTTTTTTCATGAAGCTTTTTGGATTGAAAATTTGAATGCAAAACTATCATCATCATCAGACCCATTCAAGTCTTCATGAACAGCCTTCTTCACACCTCTGAAGGAAGACAGTTTTCACATGGTGAAAGACAAAATCATCGTAAGTAGCTAATCAGTTTGGTGAAGATGGTTAAAAACCATGGTGAATGCATGCTGATGCTCCAAACTTTAAAAAGCAATCACACAACTCGAGTGCGGTCCTCCACACCTCTCCAATCAAGAACAACATGGAGTCCCGGCGGCTTCTGTCTGACAGTGTTTTCAGAGACAGAGGCTGAGGTAAGTGCCCTGATGCTGTAGTGGTGATTTAGTCCAGTACAGTTTTAAAACTCATCATCTACATTGTGAGCCTCATGAGTTTTACTATCTACATCTATGGCCATTGCTCAATAAAATAGAAATTTATATAAATACGGTTCTCTTGCCGAGTGACATTGGCAATGACTTACCATACACGTGATGTTTCCTTCAGGCTGAATCTTTGGAAGCAGAGGCTGCTGAAGAAGCCATGTGCCCACGGTCCTGTATCACAGAGGGAGAGAGGAGAGGGTTAGCCAGCTCTGTTGTGGCCTAACTCAGCCTTTCCAGTATCAAAAGGCACAGGATCCTCTGTTCCAAAACATATGGATACACCGTAATGCTGCACACGTAGCACGAATATGTAACACTTTTATAATCTGTGTTACTGAGGCTAACAAGGCTAAGAGTCTCCAGTCATAGGTAGCAGCTCTGTGACAGTGGCTCTTTCAGCTAAATGCTAACAGCACACATTTTGACCCGATGATGGTGCCACATGAAAAGTCAGGGGTTCATCAGACTTTTCAGGATTCAAATGAGGACTGTTCAGGATCAATGGACGGCCAAAACTGTTGCTCTGAGCAACTAATACTGACGGGAATCTAATATTGAACGGTGCCTTGTGCATCAGTATCGGACGCCAAAGCTGATGAGCCTCAATATTCGACTCCCTTGGAATCAGCACAACTACTTATTCCCTGGTCCTGTGTCTCAGCTGACCTCTCAACATGGAGACGAGCTATGTGACTGATTGCTTAGACAGGCAGTATATTTGCCTAATCTTGCACATCAGTGCACAACATACCAAACTAAGCATAAAAAAGTATTCTGTACCTTGTTGAGATTATTTGCCGCCTGCGCTCAACACACAACCAGAGCAGTGGTTTACAGGGCCTACATCCATGATGGGCTAATGAGGCATGCAGCGCAATTAATGCACTTCCATACACACCACTGAAACACCTGATTCCAATGTCCGTTTCACCTAATTGGGAAACTATACTGCTACACCTGTTCACGCTACACATTCTAAATGAATTAAATCAAGTAAACAAATTACTGATGCACCACAATCAAGAAGAAAGAGAAAAACCGAGCGGGAAAACACACGAGCACGACTGAGGAGGGCGTGGCGTGCTGAGCGGGCGCAGCCAGCTGAAGAGACAAGGCAGGATGCAGGAAAAATGAAGTGACCTTTAATATTGCAGCAAGTCATGTAGCAAAAACAAAAGCACCAGAAAAAAGTAAATCATTTGCCTCCTCAGCTTGTGCTAGTCTCCACACCCCATGTGTTGCAGTTCCACATGCTGCAGAGGTGACAGTGGCAGAGAAATAGTGCTCGCTACAGGCTATGAAGCAATTTTTATAGATTTCCATAAGGCTTTCCTAAGTGGCAACGGCAACTTGACTGTTGAACATTAAAATCATTAAATAAAAGTACGCAGCACGCATGAAAACCATGACAGCAGATACCATTAGATGCAATAGCTCTGGGGATGATGTCAATCGGTCAGTCTGTCAGTCTGAAATATCACAACAATTATTGGATGGATTGCCATGACATTTGGTCATGGCCCCGAGAGGATGAATCCTAATGACTTTGTTGATCCCATCCATACAAAGACAGTGCTCTACTACATAGTTTGTCCAGCAGAGAGCCCTGACGAGTTTGTTTTCCAGCTGTAAAATGTCCTACTCACGCTTCCTTTTGTCTGCACAAATAATAAACAATTACCCTCATATATCAGTTGATTCCAGCTCCTTACAACTTCTGGTTGACTGGCTTTCTGTCTTTTTTTTTTTTTTGACAGAAAGGTCAGATCAATCGCAGAACAGAAAATCCATCATGTAAGCAAACAAGTTCAGCAGTAACCACGGGGCAGTAAGTCCAGAGCTGTCCATCACTCACCCTCTGCTGCGAGAAGACTTCCGGCCTCTTTCAAACAAGTTGTGCACGCTGCATTAATGTTTAGAAATCACGTCGCGCAGAGATACATTGTGCTGTGCTGGCACAAAGGACAGACTCCGCATCAGATTGATTTTTTAAATGAATTCATTAAATATGCATTACAGCTAAAAGTTGAACAAATATTGACAGTGAAACCACTTTGTTCCATCATCTCTCGTTGTGATGAATGTGAGCCATGCTTTAGTGTTGTGCATTTCTTTGCCCATAAAAAAAAACACTCCACTACAATCAAGTTAAAAAAAAACAGTGACTCAAAAGTCTATGCGGCCTTCTCTCCAAGGGGATTGTACACAGAGAGATGGCATCAAATCAAAAGCTCTGTTTGTGAATCTGGAGAGGGAGTTAGTAAAAGGTAAGGAAGGAAAGAATGAGACATCTCTGCTCCATTTTGTGTGGTGTTTCCTCCCTATTTCATCATTCAATCGTCTACCCAGCTGTGAGATATACCCCATGGCTGCTCTGCCCGTTTACTCACCAATCTGTAAAATATGATGTGCACACATGCATAGATCACACTACGATAAGACATCTCGAATAAACTTGATGAACTCCTCACCCTAAATGCCCCTCCTGCAGACAGAGCCCCCACTGTGCTCGACATTCGTCAGATTAAAGAAGCTAAAAGACCCAAAAACAAAAGCCGTGGCGTCGTTTCCCCCAACAGGCAGAAAGCTCTGCTGTAAACATGCCTGAGAAGTTGGGCTTTCACAAATAATGTGACATCACTTGTCAGACAATCAGCTACGACACCGTCTCCGCTGCCTCCCCTGCCGCGCAAACGATCAGCACTTGTGCTCGACTGTGTATCCATGCACGTGTGGGTGCATGTGAGAATCAGAGAAGGCGAAGCAGCTTCAGACTCAATCTGTGTATTCGCCTCTCTGAGGAAAAGCTCAAATGGACTGTGAGATGTGAGAGTGCTGTTCTGTGTTTAATCATGTGTGATTGTCAGTGTTTCCCCCTACCATTATATTTGGGGGGGGGCACGCCTCACATAGCGACACCCCGCCCTGTCAGACTGATGAGAAATTGTTGAGTTACATAAGTTAGCCAAATATGTAGTGTAGTTTGTGTTATTGAACCTAATATGTTGCATTGGTTATGCATCTGTGGTCTTACGCTCAGCTCAGTGCATCTATGTGCTGTTTTTAGTCCTGAGTCCTCCAAGACAGTGACAACACATAAGAGCAGCCAAACACGGTACATTTTTGCACCCCTGGTAAGCGAGACAAGACAGATAAAGACAGCTGATCTAGGGGAAATGCTGATAATGCACCCAAAGGCAGCATTTATGACAGATGGAGGAACAGGCTATGGTTGAAGTCTCATAAGACAAACCAAGCACATTCCATCTCCTGGCTTAGTATACAGGAACCTGGGAAAACATGGTTAAAGCAGGTCCACAGACACCTGTACTTCAAATGCTATGCCTGATAAACAACGACTTAAACTGTTGAGGAGATATCTGACCACTCATGGAACTATGGAGCGATGTTTTCTTCTATTCTTGTGGAACTAGATCTTCCATGTGGAGGTAAACAGAGGGTTTCAGAAGATTAAAAACAAAACTGCATTGAAAATGTTTTATAAGGACAAACGTTCAGCACACTTGTCAGGCCTTAAAGACGTACACATTAGGATTAGATTAGAAACAGTGGATGTACACAGAATTACTAATTAACTAAAACTAATTCACCGCAATAAAGCAGATACATCTTTTCACAGAAAATGACTGGTGTAGCTATAACTTAAATAATAGCTGGGTGGAGCTAAAGTGTGCTACTGTCATGTGCTACTGGTATTGTGCATGCCTGCTAGCTGGTAGCTGGTATCGTTTACTGGGACATGTGATGGGAACTGAACCATGACTAATGCTATTAGTTACATCTGTGCAGGATCAACAACATGAGCCAAATGATGGAACCTGCTTGAAGCTCAGCTGCTGCTGACTCCGTCAAAACTGAAAAAAAAAAATCTCATACACATACACACAGGCTCGACACGCGTGGGCTGATTCCCACTTCCTTTGTGGTGCTTTGTTTAACATTAATGATGATAAGTCATGTCTCAGATACTGCAGCTGTCCACTCCTTGTGTATTATCTGTCTATCCTCACAAGTAGCACCTGCCAAGTCTTCAGATATTAAAAATGGCTGTCTTGAATATAAACCAGTGGCTCACTCACAGTTTCAAGCTATAAAAAGACAGTTTCTGTTGCAGAATCCCAGTTGATCAGCCAACGAGTACAATTTCCATGTGGCTATTCCTGGTGGACGACCATAATCGTCCTCTGTATTCATCTGCATCTCCTTAATTTTCTTACCTCATACGGTAGTGCAACTCTATTCTCCAAACATCTGCCGAATTTACATAATGTCCTTCCACCGTGTATCATATAATTACTCATTCATAACCGAGTTTGTGTTGTGAGTAAATATCGACATCCTCGTGAGTGTGAATCTCGCCCAGCAGGCCTCTCCAACATATGCTGGACCTCTCCAGTGAGAGTCCCAACACTCCCCTGCATTCAGCGGCTCTCCGGGGGTTAGCGTATGATCAGCGCCTCTTGCCAAGACACTCAGTGGGTTGGAGTGGAGGTTTTGTGTGACGACACTTGCACTGATCTGGGATCTGCTCTGTCACCAGGAGGTCCCTCTGCTGCTACTACACCAGGCAAAAGCCTCCTGCTTGCACCTCTCTCTCTGTAACTGCATGTACCTCGCCTTTCTGTCCATCTCCATCACTTGTCTTTTTCTCTGGTCTTTCCGTCACTGTTCTTCTCTCTCCCACCCTCCCTCCCAAAACTCCCTCTCTCCCTGCTCTTCTCTCACATTCTTCACAAGATGCGTCACGGTGTTTAGACTAATTGACAGCACCTCTTGGGCATGACACAAATAGAGCCTAAATTTACAAGTCAAATATGTATAAGGAGCCGTGCGTAAATGGAGGGGAGTCAGGCAGAGCTGTGAATGCAGCAGGAAGGGGGTGAAGATGGTGGGGGGGGGTGGGGGTAAAATAATAAGATACAAGACGTTGAGCAGGGTAAAAATGGGGCACAGAGGCAGCTCGAAAAAAGTAAGGGAAGCCTTATGCAGTGAGAACAAGTGCATGTGGCTGCTCATTGAAGTTTGTCTTTTGAAGTGTTTTTTGTCTGAATGTATGAATGTGGGTGTGCTTATGTCAGCGTGAACATGTGGCCGTTGATGCGAGCATGTGTGACTAAGATATACAGTAGGCAGTATGGGTGTGCCCGTGTGTGTATAATATATAGGGACATAAGTACTACTCTGTGTGTGTGTGTGTGTGTGTGTGAGAAAGCGAGGGGTTGTCACTGCAGAGAAAAATCCAGACTGCGGGGCAGAGAGGAGGATGACGGATGAACAGGTAGCTGCCTCCAAACCTCCGCTGCTGGAATGAAGCCATACAAACACACCACACTTACCTATCAATCTGGCTGTCAGCAGATTACACTGTCTGACACACATGCAGCACACACTCCCACCGAGTGTGTGAGGGAGAGAGAGAGAGAGAAAAGGGCGACTGAAAGAGAGCGAGAGGTGAGGAACTAAAGATGGAGAGATGTCGGGGAGACAAACGTGTGGAGAGATTGCAAAATCACTCAGCTTCTGAGAGGGCTTGCATGCTGATGAGTGTGTCTCTGTGTGTGTACCCTCCAGCATCCCTCCCCTACTATTTTTGCCCAGTTGCCATGGCAACCACCATCCTTATGCTTGTGTGCCTGTGTTTGGGGAATGTAAAGTCAACGTCGAGGCTTGCAGAAACTGCATTGTCCACACCTCAAAGCCGCGCTCCCCGCCTCGGCTCGGAGCTCTGTGCTGAAAGCTAAAATGACTCCCAAAAACACACTTCACCCATAATCCTCTCCTCGCCTCCAACACACGACCCGAACCCCACCGGCCTTAGATAATCACTAACAGTTTGAGATTATTCATGGCCTCAGTTATGTGGAACAAATTAAGGACACATAGAATGACTAGGTGCTCATTAAGGGCTATTCCAGATAGGGCTCCACTATAGAACGCTCTAATTAAACTGCCGTGGCATTGAAGCTGCATCCGGCTGACCTCACCGCCTCTGAAGACACTTCAGCTCCATCACGCAAGCAGGATCCAGTCATTACCCCCCTGCACTCTCTGGACTAATGAGCGCGTGTGTGTGTGTGTGTGTGTGTGTGTGTGTGCGCGCGCACTCGTGTGTTTGAGATTCAGCTTTGTGCTGCAGACCTGCCCAACTGAGAAAGAAGACATGAATGCACCGTATGACATCAATGTTACATTTGAAACACAAACAGCTGCGCACCCACTCACACTAAAGGTTAGTGTAATTGAACAGAATTAACTTTGTCTGTCCCTTCTGGGAGTGAGAAAGTAACATTACATGTCATTCATTTAGTATTTTATTCATAATGAGTTTCTTTTTTTTTTATCTGGAGCATCAGGAACTTTTTTTTTTTTTTTAGGCATGCCTTAGGTTTTTCTGCCATACCCCTAAGTTGCTATAGCCTGGTCCAAAGCTAAGGTCCAAAGCCCCCCACCCCCCCACCCCAGCTCTGGAAAACCAATCATTGCTGGTTAAGGGACATCATAAAAACAATGTTAAAAAGCTTTTTTATAAAAAAAAAAAATTTTTTTTCAGACTTTTCCCAGACTATGTAACTCAAAGTTGGCCTGTCCTTGTTTTTTTGGCTGCTGCCTATGTAGAAAATTCTTACCCGACTTGGCAAATGACATCAACATTCTCTCGTGTTGCCCAGAAAAATGTAGCAGAGACAAACAGTGGGAAAAGGGGGAACACAGAGTCGCCTATCAATTGCTTCCTCTCTGGTGCAGTATCAGACAGTGAGAGCTATGCGATGGCGGTGATTCCGCCCCACCACCATGAGCTGGGACACAGTTATTGACCGACCTCTCTGCTGGCATGTGTTCAATGAGCAAGCTGTGAGCGCGGCGAGGGAGGGCAACGTTTTTTAAAACCACAGTGTTACAATGTCGATGTCCAGGATCAGCCCTACATGACACATGAGCTATTAAAGTCCAGGGGTTTATGAGTTGATTAAAATTAAGTAGGAAATTAAGTGTTTGATGCTCAAAATCCAATCAAAAGCCGCAGAGATGAAGTACATCAACAGTTATCTTTTTCAGTACATTTGTTACTCAGCCTGCCCATAAACATCAAGTAATGCTTTACTTTTAAATGTACGTGTGCAGCCTGTGATACTGTGTAGGTGCACATATGTGAGTGTGTTAGTGTGTATACATAAATTACATGTGAATTTCTGCAGGTGGTTAAATGTGTCAACAGGTTTTCCCAGAGCATATCTTTAGACGTCAGGTGAGGCCATGGCATGTTCTGGCAGCCGTCACTGTGAATGCACGCGTGATAGCGCGGCTGGATGCGTGTGTGTTTTCAGGTTTGCGTTAGTGCCTGTGTGCCTGTGACGTTGACACACACATTACTGCAGGTAGACGTAATGGTTTCAGCTAACATTTCTATATTTTGAGTTTCAATAAAAGAGTGAATAAAATGAAATGCATCAGCAGCAGAGGGGAATGAGGAAAATAAAATGCTGAATGGGACTGGATGGGGCTACATTCTGGCGTGCCATATTGAATTACACCTTAAAAATGAGAAGTATCAATGCGCTCTGCTTTCTCAGTGTGGGATTGTTTATCACAGCATTTCACACAAGTCAGGGTAAGAGCTTTTGTTTCCAGCAAAAAAGGCTTCCTGCCTCACTTCATCTATTTCAACTGAAGGCGTAGTACAAAACCTATTGATAGTTTCACTATCAGATGGTATTCCCTGATTACCAGTTCAAAGGCCTGGGATGCTGAGGACACACTTATCCAGTTACTTATCCAGTCCAGTAAATCTCAGTCGAGTTTTAGAGTATTTGTGATTTCATTTCTAAACAAAGGATCAAGGGCAGAAGCAATAATTAAAATGTAACAAGAACCATAATGATTAATGCCACAATGCTGAATATGCATGACTTGTATTACCATATCTGGTTTCTGCTTTGTTGATTTTGTTGATTGTGTTCTTTTTTTTCCAGACAAGGTTGTTACTAACCTAACACAATCTGATGAACCAGTCATCCAGCATTTAGAAATGTGCTGTGACGATGTGAAATGTTGGCAAAAACAACAGCTAAATGGGTTTGAGGAATATAATTATGTTTTTTATACTATGTTCAACATTAAGACAGTAACAATAATACATTCTGTTTGCTACTTCCCTTTAGATTACAACATTTGATCATGTGTTTCAGTTTATACCCAAGTTATTACCCAAAGATAGTGTTCCAGACACACTGAAAATTCAAAAGCAGTGAATGAGTATACTGTATGTGTGTCATTTATAGGTGACCGCTGAACTCTAAGAAGTCTTTTCACTGTCAGTTTTGTCAAATTGTTCAATAAAAGTCACAAAAGCATTACCTGTCACTCAGAGAAGCATCTTACTGCTAACCTTAACACCTCTTAGTGTCACATTAGCGCTCATATCGGTGATTCATCAGATATGGAAATCGTACAACTCATTATGCATTCTGAATGTGTGAAAGTGAAGCAAAAAAAAAAAGAGAAACCTCTAATGATGTCAGCTAACGCTAACTTTACTAACACTTCACCTGCGTTGTTCACGTTTTCTATGGGTGCTTTAGTCCGACCAAAGTGAAGTTATTCAGCTCGATTTGGACACTTATCATTAACACTAAAGCTCTAAACAACATCATGAGTGGCAAAGCCTTTGTCTTTCACTGTGTACCTGTCTGCCATGTATGAAATCAGCATAATGAGGATCTCACACTGTGTCTCCTGGGATCTCATTTACTCAAACATCTGATTATCACCTCCAGATGTAAACACCAAGTTTCACATGCTACAGGAATGTGAAGGAGAGAAAGCTGCTTCATTAAAATCTGCCCGCATTTCATCAGCAGCGTCTCTCGAATTCTGAGTTACTCTGGAATACACCATTGTCCTCCAAACGCTGCGATTCCACCACCAACAGGAGAGCCATTAAAAGCACAATCATAATTAAAAGGCACTGCAGTCAAAATGACTGGATGTTAATAATTTCTCTCACATAGTGACTGACCTGAGCTTTATTGGTAATTAATTGTCTAACAGCATCAATATCTCCAGTCTGCTGTCACATTACTGTCATCAACTACGGTCTCAAGGAGCAGCATGATGAAACAATAACTGTAAGGAATAAACAACATGTACGTCCTCAGTGACAGCTAAAAACTCCTCATTACAGAAATAGAGGCCCTGAATGGCAGATCAGTCAGGGGCATCAACACTGACCCCGTAACACCACCACCAGTAGTCACTGAAGCATCAGCAGCATCAGAACACAGAGCTGCTTTTACCATCAAGGTTCCATGCAAAGCGTAAATTCTAACTTAAATTCCAGAAAATCTTGTGTGGATTTTCATCAACTATCGTTATCCTCCATCCTCCAGTCTGGTGACATTAAACTACTGCAGAAAAACAAGATGGCACAACAAGATAACCTAATAAAAACGAGCTCCAGTCAGATCTCAGACGTTATTTGTTTCATGTATTAATTTGAGAAATGTTAGTCTTTGAAAATGTGCATAAAAACAGCATCAAAACAGCAACTGCGTGGTTTTTTTTTTCCTTCCACACCCTGCATAGCAGAGATGTACCACAACACTACAGCACCACAATATATTACTAGAGATGTTTAGATATATTTTGACAAGCTTTCTGCCAGCAGGCTGGGTCTCTGATAGAATACATTAACCACTGTGCATCCAAACCTGCCGTCCACCACTAAAGGCTGCAAACTAGGGATGAACATTAGGATGCTACATACAATAAAAGTAAGTTCACCATCAGAGATCTTAACCATTTGTACCGAGGCAGCTATTCCTGCTGTATTTGCACCTATCAAACATAGGAGATGACAGAGACAAGTACAAGATTCTCAAGGGATTCAGTTAACACAGGTTCGGTATAATGCACTAAAAAGCCCTAAAAAGTGCAATTATTGGCCTATATGAGGTTACTTGGAGCAGAAAATAAGTAAAATGCTAATATTGTGTATTTTTCATAGGAATACTGGTCCTGGTGTAGCTTTGAAAGTACTAAAAGTGCTTGTACTGATACCAGCAGACATGCCAAATGCAAGCTGATGCAAGAGTGAGCAGGTAAGCAGGTGTAGGTAATGGATGAATAATACTAGTAGCAGTACTAGAAAAACCACTACTGCTGTGGTTAATGTTTACAAGTACAAGTCCTATTAGTTAGATAGAACAGCATTGGCTATAGTCTGTTATTTATATGTATGCATTCATTTCTGTCCATGACAGAAGAATAAGCAAAGCTATCCTGCTGCAAACTGCTCTATACTGCTCTTCTAAATCAATATGTTTTATTGATAACACAAGAGGACCACAGTGAGAAGGAAGAGGTACTGTAAGAAAGAAGGTAAAGCACTCCAGCACACAGTAAGCACAGAGGTGGGTCAGCCCATGAGGTCTATATACAGCCAACAACTCAACCAATTTATTATCTCCTAAGAGGGATGAATGGACTTCCCGGATTTCATTTGGATAAGAAATGAGGCACGGCAAAGAAAACCGATCCATCATCATTTCCGCGTGCTCAGGACAGGCTATGAATGGCTCTTAAGAACACCATTTATTAAGGCTTGCGCTGTTCTGTATACCCCTGGTTCCTCTTAAAATGTTCAATTGCACCACTGCTGGCCATGAATCACGACATGGACTCTGAAATCCCAGAGGACAGAGTCTCGGGGAGAAAAATTAACTGCACCATCGGCCCTCTGCAGTAGTGCAGCCCGCTGCTGGTGATATCATCATCGTCCTCATCTTTACACTGTCTTTGGTTCTTTTTTGGTTTTCAAACAATCAGATTTTTTTCTTCTTGATTATTCTACCATTATTCGTCTCTAACTGCTCTTAGGTAAAGGTAGACAATTTGATCATCTTTATGCTACGTCATGTTGAAAAACAAATTTCTGCCGATGAGTTGTTATAAGATGTTTTTTTCTACTTTTACAGCTGGAGTAAGCAGCTCTGATCTCTCTGTCCCAAGCCCCCACCACCATGATCTGCACTTCATCTATGTACACACAGGAGAATTGTGTGGGGATCCTAACCACACTGTAAAGCTGCAGCTCTATGAGAATTACCGTCCTGTTTTCTTCACAAACCTGTAAAGCCTTTAGATTTGACATTCAGGTTTAATGCTAGCTCGCTACATAAACAGGAACTTTTTCGCCACTGAATCAGGCTTTCATCTGCGTTTATAGAACCGCCAATACGGACACATTCTCTGTGAAAGGACCTGTGATTGGCCCAAGTCTCCCATCATTGGCTAGCTTTTCTACAGCATGAACACAGGAGGTGCAGAAGCCTGGTTTTCTCTCAAACCACTGGAATTACAATATACTGAAAGCTTAGTATGGAATTTTTGCCCTGTGACACCAAAAATAAACTGCCTACCCCAGCTTTAAGTATCAATATCACATATCAGCTAAATTATTGGTTAGCTCATATTGAAATGTCATGTTTCCCCACAGTTGACCTTGTTGTTTTTGCAGCGTGGGTGGAGATGGGCTGATGACTGGCCCCGCTGATTAATATCAAATGGGAATATTGTGTTTTCTCTGAGTCCATTAGCCATTGATCTGAGATTCTGGGTTTTCTGTCTGTGTCACTGACTGTCATGAGAAGAATTAGTGCGAGAAATATCATATCCTGGCAAGACAAAGAGTCAGGTAAGACGCAGCGACAGCTTGAATTACAGGCAGCGTTGTGTCGTCATCAATAACACTTATGAAAACTTATGAGTTGTTTGGATACCTTGTCTTGGTAATTGCGCCCCTGCTGCAGCTGCTGAACTGTCTGAAAGCAGAAGAATGTAGAGAAATGCATTATTAAGTTAAACTCACACCCATTAAGAAATTGACCTGAACATCTGATGACCCACAGTGGGTCCACTACCGAGTAATTAGACTGAACCTAGTGTCCAGCACGGCTGAGTCATTTATATCTGTCGCACTATAGAGTTACATTGAGGCTACTTGTGTCTTTTACAGCCAGCTGCCTACAGGAGAGTGTAGCTGCTGACATACAGTATCCAATGAGATTTATCCCCCCCACTGCCTGGGACTTCTCAAGCTAAATTAGCAGCAAATAGCTGCTGTCGCGGCCCGTTTTTGTCACAACAATGAAGCATGTAATTGTTCTGTACACATGCGAAGGCCAACCACAATATTTACCCTGCAAACACTTCTTTCTCTCTCTCAAGTCTTTCATGCGTGCAGGCGCATTTATTCAGGGCTCTCTTATCGGGTGCCACAAAACAGGCAGGTTTTGTGGCAGCGGCGTTGTGCTGTGTAATTGTTTGTGCACTGCTGGCGTGCACTTCACAGGCCTATCTCGGACATGCTCCTGTTGAAGCGGTTTAGTTGTGAAATCAAGCGCGAGGACGGATGATTTTTTTTTTTTCTTCTTTGTTAATGTAACCATATAGGCCTGTTAAGGACAACCAAGGAAAGTGGCCAATTTGGCAGGAAGACAGGTGAAGCATGTTGAGACGAATTGCAAAATGAATCTTTGATCAGCGGGGGGGGTACTTGAGCAAATAGCCCTAATTCAGAATGTCTGAAGTTAGTCTCTCTAATAAGTGTGTGTGGTTCTGCATGGCCTGTAACAGTAGTGGGAATTACTGGGATTCAAAACATTTTCATGCCTCCTTTCTTCTTGCCTTGATACTCACTCTGTAACGATAAGTAGTGAAGACTGAATAATATTTTAATTCTGCATTCATTTCCATACAGATCTTTTGTCTGTAATTTCCATGATCTCAATCTGTCAATCAGCCCTGCTCAGTTACGTGCGCGGCTCTCTGCAGTGGGAGGACCCACTCTCCCTAAAAACATCAATAGCGAGCCCCGCTGTGCAAAGCTATTTCTGACAGCAGCTCATCAAGAGGGGCTCCAGATGAGCGAGGAAACGGAAACGTGCGCAACCTCTGACCCCATGCACTGTTGATGCACAGTTCCCAGCCAGTGTGAGCTGGGAGACCACCGCCGCACAAATGGAAAGCCACAGTGATAATTAACAGAACAGATTAGTGCACAAAGTCTCATGCGATTATGTGCTGCAGTAGCCGTCCCCCGGTGGTGGCTGTGCACTTACACATTGCCCCCTGGTGGTAACATCCTCACCAACATAACTTTGGGATCAGGGCAGAGTGTGAGATGTGTTCATGTCCACTAAATGCGGTCTTTCCTGACTTTTACTGCAGTATTGCTGAAGAATGAGCTGCTATCGTTGGCTTGAGACGTCTTGGTTTTCCATTATTACAGCAATGGGGACATCTTTGTTCCAGTGTCAATTAGCTGTAAGCCGGCCTTATCAGAGCACTGGCTTTTTTCCCTGCTCTGGCTAACTCGTTACCCTCAAAGGGACTTTGTGTAATTTGGCTGTCTGAGCACATATCACTCATCGTATTGGCCCATAACAGTTTTACAGCCCGAGATTCTTACATTTTCTGATAGAGAGGCTTGAAATAGCAGAGATGTTATGGATGAAGTTCACATAGCAATAGTTTAGTTCTTGCTCATACTGCTGCTGCTGCTTCAGTTTATCAAAACTGTTATGATCAGACACATGGCCAGCAAGGTTGTGAATGTCTGACGACGAGGTTTGCACTACGACTGTATACGGCAGATTTGGTGGAATACATTTATGAGAAATAAAGAAAAAGATTTACAAAACATGTTGCTTAACTCTGGCAGCCCAAATTTATTTTAAAGATAAATATTTATTTACTCATTCCCCCATAATAAGTAAATACAAATTGTGTGTTTCGCAGCAGGACAGAGGAACACAATAAAAGTACCTGCTGACATAGTTTATTCAGCCCCCTGCATGGAGAGTGAGTTTACTTCCCCAAGGAAAGCTCCTCAGTTGGACCTAAAATTATAATGCAAAAGTTAATTTTGTGATTTTTACTGCAGATAGGCTGCATTTGAGAAATTATTTTTGGGCCTAATTAGAACCTTTTGATGTGGGTTTATATTTAACATGGGCTTGCTGATTTAACGGCACCTAAACTTGTGAGAAGGAGTCTGGGACCTCCTGAGGAGTACCTGTATTCCTTCCTATTCTGAGACTCTACTGAATTGAAAACCATGTGAAGCTTTAAATATAGAAGCGAGCCTGTGAGGAGTTCATTAACAATAAAGGAATGATTTGCAGTTAATGAGGGTTCACTTCTGGTCGTGTCACTGCAGTGGAGGCTGCAGGATTGTTTGACCACAGTAGCCATGGAGTGCCTACATAGAGAGGCTAAAACACATCAGTGTACACCAGTCAATCACTTTCCACACTTAAAACATTTCTATTCAAATTCCATCAGCCCTGAAGTACACAAGCTCAGCATCCATGTTCACGCTGAACATCCTGACAGGCCGCCTGGTGTTCAGTAACCTGTCGCTCTGCTCTTTCAACCAGCAGTAACAAAGCTGTTTTACCCTGAATTATGGATTTCCTCCTAGACTTCCTCTGATCACCAAGGCAGAAAATTCCAGGGAAATGAGCAATTAGCTAATTTACACCTAATACAGTTATGGCTCCTCCTGGCCCCAACTTTGGGGAAAGGACTCTCACAGCTGGTGGAGAAAGACAACCGCCTTCAATGGCTGTGGTTAGGTAACAGGATTAGTTATCAGGGTCAGATAGCAGGGTTAGTTAGCAGAGTTAGATAGCAGGGTTAGCAAGCAAGGTTAGCCAGCAGGGTTAGCTAACAGGATTAGTTAGCAGGGTTAGCAAGCAGTGTTAGCTTGCAGAGTTAGCTAACAGGATTAGTTTGCAGGGTTAGTTATCAGGGTCATATAGCAGGGTTAGCAAGCAAGGTTAGCAAGCAGAGTTAGCTAACAGGATTAGTTAGCAGGGTTAGCAAGCAGTGTTGGCTAATGGGATTAGTTTGCAGGGTTAGTTAGCAGAGTTAGCTTGCAGGGTTAGCAAGCAGTGTTAGTTAGCAGAGTTAGATAGCAGGGTTAGCAAGCAGGGTTAGCTAACAGGATTAGTTTGCAGGGTTAGTTTGCAGAGTTAGCTTGCAGGGTTAGCTAACAGGATTAGTTTGCAGGGTTAGCAATCAGTGTTAGTTAGCAGAGTTAGCTAACCCTGCTATCAAACTCTGCTAACTAACCCTGCAAATTAATCCTGTTAGATAGCAGGGTTAGCAAGCAAGGTTAGCTAACTCTGCTAACTAACCCTGCAAACTAACACTGCTTGCTAACCTTGCTTGCTAACCCTGCTATCTAACTCTGCTAACTAATCCTGCAAACTAATCCTGTTAGCTAACCCTGCAAGCTAACTCTGCTAAATACTAATTAGTAATTAGATAGCAGGGTTAGCAAGCAAGGTTAGCTAACAGGGTTCTTCCTTCTCACCCTAATCTGCTCCACTAAATCTGTCTCTTCACCATCCCTTTGACTGTCAGTGCCAAAGAGTGTTGGTTTAATTTGCATCTATTCAATAAAGTTTCCAGAAACTTTGCTTGGTTAGCTACACACCTGCACTCGCTCGTCATCAGTCCCTGCGTGTGCAGCAGCGCCACAAGGTGGCGCCGCCAGATACCGCACTTTAAATAGATGTTGGGGGGGTAATTGGCGCCAGGCTGAACTCATGGCATGTGCTTCACTTCAGTTGTCCAGAGAATAGATGAATCAATACATTTACCAGGTTGAACTTTGATTCTGTGAGAATCATTTTTCTGTAGCAGTCGCTGTGATGTGCAGCCAGAGTATGATGGCTACTTTGCACATAAATCAGACTTTATTAATAATCTTACTGCGCAGTGAGGGGTGTGATGCCACTGTTACAACTGAGGAGAGAATCAGAGAAAGATTGTGCAGATCTCAGTATAGCCTACATAGAAAATTGTATGTAAAAGCACTGTCCTTTATATCTTGTACAATCTCCAAATTTAAGAAATGGAACCACTGAATTAACCATCCACATGTTCTCAGAGCTACATACAGAGGGTTGTAAGCAGCAAAGCTTTCTTACATGCCTATCATGCCCTGGATGTTGCAGTTCGATTCTGCGCAGACCTGGCTGATCTGTGTCCGATCCTGTTGTGAGACCCATGCTCATAACAAAGTAGGCTACAGCTAATTTAAAGGGGAGCTCCACCGATTTTACATATTCAAATGTGATTACAGGTACAGTATTGGTGCATAAAAAGAAGAAAAACTAGGCCTAGTATAAAGGCTTTTGTGCCTCCAGAGAACTGCCTCAGGCCACAAAACCTGGTGTAAGGTGTGTTGGGACTGAACAGTACAAATCAGAAAAAATGTAAAAATTCTAAAACAGCACAAGTAGTGAGTTTACCACACCTGAATGGCTAATCCCTCATCTGTGCTTGTGGCCAGTGGCTCCAGGCTAAATCTCTGACCGAGCCGTCAGCAGATCGAGGTGCATTGTGGGTAAAGCAGGCACCCCGCTTTGACAAGGAAGAAGGATGCGTGGACTAGAAAAGACGCCGTATCTCTGGCTCCACTAGGTTTTGTATGAGTGCAATGCCAGATTCTCTATTCTAAAGGGAAAAGTCTAGGTATTTCATTTGATGCTGTTCTTCAGTTATGCATATTCTTTAGGGTGTCTGAGGTGGTGTGGTAGTCGCCTCTAAAGAAAGAAAGGAACATAATATGCTCCTGTGCTTTGTTGTGCTTTCTAACAGAATTACAGAATTCATTTTGACTGAAATAGCTGCAGCCCTCTCTCTGTGTATATACAGTAGTGTCACACCTGCTGTGTTTGTCTGTGTATTTAGTGCTGGATGGGTACATCATGATTGTTAAATATCTGAACCTCAACAAAAGGAAAAATGACTTTAAGCTCTTCCTATTCACCCTCTACTGAGTGCCACTCTCATTAGAATGAATCAAGGTCTCTGGCACCCTCCGTGTGCTTTATCATTCTAGTGAGCTCTCAGACTGGGCCATTTACAAAATGTAAATGTCCATCAGTCTTTCTATTGTCGATATACAATATGTCTGTGCACAGATATATTATATTACCCAGCTCACAATTGCCTTGATATTCTTCTGCAGTATTTCCTGCAACAACTTAGACTTCCCTGACTGCTCAGCCATTGTGGGTCGTCCAGACCCCAGAGGCAGGAAAGCCTCATGGTTCACAGCTTGGATGGAGGTTAGGATGTATAGAAGCACCCACAAGTAAAAGCAATATCTTTCTTTTGCCAAAAGTTAAACTTTGGCTCATCTGTTCTGAGGACAACTTTTGTTTAATGATTCCCCTTCTGTGGACTCAGGAAAATACTGTGAGGCTGCAGATTTGTCAAACTGAGATCTGTGCTGCGCTGAAAAACCTGTCCGAGAGAGCTTCTTCTAAGTTCTTCTAAGTCTTTACAGGAGCTTGTGCAGCCATTTCTAGCTTTCTGAGATTCAACAATTCTTCTTTCCAAAATCCGCCCTGATCAGGGCAGCTTTGACTGAACAGGACACGTCTGACCTGCATCTGAAGGACATCCCTCCACTTAGCTGATGACGTGCAGGCTCAAACCTAAACACAAAATAAATTAATAAATGTTTCCTCACGAATTCTGAATAGTTCATCAGGGCTAAGATGAAGATCAGGATGCACTGAAGCTGGGGTAGGTAGTTTACTGGGCAACAATTTCATAATAACTTTTATATACTTTATATATTTTGTAATTCAAGTGGTCGGAGAGAAAACTAGACCTCAGCACCTCCTCTGTTTTCTAGTTTAAAAAGCCTGTGACAGGACAATGTGGCCAATCACAGGTCCTGTGTGAGAGAGAGAGATCATTCCCATTGGCTCTCCTAGAATCACACGTCCTTTCAGATGCCGGTCAAAGCGTGGTTCAATGGAAACAGAAAATCCTGCTGTGTTGTTACTATTCCAGCACTGGCAACACCTGCCGACACTGTAGAGTGTAAAGCCAAACAACGGAGGACGGACTTGTTAGAAAGAGAAATAACCCAAATAAAACATGACACAATACCAGCAAAGTTCGTTTCCCTGTAATATCTCGATACGTCGCAGTTATTTGTTAGGTTGTGTATGCAAAGAAAACAGAGCAGTGATTCTCATAAAGCTACAGCACGCAACTGCATATGACGGCATTGGGATCACGGTCGGGGTGATAGAAGCATCTTCCTGTGTGTGTGTGAAGTTTGTTTTTCTAATTTTTGGCTGCTTTTTTTTTTTTTTTCCTTCCCCAGCTTTAAATGGAGGGAAAGTCATGGGCAGATGTTTGGTTACTTGATGCCAATTCAAAAACACACAATAAGATCCAAACCAAATGCAACGATGGAAATGTGCTGCACAAAGCCAAAACAAACAGAGTAAGAGCAAACTTGCTCTGAACGCAACAATGATGAACAGCTCAAATCAGAACAGAAACATTTTGCAAGACAGCCGAAGTGCTCCGGGGGGGGGGGGACATTTAGAGGAGATATACTTTTATGTCTCCTCTAAAGTTAAGAGGAGACATAAAAAGCTAAATATTCTGTTTTACAATCTTTTCATGTCGCCTCTTTACTAATAAACACAAAATAAACACAATCTCTTGTCTAATTTCTCTCTCTCAGGTTGAAAATGAAGCTTAGGGCTGCCCCCCCACCCCCACCCCGAGCCCCAGAGCACTTCGGTTGTGCTGCAGCACTTCTCTGTCATGAAGCAAACCCAGCTCTCATTACAAAGTGGCGATGTAAGCGGGTTGGTTTTGTCCCCACCCTGTAACCAGATTATTCAGACGTCTGTGTGCATGTTCTGTTGAACGGGTTCAAGAGTAATAAAAGCAGAGAGAGAGAGAAGGATGGTTTTACTTTAGCTTCTCTGCAAGACAAAACTGTGTCACTCCAAATGCAGCTGAGCACAGAGAACAGTGACAGAGAACTTCATTGTAACGCGTCATTAATGTCGAAAAAATAATAAGTTAATTCTGGAACAAAATGTCACAAGTTAGAAATACAACAGGAATGAATTACACACAGATAACGTCAGCAGTATAATTACATGCATGTGCGTGTAAACTGAAAGCTGATTCCAGGTACTTTATTACAAATTTGGAGAGAGTTTCAGTTCAGGGCTGCACCTGCAAACTCCATCCTGTTTCAAGCAGCAGCAGGCAGCTGTTCACAGCCTGACAGACCCACTGTCAGACACCCAGTTAGCTGCCAGGATAAATAAGCAACTGCTTGCTAACAAGTTCACCATAACAATTTTTACAAGGTTGCGCAGATGATGTGCTTAAAGCTTTTTCCGCTGCCACAAGTGGTAATAAAAAGAATTCATTAATGCAGCTTTAAGAACGAATGGGCTGCTTTCTGACACCACGGCTACTTTCCCATTAGTTTGTACTGTAAAAATATTTCATTTTTATCATTCTGTCTTTAAATATTTTATTGTAGATGGCAGCATTCTTTCTTATTCTCAGTGCAGGTATATACTGTGCATTAAAGGGTGTGTAAAACTTTAAGCTTTATCCCTTATTGTAGAGAACACATCAAATATTCCATTACATTTGTTCTATTGGATCAGAATAGAATATATATCTAAAATAAATAACGTGAGTAACATACTTAAACAGACCAATAAAAAGGATAAAGCACACAAACGAACTGCTCAGTGTGAAGGCACTGCGGAGCCACACCACTGCACTTTACAGACTTTCATTCACAGTGTCCATGGCAACAAGAGCCTTGGAGACTTGCGCCAGGGTAGAGGAGGGTCAGCCGTTGCAGATAGTTTCTCCATCACGTGCTCGCTGACGCCGCTGATTCCCCATTCTCTGTGTCACCCACTTGAGCAAAGTTCGCCGTGTCTCAGCATGTCCGGCCGCCCCGCCCCACGTTGCTCTCATTCTTCAAACAGATTCATGTTTGAGAAGAGGACCTCTCTCTCCCCAGAAATTTCATATTTGAAGTTGGCTTGCTGCTGCACCGGCTGTGCAGCCCCGTTCGAGTTTCTGACATCCCAGTGCAGAGCGCTCAAATAAACTAGAAATAACGTGTCAGACATATTCACATGAGGATAAACACACCTACATCTCTGGCTGAATGATATCGCAGTTCTCCGTTAGCTCTAATGTGTGCTTCAGACTGTCCCGGAGAGTGAGTAATAGTTTAATTCTGCTATGTGAATCTGCAGAAAGCTACCCTCATATTAGGCTTCGCCCTCGTCATTAAGAGGAACCCTTTCCACTGGAAGGAAACATCTGATTAGACGGAGGTCTAAAGGGTTTAATGTGGGCCTATTTGGAGAGGCCCTCATTATCTATTCAGCTGCATTACATCTTGTCTCCTGTCGAGATGGCAAACCGCACACGGCAAGAGACAGAACATCTGGTCTGACAAGGAACTAACACGATGGGAAACACTGTGTGAGTGTGCACCCGGTCATCACCTGCCATGTAGCTGCTAAAGGACCAGGTCTCAGCACGGAGAGGACTGTCACAGAGGCACACACACACACACACACACACACACACACACGTACATACATGCAGAGCCATTATTTCCAGTGAACCGCGCTGGTCCTCATTCCATTTTATGAACCGTGAATGATGTGGAAAGATGTCTTAATATGATGATAACAGAAAATTCCTTCTGCTTCTTTAGCAGCGCAGGCAATGTTGTAGATTTCATTTTAACCAGAGCCGGAAACTGGAGGCAAATGGCCACACGTCTGACGAGGCGAAGCCAGACAGGACACACGGCTCATTCACTAATGTGTGCTCATAACAACGTGTGCAGGCAGATTCATGACACGTGCACGCAGGCCAGTTGTTCTTAGCACTGTGGGCATGTTAGTGAACCAGAATCATTCTAAACTGACAGGCTTATATCAGCACGTCACCACGGCCCCCAATTCTCTATATGAGCAAATGTGTTTGGCCGACAGTCGTCACTCGCTGAGCCTCTAGCACGGTGACACTGCAGAGTGGCATGTCGTTAATTCTGTCCCAGCTCATGGTGGCGGGCCGGAGCGCTCACTCTCCTGTACCCCAGCGGGGAGGAAGCAGCTTAACAGCAATCTATTCCACTTCCGTGTTTATCAGTGACGTCAGTGATGTTATATGCCGGGCCGGGAGCACTGAGCGCTCCCACAGAGGACAAAAAGTCGGCAGTAATCCATTTCTGTGACACGGAGCAAGTGCGCAGGCGGTCGCCCTTCTTTCAGCTCGGCAGACGTGGCCCAAAACTAATTGCCTGCAGGTGTAAGCGGTGAAGTTGTCGTATGAGAGAAGTAAGGGCCCTAAAGCAAGAGAGCGAAAAGAATTTCATGACTGAATAAACTGAAACAATAGTGTCTGAGGTAGAAGCTAGGAAAGGCTCACTTTTCAGAAGTAATTCCTAAGGAGTGATGACGGGGGAAAAAAAAAGAATTTTTAAAAATGAGGCCTGGGCTGCAGTGAATGTTGTGTCCCCCGAGATGCAGGCTGCAGCTCAGGTAAAAAAAAAGAAATGGTTTGACATTAAAGTTGATGCAAGACAGAAAAACAACAACAGAAATGTGTGATTATACAGGCTCAGATGATGCTGGTCTCACTCCCAGGGATCTCGTCGGCACGCCGCCGTCCTGACCGACGACGTTGTCCACGACCAGCTGGCTCTCCTGGACGCAGTGAAGCACACAGCGACATTAAGGGAACACTGAAACGATTACCGGGTGTCCTCACTAATAATTACGTGCGTGTTTTCAAGTGTTGAGTGGTTCATTTGCTTCAGAGAGCGGATATGCTCCAGATTCAGTACGGTAGCCACACAGCTGCATTAGTGGTTTTAGTTTCAGTTTATCATTTGGTATTTTAACTAAAACATCATTAGAGACGCTGCATTAATTCATGGTGAGCCCCAACTGCAGCCACACAATAGTTTCATGGGTATTTAATACACTTTGGTCGATGCATAAATCAAGTTTTAGATATTGATGTCGTCAATTAAAGCTTCTTTTAATCAATATGGTTTGGATGCTGTGCATTCGATTAAAAAGTGTGTGTATTCAAAGGTGTTTGAATAGTGATGTGTTCTGCTGTTCAGCCGATGTGAACAGCTACCAGGACTGTTTCCGAGGCCTAGAATTAACTCTGAGCATCAGCTTTTAAGCGAACATCTGTCCTTAAAAATGGAAACGTTTAAACTCCCTCTACTGACGAAGACCATGTGAAATGACTGAAGGCTCCAGGACGACGACTAAATGGATCTTGCAGTTGGATTTTCCTCTTTTTTTGGGGTCGGGTCAAACAAAATAGAAACTCTATAACAGTGGTTCTCAAACCCAAGACCCCTATTTAATAAGATTTTGTAATACATGTAAATGTAATAAGTATGAACCCTGTGACCAAAATAGTCAGGCACTCGTTGTGTTACATATGGACCCCCTGGAAACCCCCCGTAAGGACACCTGAGGCTTCCTGGACCCCACTTTGAGAACCACCGCTCTAGGATTCAAAACTAATAAGCTCAAATTAAAGAAATAATAACTCTGTCAAACATAACAACATAAAATCAGAGGCCTCTCACAGAATAATAATTACTGCTGACATCATAAAATAATTACCTTAAGGAGCACAAAGGAGATAATCACATGCGTGTCCTCTCCGGCCTTCCAAAGCCGGCTGCAAATAGGACACTGAGAGCCTTCGTGCGCTCCTATCTGGCGTCTAAACGTGACAGTGGAGTACATGGAAATGACAATTACCACGTATAATTACAGCAACGCAATCAGTGGCTTCATGGATGACTGAGATGAGTACAGGGACAGCTGACTGATCCTGAAAGCTCTTCTCTTCCCCTCTGACACGAATAAGATCACAAGCAAGTCAGGAGTGTTACATTTTATTTGGTCTTCTCTCTTTTTGAGCTTTTTCCTTTGTTTTTTTTTGTTTTTTTTGTTTCCACAGGTTAAAACCCATTATAATAGTCAAGAGAAATAAAAACATTTTCACATACTGTATACAGAAATAGTCCTCTTGACACACGACAATAAAAACAGTTGATTAGGCCCAGCCCAGTGCGAGATTTCACAAAAAATGCAACAATAATGAAATTTTCAGAGCCCGACGACCGCGAAACCTCGAACTCGCACGAGCAGAGGCAGTTCTGAGAGAGATGTAAAAATGGCTGCCAGGGCAATGCAACAACTGCGTCATCACATCGCCAAGGTTGTAATAAAACACATAATAGACACGGAAATGAATCTGGAACAATTACAATAAAAGCAAATAGATACAAAGACAAAGAGGAGGTCGACCTTGTCCACTACTTAAAGGCAGTGACAAAATCCTCATCTCCATCTAGCAGTTTTATGCACATAAAAATTCAGTATGGGTGCCCCAAGGGGACATTAGACTGCAATTTAAAGGTTTGGGCGTTTGCTGTAATGTACAAAAAGAACCGGATTTCAAGCTCTACCAGGCAATTCTGTTGAGTTTTCTGCTACACACAAATACCGGGGCTTGTAAAGGAATCTATACGAAGATTTGGTCGAATTGAGAGACTGGAAAGTAAAGTTAATATGCCTCATGTGAAGCACCCATACAGACATCTTAAATACTCCAGTGAAAACCTATAAAACCTTTTGTTCATATGAAGCACTCAATCCATCATCCTAATGTAGACTGCGTCCTCCCTGGCCATCAAGAGAAATAGTTTTGATCCAGTGTGTAAAAAGACGGCCATTTATAAATATCAACTTCTTCCCCCCTTTATATACACGTGGGAAATGTCCTTAGCTGGCTGCTAGGAAGCTGTCTGAAGGAAAAGCCTTTTACAGTACTGCGATGCTGTGAGTGGAAGAGATTTGACCAGTGAGTCATGGGGATTTGTACCATCCTAACTGTTTCAAATTGCCTCTGTGGATCATTTAGAGTTCACTTATTTAAGCCCAAGCACGAGCACCTGAAAGAGACCACCTACTGTTAAAACCCCCCGCGCCTCAGTCAAAGCTTTTACCCCGCGAATTACATTTGTGCCTCAGGACGCGATAATCGGGTTGCCGCGAGTGTCCGCGGCGGTCTTAGTGCTGATTAAGGAGCGTCGCCCTGTGCATCACACTTCTGGATGTTTATCAGACACAGCCGGAGCATCGTAGCCACTAACATTCTGGAGCAAAACCAATTTATTTCACTGGACCAACAAAATCCACCGGCCAATTTAGATTAGCTGACCTTTGCGAGGACAAAGATCCATAAAATCTAAAGCAATCTTCCCAGCACGTTTTAGGCGGGGAAAAAAATGATGTAGGATGGGTGAATATGCCAGAACACTGGCACTTAAGGAGCAACTAAGCTTTAAATGGGTTGTACTTGCTGGTCTGACCTGAGCTTTACACCTGGAGCTGGTTTACGCACCCCGACACGTGGTACGACGTGGTAGGATTCAGAAATATTCCAAATAAAACATCAGCTATTTCATTCCTTCTATGAGCAGACAATGCTGAGGGGACAACCATAAATCATTTTGCTGCCTCTGTATTTGACACACGGGGGCTATTCGCTCGACCGATTGGTTTGCAGCGCGCTCATTCAACACTCGAGAAAGAGAAATTCACAGATTGAACGGCTTGTATTCCAGGAAGATCACAAGGTAATTGAGTGTCAATAGCCAGGCAGAACAATAATCATGACCATGGGGCTGTTGTGCGCTGTCGAGTGGAGGGTGGGGGGGGGGGAGTGAGTGTGGGCCTTGGACTTAATGACCACGTAGATAAAATCCATGTTTATTTTCTAAACGGAGCGCCAGCCTTCTCCAAGAGCCATCACTGTGGTCTTGGAAACGAATCGGTCCTCCTTTCATGGCTCCCATTCATTCCGTTTTCGTTGTTACGGAGCGGGGGGGTGGGGTGGGTGGGGGGGACAGCAGATGGTGACCTTGGATGCACAGACCGAAAAGAATTAGGAATGATACTCACACTTTGTGCGGCCGAGCATTAGCTTAGGCACCTGGCCGCACCTCCTGCAGACACGGCTTTTGTCCACATCCCAATTAGGATGTGCAGTTCCTGTACAGCCTATAAAAGGTCATATTTGATCATTTGGTCTCGGCCTGTTAATGCCAAACAAAGGCCTGGGCAGGTGTTTCAGTTTAATACCAGTCACAAAGAGAAATAATGTGTCTCTGGCGCAGACGGCTGGCCGTGCGACAGCTGAAACGAGGCCGATAACCAGGTATATTTGTAACCTCCACTTAATTGAACACAAGCAAGCAAGGGCAGCAAAGGTAAATGGGGTGAAAGCCAGTGAAATGCCAGGCCATCTATTTTGTCATTTCAGAATTTACTCTCCACTGACCCGCCAAGGTAAGATTTCATCAATACAATAAATGTGGCGAGATTTTCCCTCCATCGTCGTTGAGTCTCCAATTCCTCAGTAACCATGAAGGAGAGAAAACATGATTTAACTGGAGCAGCAACAATTTAAGAACTACAGCACCCCCCCCCCCCAACATGACACGCTTACTTCCTTTAAGTCAAACATTAGAAATGGGTATGTTTACATGCACACTGTGCTCTGTTACTTTGAGTAACACAGGGACAATTCAATTCAAGCGTTCAGACTATTCAGTCTTCCCCACCAGCAGCTGAAATGCACTTGTTTCTATCCTTGAGCTGGTTTACCCAGAAGGCTTTGCAGTAACTAGATTCAGATTCTCTGTTGTTCTCGCTGATGGGCTTTCCGCAACACTTGAATGCAGGGGAGGGTTACAGTTTCAGAGTTAGCCGCAGCAACCAAAGCAAAGTATTAGCGTCTGCCAACACCACTCACCATCACGCTGTCACTGTGACAAACACACTGTGCCTTGACTCATGTCGGTTTCCCCTGTGGCCATTTCAACACATTTACAAAAGTGAATCAAATCACGCTGAAGTATCTGCATGGTGGCGGGAACAGAAATAGGGATGAGAAATCCAGCTGTTTACATTATTAAGAAGATAAAAGGAAAAATTCTACAGTCGCTACGTTTATCTCCATCCCGATTTAGCAATGGAAGTTTCCATTCTGGAAGCCTGCAACTAACAAAATGCAGCAAAATGCAGTTAAATAATAGGTTTAAAAATATCAAATATAACCAACTATGGGGTGTAGAGACATGAAGCTTTATACTCCCACATTTTGTATTTTATATGTGCCAGATTAGAATTGTCCACCTCCAACAGAGCTGTGTTTCGTACTGGAATTTTGGGCCTTAAAATGACAGACATGGTCTAAATCAGATCATTAGCATGCATGTAAACATATCTACTGTCCACAAAACACCAAATGAAGCTCTGTAGCCCCGATTGATGGTTGCGTTACGTGATGCTTTGCACTGCTATCCCTCACAAAGCCACTAAATAACTAGCTTGCAACATGTTTTTTTTTCTGCCTCTGGGTAATGGCTCTGATTTTTCACCTCTGTAATTCTGAAACACAGCCACTGATCATAAGTCGCCTCTTGGCGTGATGAGGGTCAGGGCCATTGTGCCGTCTCATTAGCTTTCATTCATGTAAAGTATTGACTGTTTGCTTCTCGCTGATTAGGGGCAGTGGTCTGAGCTTGAACTTTGAACTCGGATCACAACATCATGTGTGCTCAAAGTGGACCGCCGGTGGCCAGATATCCTCCACTACAGAGAATTCACTTCCAGTCTCCCTGTCAGTTTGTATCCAGTTGGGACACTGATTTGCACTGAAGGATGATGCCTTTAGGGGCAATGCCTGGAAGAGCAGAGCGCCACAAACAACTCATCAGAACTTTCTTATTGGAGTGCTTGCTGTCAGAAGAGTGGCAGCTACAGTTCCTAAACCTGACAGCAAAAACCAAAAATTGGACATCCCTGTCCACAAAAGGCTTCCTAAAATGAGTCCCGCTGACTCCCTTCACTGCCACACTAGAGTTCTGTCAGATTCAGATTACGCCTTAAGAGCCAAGGTAAGAGTATTTAGTTTATAAAAAAATGAGCGCACACATTGAACATTCTGACGTACTTCTATGCACAGGTCATTTTACAGTAGGAAGAAGGTTTCTCACCACTTCCACTTCCATCTAAAGGCAACAACCACATGTGAAAAGAACAGGGACTCCTGCAAGTTCGATTTCCTGAAGTGACTCATTCAACGTGCACAAGCCTGGTGGAGAACAGCAGGTAAAGACTTAAGCATCAGGTCTGGGGGAAAATTTAAGTCTAGCTCAAAGCAAAGAGACAGACGAGACATGAGTGGCAGGTTGAAGTGGATACTTGACACACGGGGAATTTGTGACAGAAATAATCTGCCAGACGTTTCAATCATCTCAATTTCCTTCATGTATCTTTTCTCCTCACAAAGCTCCGCTGACAATAACAGCTATCCGGGCCTAATGACTATCACAGGATAGCTGTTGTGGCTTTGTGTGTTGACACGAGGAGACGAGGCAGTAACTCATCACTTGTCACGCCTGTGAAACGTCGGTGCAGACGAGGCGAGAGTGAGGGAAGGTAAGGGAACAATGCTGAGGGAGACACATTCTGTATTAAGGGCATGCTTTGGATTTACTGAAGTGGGGTTGTATGAGGTGCTTATCCATAGTTAGTGCAAGTAATCATTCAGCAAACTAGCACATCAGTTATGATCCAAATTAACCATTTAAGACACCCAAATTACACAAACATACTAACCAATTGAGACAACAGTAGTGCAGCAACTCCGGCGTCCTACAGGGTTAAATTGCCGTCTTTTTAAATGGAGTCTGGCAGCTTTGGAGAGAGCGTTCGGGCTTCAGTTCCCCATCATAAAGGGTTGTCTGGTGGCAATATAAAGCTGGCAAAATATATCAAATATAGCGTATACAAACTGATAGTGATTTATTTATTTTTTTATATATATATATATAGGTGGGCTGTTTTTTTAGCATCTCATTCAACCCCACTTCCTGGCTGTTCGTGAACTGAACGCTCTGCAGAGTCAGGACAAAACTGCCCTCAAGAAAACTTTCCAGAGATGAAGGAAGCAAAGGAGTGGGAGTAAGAGAAAGAAAGAATAAAAAAAAAAAATCCCCCACATCACCTGAGGGGGGGAAGGACAGAAACAGGTGATCCTCGACGGTGAAGATTTCATCTGGTCAGCAGCTGAGCAGCCAGTGGCAACGGAGATGAAAGGAGAGAAAGGGAGGAAAGGCGGCGCAACCCGCCTTTGAAACTTTCTGCATAAAAAGGGCACGGCTTGAACCGAGGCATGCGCTGAGGCAGGAAGCGGCTCGGTACCTTGCGAGAAGGACGCAGGGCGTTTTCGTAAAGTCGGGGCAAATTAATTAACCAAATATCTGAAGGCTTTGTTAATGCTCCCTGCTCTTATCAAGGGGGTAATTATCACTATCAGCCTCCTCTGTTTGTCAGTAGGATTATTAGGCTAATCACAAAGCTTTCCCCTTTGGAGACGAGATTTTCACTCTTCATCAGAACAAAGCAGTCATTGTGTTCCAATGACATGGTGTCAGTGATGAGCCCAATCAGTATTTGTACTTTGTAACACTACAGCAAAGACATGGTAGGGGGACGAGTTTGTGCCGCGCATAAGTGGGTCTCTTTCAGTTGCTTACATGCTTGACCTACGCCAATTATGTTAATAGACTACATGCTTGAGAGCCAGCAGACTGCCATTTAAAAAAACAACCCAGGGTCCTGTTATGCATCAACAGTCTGCGATGCTGAACCCATTGCAGGAGTTATTTCATGACAAAGTATTTGTTGCTACAGCCGCTTTCCCTCAACCTGCGTCATGTCATACATTTCCCAGGATGCTTTTCGAAACCCCCCAAGGAAGTGCCTGAACATGTTACGTTTCAATCAGCGATGATAATGACTGCGAACCACGAGTGAGAGAGCAAGTGTTTCAGTTGCTGCTCCACTGCATTCTGCTCTGTAGAGACAGCCGTAGATGGAAAAATTGATATTTCAGCTACATTTCTCTACAATAAATTTCTGGATCATCTTCGATGTTGAACTTCTCCGCCGCACCTCGACATGACATCACAGTTACCCACAGGGTCCTTTTTAGCAGTGGTAAAATGGTTCAGGATGGATTTTTTCAACAAAATAAAAATGGAGGGGAGCCCTGCTACTGTACTGTCACAAAGCCAGTCTACATCTCACATGCTCAAGTCTGAAACACACACGCTGACATTTGATTTGGCTTCAGCAGATATCGGAGTGGACCGCTTCAACAGTTAGCTCAGCTTAGCATCCAGTCGGGAAGCTGGGGGAGAAGCTCGCCTGGTTCTGTCCAAAAGCTACAAAATCTACCTTTAAAGTTCACTAATATAAACTAAGCTTGTTCATCTCAAACACTACAAAGTCGTAGTCTTCCTGACTTTACGTGCACGACTGCTTCTCAGCTGTGAGCAGTGACTTCTGGGAGTCTCCACGCCGGTTGGTGGGCCATGTTACGGAGGCGACTAAACAGGAAGTAACTGCTACTGGAAGAAGGGATCACTCACGCAGGCCCAGACACTGTAAAATTGTGGGCTGGCTTTGCGAGGCTAGCATTACATCTCTGGTGGACTGTACAAATAAAGTATTTAATGAAGCTTCCATATCGAAATATTGTAGTATTTGCAAATACGTTCAAATGATTTGGTTGAACCTCCCTACAGCATCAGACAGGTGCTGATGGGACCATCGGGATTCTATTAAAAAAAGATCATCACAGAGAAGTAAATTAAAGTTATGTTTAAGTACTATCTGTGATCATATCACCTGTCTCTGTGCTGTCCAGTGTGGCAAACGTCTGGCACTCCATGGAGGTAAAAACTATTTATTTGCAAACACTCTTCCCAGCCCTCACTCTGTCACAGTGGCATTCTTTGGCATAAGAACGGAATGCAGAGGGCTCCCCCATCTTGTTTCCTGTGCTGTGTCGCCTGCCAGACGAATGAATCCGTCCAATCCCTGGCATTTCCCGGGGAATGTAACTGGAATGTTATTTGCTTCAAAGTGGAATGCCTGGGTCATGGTTTTGTCTTGGATTTTATGAGTGCTTTCTCCCATAATGCAACAGGCAGATGCTGTTTAAAAAAAAAAAACAGTAAGCTTTCCTTGAACAATGAGTCTAGACATGCACACACATGCTGAAGACATTTTCGTCCATAGAAATGCTAAGCTGATTTTCAAATTTAAGCCAAATTCATAGCATCTTCCCTACGCACCAGATTAACCATTCAAGGAGCCTTGAAAAGATATATATTAAAAACACTTCACGAAATAAGGCACTCCAATTTTCCATTGTCCTGAATGCTTTCAGTCTGCAGAGAGGTAGAGGCAGATGAAGCTGTGCAAGTCGCCTTATCCACCTCTGCATTGTCACAATGCTTCAAAGGTAGGGGGAGATGAAAGCAGGTGATATGAGCAGTCTGATAGAATCTGACGATGGGACTTGTGATCTATGTTCTGCTCCTTCAAAGGGATAGAGAAACAGAGATAGAGAGGGAGAATGAAATGGGCACTAGCTATTGGTTCATAGGCAGTGATTCCACAATCCAATGTACAACCTCAAACTGGCTTTCTGGTTTCCAAACCAGCAGGCTGGTGTAGAAATAGGACCTGCAATGATTAAGGTTCCCGTGGGGGAAACCTCCCTCAGTTGTTTGAGTGATGGGGTGCTTTTTTTTCAGACTCCAAATCCTTGGTAAGGTGTAGGACATTTTAGTGGAGAGGGTCCTAGACTGTGTTCCTGTGATAAAAACCACGGCCTTGCCAAATGTTTAGAACCTGTCGTCTCTCAGTTGCGTTGGGGACTTGAAGGGCTTCAGCCCAAGTGTCCTGCGGGGATGAGCTCTCTCTTTGGTGCTATCCAGGGGCTTGCTGCAGGCCGCCCACCCCAGGTCGATGAGGGGTGAGTCGGCCGGGTTGAGAGGTGCTATACGGAACGAGGGCAGCGTGGGGGAGCCATTAGTGGAACACGGGGCAGACCGGGAGGTGGGAAAGGGAGCGGAGAAGGGATCGAAGGGAGAGGCCGTGTCCGAGCCACTCGAGGGGTCAGCCTTGAGGGCGAACGGGTCGCAGTCGGGCGAGGGGAAAGGGTCACAGTTGGTGAAAGGGTTGGTAGGGGAGGGCTGGTAGCCCAGAAGGTTTTTGTCCGAGCGGTTTGGGCTGCGGCCACCACCTGAGTTCCCGCCACCAGCCGAGATGAAGCTCCAGGGATCAATGCGGGGGCGGATGGGAGACGGGCGGGGGCGGGGGATGACACTGACCTCCAGGCGGCGGGTTTTGGGGCTCCAGAGGGCAGGGTTAGGTTGGAGAGAATAGGGCACGGAGGTCTTGTCATCAGAGTCCTGTGTGTCTTGGCACAAGGGCAGGTCCAAAACTGGAAAGAATAGAAAGACACATTAAAGGGCTACTCCAGCTATTTAGTATGACACTTGGATGAGGTTTGGGTCTTTCAACAGACATACTTCAAACAAAATCAAAGCAGCAGATGCAGAAATATCCTGACCTTGAGTCCAAAGTATGAGTTTGCATATCCCACATATCCCTGCTAAATCCCCCCATCTGACAAACTCTGTGCCCAAAGTTTACAACTTGACTTTTCTGTCAAATATTTCAAGCCAAACTCAAAATAACCCTGCTGACACCACTATGATACTTCTTGGACTTATGGCATAGTTTGAATTACTTGAAGTGGATTGTATGAAGTACTCATCCATAGTTAGTGTATTACTTACAGTAGACTGAGGTCACTACAGTTCAGAGAAGCAGGCAGAAGTACGGACATATAAGCTGGCCAGCAGAAAAACGTATTTTAGCCAGCTAAAAGAAGGCCCACTTAAAAAAAATCAATATCAGATTAAGTGTACATTTGTTCATTTAGGATATTTTCACCGCTTCACATCGACGTCAGACAGTTGGTCGACTGAATCCGCTGTATTGCTCTATGCTTTAAAGCCACCAGCCTCCATTGACAAAAACAGTAACTTTATCAAGCAGAACACGTGAGTTTGCTGTGCTTGCTACCCCTGCCACATAAGTTCACACATAAATGTAACATTTTAAACAAAGCTGCATGATATAACAGCTAAACTAACTGATCGAGGCAGTGGTAGACAACTACTGTTAAAATGACTGGTTTGGTGAATGGGGTCTGGTGGCTTTGCAGCAAGCAAAAATAGAAAGAAAGGTTTCTGTCTGACAGCAATGCAAAGTCGTGAAAATATTCGAAATACAGCATACACTTAAACTGATGTCTTTTTTTTGGGGGTGGGTTACCTTGTTCTGATGACTCAGTCCACAGCAGTACAGTGCTTAGTGACTGTGCTGGGACTCCTGCCTGCTCCTCCAAACTGGGGGGCATGCCAATCACAATTTACTGTACGTAATACACAAACTATAATTAAGCTATCCAAACTATCCCTTTAAGAAGACATTCTACAACTGTTCTCCCAGGCTGAGGAGCTCTCCAAAGGACAAGTAAACTGGCCTTTATGTGTACAACCAGTGGAGCTCCTCTTTAAACAAAGACACGATATCAGGGGAAGGCTGAATGTTCGACATATTAAACATCTTCATCATCCCGCCTTTCACTTTCTTGCGCGAGGAGGCTTTAATTGTTAATCTGCAAATTATTCTCAACCTGCTGTAGTGTTGCCCTCGTGCTCTGTTATGCACTCCTCTCTCCGATCTGAAATGCAATTGCTTTCTAATACTCTGCAAAACACATAAACCTGTGCGATGAAATTGATCCAAACAGAAACATGAAAGTGGTACATAATTGTTGCAGAAAGAAAATTGAACAATCACCACCACATAATCTTGATGCAATTAGTCTAAATTAAGTGTAACATAGCGCTGCGTAACTAGTTGACAGAGCCGCACCAGCAGCAAACTGCAAGTGTAAATTAGCGCTGACAAGAACATTAAACTCAGAATAAATCAGCTTGAATGAACATTTGCTACTTCCAAATGTGATGTGTCTGCCAAATGGCATTATTTACATCAACAGCGAACTCTCCGAGGCTGCAAAGCTTTTCAGCTGACAAGAAAGAGCAATCAGGAGTCACATGAGAGCAGACGAAAGAACACCAGTGAAGGAAACCTCTGCATTCATCTCTCTCTTTCAAGCACACGTTCACTGCCAGCAACCTCGTGGCAGTCTGTCTATGCATCTCAGCCTGAGTCATTACAGTCAATAAACATAATAAGATGTTTAGCTAAAACACTTGCGGTTTAATTATGTGTGGCTCTTTGCCTCTACGCGCCCGATGTAATGAGCGCATGCGGTTTGTGAGATTACGGGTGTTAGTGGCGGAACAGGCGAGGCGCGTCTGCTCAGTACCTGGGGGCAGAGCTGTAAGAACCTCTCTGTGGAGAATCCAGAGCTTTGTGAGTCAAACGGACCAGATATAGAGTGTGAAATGTTACCATGGGGCACTCTTAAAGCCCTCGTAAAGCCCACTCACTCTTAAAACAACCAGTACCCACGCCTCCGTCATTACGGCTATGAACTGTGTCAGTGCTTCTAAGAAATGCAAATGAGTCTTTGGGAAAACATGTAAATGTACTGTAAATGAAAGTGTTGCTGATGTGGAGATAATGTCTGTCAGCATGTCACTGAAAATCGCCTATTTTCACATGTAATTTTGAGGGGGGGAAATGAATGCTAATCCCTCCTGAATGTGATCTTTTATCATGTGTCATGTGTGCATCAGCATACATTTGACATGCCTCCATGTGCAAATTAGCTGAAAATGGCGTGCAAATACACCAAGACGCACTGCTGAGCTCCAGCCAAAACTCCCAAACTATCTGAGGAAGTGGCCAGAAAGACACTGTGGTGTCAGCAAAGTCAAGAATAGATTATTAGCAATTTTGGATCCAGCACTTTCCGTCTGTGTGACCTCAGCTGTGCCGCTGGATGTTTTGCATTCATCTTCAACTTTGCAATAAAAGAAAACTGACTTGAAAGAGGGAAAACAACAGAAGATTGCATGCTAGCTTTGCTTAGCAAGTATTAGCAGTGAAGTATGGAGGGCCAGCTGTTACCTGAGATATGCAAATAGCTGAAGACAAGCTTTGATGTAAATGAAAAAGCTTGTGCAGCATTGAAGCCTCCCTTGTGCCAGAAAGATCTTGCTAAAAAAGGCTACATAATAATTCTGCAAGAACTGGGAAGGGAATATTGTCATGCTGAGGTGGTGCATTATTCAAGGTAAAAGTTGGATCCAGCTTCAGCATGGGGGCCTCGATTCATCTGCTCTTGAGGAAATGCAGATGAATCGTGCAGATAAATTAAAAACCAAATCATGGACCCAATCTGGAGAGGAGACTGTAATTTAACGTGGCACAATTTAGCACTGTCCTATCATAAAGTTGGGAGCCTTGCAAAAGAAGAATCAAAAAAGACAAAATCAGGAGAAGCCAAGGTATCCTCAGTTTTAGCCCCTAGTGTGAGTCACACTCCCAAACTACATTTCCCATAATGCAGCGTGATTGAATGTTTTGCTAGACCTTAACTGTCTGGGAAAACACACAACTTTTTACAAATTCCACATCCCCAGTCAGTAACACAGGCTTTTTTAACAAGCTGTAGATCCTTCCAGTGACTAACCGACTGTGACTTGTAAAACTGGTGGGGTGTCCCTTTAAGATGAGAAACAAAGAAATACACTGACCTAGCTGAGAGGCGTGCAGGCCTTGGCTGGACCTCCTCCTCCTGTCAGCTCTGTGCTCCCAGGCCTCACAGCCCAGCTCCCCGTTAGTTGAATGGGAACTTGGGGTCCATTCCCCTGGGCCAGCTCTGCTGTACTGCTGGGGGGTCCTGGGGCTCTGCGGACTGTGCGGCAATTGCGGTGTCCGATGGCCGCTCCTCTCACGGGGGTTTGGCGGAGGCGGCGTCAGGGGCAAGGGTTTGAGTTGTTGGTGCTGCAGAGCTAAATCCAAGAGTGGCCTGGGGAGCTGCTCAGAGGTGGAAAAGGTGATGAGATCATCCACTACTGGGGGGTCTGAAATGAGGGGCTTAGGGGAGGATATCTCCGGTTCAGACGGGGTGCGATCCCCTAGGGAAGACGGGTTAGTTCGAGGGGGCACCCTTGGAGGAAAATCCAGGCAGCGACCTAGTCCTACAGAAGCCAGAAGGGAGCCACCATCCAGCAGGGCCCGGTGGGTGCTCTTAATGAGCCCACCGAGGGAACCCCTCTCAGGCCTCGGGGAGCCAGCCGGGGAGGAACCCCCTTCCTCGCTGCCCGAGTCTCGCTGAGGTAGAGGAAGCCGCAGGCTGTCCTTCACTGAGGAGCCTGGAGAGAGAGAGAGAAGTGTGTTTTTTAGTTTAAAAAAAAAGACAGAGAGGGAGAAAGAGACACGGCATTAATTATTCATTTAGTTTTTATTTATAATTCACAATCATGCAAGTCTGAATTGTAAGAGCGGCTAATGGAAGATGTGCGGCTGGCGGCTAGGCTGGTGATGGAGGGCGTTGGATACCATTCTGGGCAGTGGGAGGGGTTGGCGTGGAGGGTCTGTACTCCTCAAAGTCATCCTTGGATTCTCTCCTCTCATTGCTGTCCGACTCCAGGAGCTTGGCCCTCATCGACAGACTGACAGAGGAAAGACAAAGGCACGGAGATGAAACATATGCATTAACATAGCATGAACGTTAAATGTTCCGTTACATGTAACTGTGCTATGCTGTACCTGCTTTCCTGGGGACTAAGGCGCAGGACTTTAGGGCTCTTGGGGCTTTTGGGGCTCTGGGGCCTCCAGTGAGGCCCCAACCTCAGGTCTCCATTGGCTTGTTTAAGAGAAGGAGTTTCCAGCGGCCACACAGGGCTCAGACCAAACGTCCTGCTATTGTCACTGGGACTGACTGCAGGGGGAAAGGGAGAAAAAGACAGAACAACCAGGGTGAAATTAATATCAGCTTGCATGTCATCAGTATGCATACTGTTTAGCTGTATTCTAATGAGGTGAGCATTTTTAAAAGGCAGGTTTCACCAATAAATCAACGCAGCGCTGCAATTATCTCCAACACAATGACCTTTAATTGACTCCCACAACAGCTAGAATTCATGAAACTTTAAACTCAGATTACCTTATCATGTGAATATATGGTAACTGCCCAATGGGTCACAGGGCAGAAAGTGTGAGAGGAAGGAGCCAAAGTCACAAAGAAATCATGAGATGAAGCAGAGGGTGATAATAAAAGTTAGGATTCATCCTACTTCTCCCGCCACCACAGCTCTGAAACAAAGTGTGTGAACGTTGCTGAAGCGTTCACTCACACAGCGTGTATGTGGCTTCCTGCCACAACACACCCCGACAAAGAAACTAGCACACTTTAAAAAGCGTGATGGAGCCCTCTCAATATGGCATAAGTCAAAAGAAGAGACAATGTTGTAATGTCCTGTTCAAACCAGATAGACCAGAAAAGTTTAAACCAGCTATGTGATTTCACTGCGATCTAGTGCTGCTGCTTACTTCCTGTGATTCCCTCACTCATGTCATGTCATTCCAGCTTCAGAAATGGAGAAAAGTAAATATGCTTTCTGAACGGACATGCTGTATTGTTTCCTTTGGCCTCCACTAGATTGACGGCTTGGCTGATGCACTTTGCCTCCCATCGCTCTCCAGCGCAGTGTTTTCAAAGCGAGCACAGAAATCAGGTGATAGTGTCAGCACTGCAATTTCATCAAGATCAGACCGTGGCTTGAAGAAATTCCCCTTTCCGGCACATTCCTCTGTAAACACATTTCCTTTTGCAATGTGTCACCCTTAATGTAATCACATTTTGATGGAATACATCTTGACGATTGTAATATTTTTGTATATCTGACTGGGCTGCTCCTCTGCTCATCATCTGTCCCATGCTGACATCACGTCTGTGTGTGGCAGGTTTAATATTCCCCCTGTCAGTGGATAAGACGATGTGGAGAAAAGGCTACTTTTGCCATACAGACGGATAACCAAGGTGATATTTGGTGCTCTATAGTGTATATAACAACAAGAATAAAGGTCTGCAGCCATGCCAGTGGCTCTTTGAGGCTGTACTTGGGCTACAGGCTGATGTCAGTATGGTAATGTGCTCACAGTGACAAAGCTAACATTTAGCAGGTGTTCTGTTCATCATCGTATCGTGCCAAATAAAAAGTGTCACCTAATAATGACACTAAGTCAAAATTCATCCCGAGGCGAACGTCTACCAAATTTTGCTCCAATCTCTAAGTGTAAATGTTGAGACATTTCACTGGATGATGGTTAACCTGATGATTTCTTTGGACCAAAATGAAGGGAATCACCAACACTCTGCAGGAGTCATCTTCTGGGGACCATGAATACCTGTACCAAATTCCATTCCAATCCATTGAAAAGTTGTTGAGAAGTTTCAGTCTGGACCAAAGCGGTGGACTGACGGATAGCATTCACATCATCATACAAACATATTCATGTAGAGACACGGGAACTGGAACTGGAACTGGAATGAGGAATAGGACAAAACTAATCCTGCCCCCACAGACAGAAAAAATAAATGAGGTTAGGAGTTATCTTTTAGCAGCCTGTACCTATGATTCAGCCTTCTCAGATGCTAAAAATGCTAACTGTTCTAGTCTCAGAGTTCAAAAAGGTCCTGAAAAAAACAGTAAAGGACGGTTTAATGTGGTTGATATCTAATTCAGACGATCATTGTGTAGGTTTCATTGTGCCTTACTAAACTAATTTGTATGAACTAAACAAAAATCCTTTTGAACGGAGCTCTATGAACTAATCCAAGTCAAATTGGCACTTCTCTAGACAAATAAGTTTGGTAGGCCCCAGCAATAAATCACTGCTTGCTATTGAGGTGGCAAGCATAAATACCCTCTAAACACATTTTAATGACGGGCACACTCATGGCTTGGTGACTGCCATTAAGGAAAGTCATTAGGAAGTAAAGAAAACCAGCCCTCTATTTGATGAGTAAATGAAGCTGGCAGATGTTGTGGATTTACTAACCACTTTTAAAGATAAATGTTTCGCCACAATTTGTGCTTTCATGTCAACCCCCTGTGATAACTGTTGGGGAAAAATTCCTTTCACTGCCTGTTGCAGCACCACAAATTTCCTTTTGGGTTTTGTTAAGACGCCCTGTGACCTACTGGCTACAATTTCCCTCCGAAGAGAAACGATCTCGGGGCGTTTGTCTAAGAGCCTGACAAGCAGAAGAGTATTGTAAATCTCTGCCGCTGCTGCAACCCTTCTCAACCCCTTCTCCTGGAGCAATGAATTCCTCCCTGCTTATTTTTAATTCAGTAAACCGCACTGTAGCCACTACATGCATATAAAACTGGCGACTGTTTCTGCCTGAAAAAAATACAGCTCAATGGCTCCCCCCGCTGCAGCGATGAGGAAACTGCAAGTAGGAGAGAAAAGGAGCAGGGCTGCAGTGGAAAAAGGCTGCTGAGAAGTGCTGAGCCGCTGAGAGGAAGTCAGATAATATTTGGACTGGAACAGACTGTTGAAAAGGGAAAAGGGTGTGTGTGAGAGAGAGGGAGCAGTAAGGCAGGGAGGGGGAGATACAGAGAGAGGGGGCCCACAGGGAAACTGGGAAAGACAAAAAAGACGAGTGGGTGGTTGGGAGCACATGAAAGGAGAGAATTTGGAAACTGAAAGAAGAAATATTGCAACATAGTCTGTGTGTGCATGAAAGAAGGCGAATGATCCTACATTCTTTGTTTTTTTTAAATGTCTCTGGAAGCACACACATATATGCACCTGTGTACGTGTGTGTGTGTGTGTGTGTGTGTGTGTGTGTGTGTGAGTGTGTTTATCCACAGCAAAAATGACTGCACTCACGTTGGATTGCACGGAAACGTGGGCCGAAGGACGGCGAGGAGCCCGAACCCAAATCAGGAGAGTTCCGCCTCTTCTCCAGGCCTGGGGATGCCTGCACTGTAATCTTATGGATGAAATCTGCAACACACACACACACATATATATATACAACATATGTTAGACCACCTGGATGGCAGACACCAATCAGAATACACACACAAGTTTCCTCGCTCGTTCGTACATTCAAGAGCTGTCAGTTTCTTTGACGGTTGCAACACATTTTTTTTTTGAGCTTCCTTATTTCTTTAAAACAGCTTGTGCTGACTTTTCACGATAGTGGGAAGTCAGTGTAGTACAAATGTTTCTAGAAGTAAAGCTTAGCCGTGTTAGCAGAGTTCAGTAGCCTTGTGTTGCACGGTTAATTTCTGTGCTGCGAACCGGCCATTTTACATTCAACCTGGCAAGTAACTACTAGCTGTGGCTAAAAGCTGCTGTTGCTTGCTAGCAGCTAACGCTGCTAATAAGAAGCTACAGAGCTCGGTAGCTGTCAGGAGGGAACATTTTAGTAAATCATTCCCTAAACTTTGTCATTAATGCCCTACAATGATGAATGATTAAGTCAAAATAACTAATTTAAAGCTGTTTTGTAATTGACATCTTTAATTTACAGCTTTACTTAGTGTTTTCTTTACATATCAGGGCCCATAGCAATGATCTACAAGCAGTAACTGCTAGCATGGAGTGGCTAGTGATGCTAACAATGAGCTACACAGGCCGGTGGGTATATAATAATACATTATTCCCTCAAGTTACTAATTCATGCCCTCAAAAATCATTACCTCAAATAAATGTGCGCTCAATACATCAATTCCCTCAAACTGTAATTTGTACTCTTGGCTTTCTCAATCATTTCCTTTATGCCCACAAATGACTAAACGATGTTCTTAGCTTATGTACTGACTTAGATTTAATGGACATCGAAGACAACTCAATTTTGTGCTTAACTGCAAAATGGTGAGAGTGTCGAGACGGCCCTGACAAAATAATTATGTCGTTTGACATCATTATTGCATGAATTCAAAGAATGAAATTAAGTAGGTTAACTAAAGGGTGTCTGTTATGGTAACAAAATAAGTGTCATTTGTTATTTTATAGCAAAAGCACTCATTTGAGAGAGGAGTTTGTATTTTTTCTCACTAGCATTACCTAAATTTCCCCTCTGGGATGAATAAAGTTGCTCATTTCTATTGCCAGCCTGTTTGTTTCCCTGTATGTTTAGCCACTGTACGATCATGAAAGAGCCAAACTTGTGATGCAACAGCAAAGCCCTTATTAGTTAAGAAAGCATTTTTACATTATATATTTTTTATCTTTCCTTTTTTTATGTTCCACACTAGTCTTTTAACACAGCACAACAGTGAGAGTATGCCGCGCTGCATTTCACTGCACATATTGTTTGTGCATGTGACAAATAAAACCTTTAAATCCCAAATCCTAAATAAGAACATCCTCAGCATGTTCTTATTTATATTTACTTTTAGAGAATATGGGATAAAGCATAATATGTGCATAAGCTACTCCGCAGGAGACAAAGTGCAAGGGGAACACAGGATGGAGGAGAAAAGATAATAATATTAGTGGAGAGAGGAAGGGGAAAAAAGAAAAGGGAGACGGGCAGATATGGTTAGGAGGAGTATAAAAACACAGACTAGGGCGCGAGAGGGGAGAGGAGCGAGAGAAAATGGGTGAGAGAGGGACACCTAAAAAGAAAGGGAGAGAGAGACAGACATTGAGACAGCGAGAAAGTGAGAGAGGCCAGCCAACAGTGTATCCATGGACAGGAAGTGTCGAGGCGTGGTTGGCTCGCTCTCCCCTCTCATCAACCCCCCACCACCACCACCACATCACCGCCCTGCTGCTGCTGGGAAAGGCCTAACCACAACACACACACACACATATACACACACATGCATGCACACACACACAGTGCATTTACGCATGCTTGCTCAGCCCAAAATACACTCACACACTTGAAACACACTGGATGTGAACTGCAGCAGGCTGTGTGACTTTGTGATAGGACAGGATACATAAGAAACAGCAGCCAGCGGAGTGTTAGAGGGAAAACAGGAGCAAAGACAGGAGTGGGTTGGTCAGTGGAGATATCTGCACGCCACACCTGTGATCACACGATCAATGCTTTTGTCGCGTCTATGTCTAACGGCGATGTCAAAACTGTTTGTTGCCATTTTCAGGGTAAAACTGTGAGGGTAACACTTTTTTTTATAGTAAACAATCTCAAAGTTCTTGTATGACAGCAGAAAATAGCACCTATCTGCAGCTTCCTCGTCTAAAGATCAGCCTTTAAACCTGCAGGAGTCCAGCCCTGACGGGAACCTTCAGCAAAGCCGAGCTACAAAATTACAGTTGCACCAGAAAACTCTGTCCCTCACTTCCTCCTCTCTGCTCTCTTGTATTTTTTTGACTGTTGTTGCTGCCACTAACGGCTCTGGGATTTCTCTTCAAGACTGCTGGCTGATCCCAGTAATAGTTGATTTCACAGAGGAATTTAAAAACGGTTCAAACAAACGCACACACACCTTGAGGCATGCTGATCTTCTCGCCATTCTTGCACTTGAGCTTGTGTTTCTTGAAGGTGCCCTTCCTCTTCTTGACGTTGGGCTTCTCCTGGTTCTGGTTCAGGTGGAGGATGAGGAGGCTGAGCTCCCGCTCAAACACGTCCTGCTCCCACTGGGCCAGCTGCTGCTCGCGCTGCCGCAAGAACTCTTCATGGGACTTCTGCTCCAGAGCTGCTCGCTTCAGCTCCTCTTCGCGGCATCGCAGCTCCTGATGGAGGATGAAGGACAAGTGGAGGAAAGAATGAATGGGTGAATGAGTGCATGAATCAAAAGAAGACTCAAATGATGACTGCCTCCTACTTTTTCTTTAGCCCGGAGTTCATCGAACATGTCCTGGATCTCCAATTTCCAGTCCTCCTGCAGGGAGTGGAAGGAGTCCTGCGGCATCTCCTCCTTCACCTGCTGCTCCAGGGCCGTCAGCTGGTCCAGGATGGAGCTGAAACTGGGTCTGCGGTGGGGGTCCTGGTCCCAGCACTCTGTCACACACAGCAATAAGGAAGTAATGGACCGAAGCAGAGAAAAACAGATATTTAGTTTGGTGCAGAGTCGTTTCTTTAAAATGAGTGAAAAAACATCTGACAATAGAGTCGGACCATTTCACTTGTTTCCAGCTAAGTTTCACTTCTTTTAAGTGCTTTCTTGAATCAAGAGACCTGAAAGAAGGAAGTCTCTCGCTGATTCACTGTAATCCTCAGACACTGATTTGCACTGAAAAAAGGTGAAATGTATCACAATTCTGAGAGTTAAAGTCACTAAGATGAGAAGTTTCTGCACTCATTACGCTTCATACTGAATGAGTATCCTGCAATCGCTCTAATTTTTATTTACACATACTTCAGGCACTTGTGTGAGCACAATCTAGAGTCAAGATGATCACTTATTCAAAGTGTTATGCTTAATTAACTTGCTGTGGGGGGTTTTGCATAATTTGCTGCAACACTTTGGGCACTACAAGCAGATCAAAAACCAATCCGATAATTAATTAATCCTCTGAGGTGGCTATCAGTAGTTTTGTGCTCTGATCCCTTTTTTCCAATCCAACTGTAAAAGACAAGCTGACATCAGGAGAAGGGGGTAAGCAGAAAGAATGGGATCTGTCTACATCTACTTTTTGGCTGCTGGATGTCGGGAGCGAAGCAGATTACAGGCTGGCAGCACGTTAGAAAGCCCCCAGGTGACGCTTCTTCTTAACGTGAAACCGAGCAAAGGAAGAACAGAAATGGGTACAAACATATTGCACAAGGCGGCTCCAGCACAAAACACTTCCTCTCCACGGCCGCGCTATTAACAACATACAGGAATTTGTTTTTCTCAATTTCAAACCAGCTTTGGGGAAATGGAAAGAGAGCGTGCCGGGGACGCCGATTTGATCTCACGCAGGAGCGCTCTCACACCACCGAGCTGAGACTCTCTGCCTGCTGAACAGTGCTGTGAACGCATTTGATTACATCTCCACGCCTACGAACATGTGTCCCACCTGCCATGAGCTGAGCGAAGGGGTCGGGGCACGTGGAAGGGATGGGCAGGGTGAGCTTGTTGACAGCGACTCCGTAGGCGACGGCGAGTCCATCAATCCCTTTGTAGGGTGCCTCTCCTGTTAGCAGCTCCCACAGCAGAACACCATAGCTGGAGGGGGAAACAAGGCGAGAGGCTGCACACTCTGACCAAAACTACACACTGGATGCTTCCTTATATATTTTTTACAACACATACAGCTTAGCGCTCAACTATCAGCATTTTCAATTCATTCTATGTGATATTAAATCAAACAAGAAGTCATTGTTAGCAGATGGGATCTACAGGTCTGCTGCAGTCTTTCTTGATGCTGTCATTAGGGGGTGCCTAAATGTGTCAAATTCTACACAGGTTTTGGCTACTTCAGCAGAACAAGCTGAAAACATAACATTTGCATATTATTATATCATAAGATTACATTCTAAGTTGTTACAGTAAATGTCTTGACAAAGATTTGCTTATTTACACATCCAGCAAACACAACTACATTAGCATTCATTTTGTGTCGTGTTTCTGGACACGTGATGAATTTCAGTCTAAGGTTCATTATTTGGTCATTTAGCAGCTAACGAGCTGCTAAACGCTGCGGTTGCTAAGTGCTTCACTATGTTCATCAGCTAGTCCCTATCTAGTGGGTTTATCAGACTCTTCCGATGAAAACAGAGAAAGTGAAACAGGCAGACATAAAGCCGATGAGAGCTGTGAGACTGAATCAAAATGGCCATCAGCTTATTTTAGGTTTGAACAGAGGTTAACGGCGCTTTAAATACACTTTTAGACATTTCCTATATTTGTATGGTCGCAAACTAATCAAAGTCGGCCACACGCCCGAAGTGTAATTAACTCTCTAAATTAAAACTGGACCAATCCAGTCAGAAATGTGTTTTTTTATTTTTGCGATACACTACACATGCCAAACATTATTTATATTTTTGTCACATGCCTACACACATTTTGAGCGCAGGTGCTGATAAATGGTGTAAAATGTGTTTCATTCCAGAAAGAGATATTTCACACATGAGTATCAGCCGCTTCCAGGCTATTTAAACACTGTATATGATGCTGCTTTTAAAAGGATGATCAGTTCTGGGCTGATACAAGGAAACATCTTGAGTCGTCCAATGTGTTTAGATATTCTCGTTCAATGGTAATTTGTTCTACTTCTTGCTTTGTACAGCACATTATGCCCTACACGCTCATTATCATAGCAATGACAATACAGAACTAAGACACATTTGTGCAGTGGAATATTTTTGCAAGATGAAACTTGCTTGCAAAGCAACGGGAACTCATGCATGCAAAACTTGCACAAACACAAACACAAATACACAAACACACACAGACACACAGTGTTTTTGAGCCCACACAATGGGAGCAGCCCTGTGTCCTAAGAAGATGAAGCGTGGCGCAGGACTTGGATCTCCCACACTGTCAATTAGCCCTCGCCTGGACCTGACTGAACGCACTGTGGAGGCTTGCTAAGTGGAGAGCGCAGGCCGCAGCCTTTTTTTATTTAGTTCTTTAATTACAACTTCCACACACTGTGACTGTGCAGAAACGCTGCTCGTCGGCTCGCCCCGAGGCGGTCGTCGTCTCCGCGTGGCGGCTTTGGAGACGAGCGGCCGTGGACAGATGAGAAAGAATAGTAGAACAAAGATTACCCTTCATTTTCAGAGCAGGGCTGCCTGCCCGCCCGCCCGCTATTCGCTCATTTTGCTGTTTTCCAGATTGTGCAGAGATTGCTGTGAAAATGAGCTTGCGTGGGTTTGTTGTCGATAGACGGGGGAGTTGGAAACTGAGGGGATGTGTGTGAGATAGTGAGATGGCACTGAGCCCATTAGGGGAGTAAAAAAAAAAAACTATACACTCTTACTAAATGGGGTTCCTTTAACGACCAGAAAAGTTAAGTAGCTTAAGCTTACACCATAGCAGAATCCTTTTTGATGTTCTCAAGGACGCTTTCAAAAAGGTTCTTGTAACAGCATGCTCAATTGGTTTCACATAGACTCTATGTGGAGATGCAAAGAACCATTTAAGAATGGATGAAATGGGCCAAATCCACAAGATTAAAATTAAACCATAGCATATGACAGTGCTGCTCCAACCACAATGCGGCAAAGCCATGAATGTGTTATTGCTTTAATACATTATTTATCTTATTCCCTATTGCTGAGCATAAACACCCCATGCCTGCTTCTTTCCAAATGTAAATTCGTATACAGCACTTAAAAGCCATCATGAATCCCCTCTCAACTAATCACACAGTTGTTTGAGTCATTATTATAAAACCACAAACCATAATCAAGGGACTCTTCTCTTTCTGTGTAGATGTGCCCAAACACACACAGATATGTGCGCACACACACACACACAAACACACACAGAGCTATTCCCAGATAAAGGGCTGTGGTTAGGTCTGGTGTGTGGCCTCCTTCTCTGTCTATACTGGAGACAATGGGACAGTGTGCAGCACACATGTCCCACAACAAAGCACAGAGCAGCTCTTTGAAGAGACACCATCACATGGCTGCAGCGGCCTTGCTGCAATCCATCACTCTGCCCCCCCATCTCTTCATCACTCCATCTCCCACCATCACTTCTCTGCACTTTCACCCTGTCCCCTCTGTTTCTGTCACGTTTTCTGTCCACAGACTCCTGCAGCAGGTCCACTATCCCACTAAAGAGCCACTTTACGCCTGTATACTAATTTCAGCACTGCTGCAAGAGAGCTGAAATTGTACACCGTTACTGGCTATTAGCTGTTAGTTTCTAAAGGAATGAGAAAGAGCATGTTTGTGTGTCGTTCCAACCTCATTACTGAGTGTTTATGCCAAACATCCTCGTGAAATCGTTCACTACCAAAAAGCTTTGTAAATCCCTCTGAGATGTCTCCGTCACCATAGAAACACTAGTACTAGACAGCTAGTAACTTGTAAAAGAAGATTTATGCCATAACAATTGCTAGACTTGGTGCTTTATTTAGTGGCTCATGATCAAGCATGATTTAAAAACTCAAATGCCACGAATCACTAATCACACTAATTTGTTCTATGTATGTCACCTCCAGCTGCTAAATATTGCTGAGCTTCTATATCCGCGTGCACACACACACACACACACACACACACACACAAGCGCTCACCTCCAGACGTCGCTGCCCTTGGAGAAGGTGGAGGACTTGATGACCTCGGGGGCCATCCAGGCGTAGGTGCCGGCCGTGCTCATCTTGGTGGTCTTGTGCCACTCCCTCGCCAGGCCGAAGTCGGTGATCTTGAGCGTCAGGCCCTCCATACATTCGTTCTCTATGGGCTGAGCCAGGAGGACTGGAGGAGGGAGGACAGGAAGGCAGGGAGAGAAGAAAGGAGGGTGACGCTTAGCGAGGTTTTAAACTTCAACAAAATGCATCACTGCAATGATTGATTTTGCACTTTTCTTGCAAGACTGCGCTTACTCTTCAGTACACACATTCAAAAAATGCTCTGCTTCTTTCTCACTTCCTCTTCCTTGTTCCCGTTCTCGTTTTTATACCACTACAATCCAAACTGACAGTGACAAACACATTTCCATTTATGCTGTGACGGAGTTCACTTGCGCTTCACTAAGCAATGTAAACACGTGAATCTCCACCCTCTTTAAATGAGAAGGAAATTATCGGTGTCATTTGTTGGTGATTGGCTGCAATGTTTACAACGAACCACTTTTTTCCCCTCCTGGCTTGGTATATAGCGTGGTTCAGCTGGCATGCCAAGCTGAGATCACATGCGTGATTGGGCACAGGGCCAAACTGTCATGTCTCCACCCCGGCTGAGCTGGGTCGTCACTGGGTACTGGGCGCGAGGAGAGGAAGCACCATTTTTAAAATGAATGTTATGGATGTAATGTTTACAGAACGCCGATATTCATCCTTCCTGTATCTTATCTCGCGCCTGCAGACTACCATCATGTCAAAATTGGTCCTGAATCCACTGAATCAGATGTGTGTGGCTGTCACATAAAAAAATCATGCAATTCCTATTTTGGTAACAGGCAAGATATTATTAATGTTATCTATGCACTCAGTCCTGATTTAAAAGGCTTTAGGTTTGCTTTGCAGTGAAATCGTGGGAAAACTAAAGACATAAGTTCTTTAATTGCCTTCCATAAAAGGTCACACAGCTTCTTTTGGCAGCAGGCGCATCACAGCAAGTACTGAGAAGACAGCACTGATTATCCATTCATTAATGTTTTCTGAGCAGAGAGACAAACAGCAGCAAAGGAACATACCATGCAGTCAAAAACACTCTCAATGCCACAAACGGCTGCAGGCAACAAACTAAACCAGCCTGTGTAGATGTGAATGACAGAGCTGTTTAAGTTTCCATCTATGGCAAAGGCAAACCTGGTTCTCCTTAGTGACTTCACCGAGTTTAAACGAAGAACAAAGTAAACCAAAGAAAGGAATCGGGGGAAGAAAACTTACAAGTGGCTGCAGTGAAATGTACCAATCACAATGTAGTTTGTTCGTCTTTTGTTTGTGTTGTTCGTCTGTGAATAACTCCATGATTATGAGCGCTCTTCGTTTAGCCAAATCGTGCAGACAAAGTGGGACAGTTTTTCACAAAAACACAAGGTCTCCTGGGTTCTGCAGGGATTTGGTTGATTTGCATTAGTTATTGTGACTGAGAAACTGGAGGGTTTATATGTTTCTGAAACTCTCTCACACACAAAAATGCTGACACAGTTACAATAAAATCTAAGCACAGCACGCATCATGACACCAGAAAGATTAACAGCTGCCGTGGAAAGCCAACGGTAGCTTCTACGCTGTAACAGATTTCACACTAAACCCCGCATTTGCATCGCGATCATCATCTGGTGTTTCATCGGCGCCGCACTCGGACAATATGGGAGGGACTCACACTGCTGAGTGGTGATGGAGAGACTGCTGTGTGCCGCCATCATCATGTTTTGCTTTTTTATGTTGAGTGAACGTGTCACAAAGTTCAGCATTCTGCAATCGCATATTCCAAACCAAGTTCACAAAAGATAGTGAGGACGTAGTGAAGCATCATTACTGAGCAAATCTAATTTCATGCAGGAAGGAAGGTGGTCTAGCAGGATGTCGAGGCGTTTCCTGGAGCGTTTTTGATGTCTCCAGTTGCCATCATAATGCTCACTAAAGACAGCCCACATTCAGCATGCTCATGTCAAGATACAGAATATTTCTGTTTTTTTCTTCATTTTACCTCTCAACCAAAAAGAATCCTAAAATATTTCATCAATCAGATGAATCCAGCAGGTCTAGAATTCATTAAATGACTGTTTGAATAATAGAACAGAACAGAATAGACATCTTTGTTGTCTACTCACATGGAAATCCTTCTGTCTTTCCCTTCAAAGTCAAGCACATGGTGTTAGAAAAAACAGAGATTAAACAAAAGGACATGACAAAGACGGTTCTAACACACAGACACACACACTTCACACACCTCTGCCGTTGGTTAGAATACATAAGCATGCTCTATATTAAATAACAATAAATACATATTTTAAAAAGACGCCGTGAACACAACAGAAGTCAGTAATATGTAATAAAGTCGACAGAGGCTTTCCATTGCCGTGGGTACCCCAGATCCCATAGAGGATATACATATAAAGGGTCCTGAAATATTAATGTCCTGGTTTGCGTGACGCACAGCTCTACCAACTCTCTCCAAACTGTTTTCAATGCATAAAATATTATACTTATATAGTCATGAATTCTGGGGAACCATAAAAAGATTCAATTTTGAACCAAATCTAGATTTCTAGACGCCTTTTGTTCTACAAATTTGTTCTACAAACCAAAACCAGGCTAATTTTATTTATTTTTTTAATGCTTTCAACTTGGGGTTTCTTTTCTTAATTAAATATGACAGTAAGTAGATGAAAAATCCAGAATTGATGAGCAGAAGCAGATTTGGAACTGATTAAACCTTCTTGCTAGACACCTGAGAGCAGCAGCGTGGATCAATCAGATGTGGATGACTGATATACGACCATGGCTCTCTAAACACAGACGTATACAAAGAAATCCAAAATGGGAAAAGTACACACTGTAAGATGTAATGAGCTATAAGTAAACACATTTTGGTAACCAGCCAGTGTTATGCACCCACACAGCATTGGAAGGCTTTGTTTCTATGAAAATAGAATATAATGCTGAGGACGTCGGTTGCTGCGGTGTGACTCTGTATCACATGCTTCAGTATGATCGGCAGCCATGCCTCTCTTCCCCTTTGCTGGCAGGCCGGGCATCGTTCAGGGCAAGGCTGGCCGTCAAACGCAGGGAGGAGAAGCAGCAAAGAATTTGACTTATTATAGGGAAGTAAGACTCCTGCTATTTGCAGTCACTTTCCGACTTTCTGGGCTTGGTGCTCTTTTTCCTTTTTTTTTTTTTCTTCTTTTGACTGTCTGTTTTCTCCAGTCTCTCTTTTCTTTAACCACACAAATATGAAATGTATCTTCCTCTACACATATGAACGATTCTCCTTTTTTTCCCTCTTTGTTGTCTCCGTCTTTGTCTCTCTCAGACATCCTGTGCTGTGCCGCGTAGCCCAGAGGCAGCGAGTTTGACGTCACAAAGGAATGCATCACAAGAGGTTGTGTTGTCTGCTCTGCGTGTGTGTGTGTGTGTGTGTGTGAGAATGTCGAAGCGGATAGGAGACTTGGTTCTTTCATAATGTATCTGCACGACAATTTCGGCTCCCGATTGCGCTCAAACAGACACCTTCGACAGCAACGGCGTGTGTGATTTTGTCCATTATGAATGTAAGACGGTGACAGGTACAAAGACGGTCAAGTGTGTAGCCTATACTTCACACTCCTGACAGCCACCCTTTAGTCAAACAGCTTTTTAAATGGAAAAAGCTGCATCAAGGTATGTCCATCACAGACTTTCACATCGACTTTTGCCTCGAGAAGAAGGCAAAAACAATAAAATAGCAAAAGTAGCCGATGGCCAAAACAAAAACAACCTCTACTGCGAGAAAAAAAATGTGGCCGCTCATTTAACCTTTTTGCAGAAAATCAATATCTGTCCATTCTACGGCTGAGTCATTGTTTCTGTCAGTTCCAACAGCCCTCAGGGAGGGGGCGTTGGTGTTGGAGGGGGTGCTGGTATTTACTGCAACAGGCTCTGATCCCTTGCTCTACTTCTTTTGTCCGCCTGCCGGTCAGCGTCTGGTGAAAACAAGGCCCGGTCAGTCACCCTCATTTCCACCCAGGCGCTCACTCGGTGCGCCGTGACCCTGCTTCCAGGAAGTGACGCCGGCATTGGTCGATTAGCCTCTGGTGGCGGGGCTCTTCTTTAAAAAAAAAAAAACAAGAAAACAACTCGGTGGAGGCGATTTTGTTGTTCCCGCTTGCTGTTCATTGTGCACAATAAGCAGACAGCTATTTTAGGAAACTGAGGTTAAGAGGGGTCACGTGGCACCAGACACTGGCAGAGACGGTCGGCGGGGGAAATTGTAGGTGCTGTGGTAGAGCGAGCAGGGGTGACAGAGACAGAGAGAGAGGCGCTGAATGTTGATCGTTATCATATGATTGAGTGAGACAGGGCACGGCTAAAAGTGGCTGCCTGGGCCTAGAAAGCAGAATTCTAGATAATGGTGCACACACACACACACGCACACACACACACTCACGTGCACGCACACAGTCACACACACAAAGCACTCATTCTACATGGGCAAACAGAAGCACACACAGACACTTACCACAGCACACACTCACATTCTATCCCCATATGTTTGGCAACACACTCAGCTGCACACAAATATGACAAATTTCTGAACACACACACACACATGCAGATGCAGCAGACTCTTGTATGCACACACGAATACACATCAACAAACTACTGCACAAACACACACACACACGGCAGTGTGCACAAAATCCCAGGGGTGTATGCATATGCTCTGACAGCTGGAGCATTAAACACATGCCACTCACCAACACTTGACAATTATTGAATTATTGAGACACAGATTATTAAGTGTAACTCAAAGCGTGTCTCCACAATAATGATGTCAATCTGACATCTGTGCTTGGAATATAAGGGTGAGTCAATTCCAGAGAGTGTAGCTAGCCTAGCTTAGCATAAAGACCAGGAGCAGGGTGATACAAGAAGCTTGGCTCTGTCCAAAGTTCAAAATAAAGTCCACAGACAGAGAAGTGTGGATATACCTCACTGGCCGCTACTATAATATTAGTCTGCCATGTTAGGGAGGTCATCATCCCCTGGCATGTGAATTGAGGGATGCAAACGTCGACTGTACCTCTCTTAATTCTGAACCAATTTTACTGATAAATGGTTTGTTGTAAACGTGTGAAACTGAACATGATACTGGTATACTATATGTTGGAATTAATTACTGGGGGTGAGTCTAATGTGTCAAAACATTAAACTTCTGAATAGCCACACCTTCTGCAGGCTCTGATCTCTGAACTAGCAACTGTGCATTGTTTGAATGTCAGCTTTTATCCATTTCTTAGTCCATTAGTCCGCCCCCCAATAACTGAATTCAATTCCAACATTAAAACTAGCATCATGTTCAATTTCTCACGTTGATAACACAAAAATCTGTTCAGATTTTGGCGAGTTACAGTTGATTTGTGTCTCCCATGTTAAATCCATACTCACCCAGTAAATGTAAAATGACAACTTGTAGTTGGGTGATGTAACTATTTCTTGGTGAAACATCAACTAGGCGCAGGCACTGTACGCAGCTTAATGAAATCATGTTGCGACAGTGCGGTTGTCAGTTTTGAGACGCAGACACATAATAACTGTACATAACCCATACATATAAATGTCTCTGCACATTGTTTGTGGGATGGATATAGCCTACCTGTACACACAGATGGGGGTGCAGATATGGGTCCACAATAGTCATCTACACACACACGCGCGCGCGCGCGCAACCAAGCATAGAAACCAAGATGCAAATCCACATAAGTAACAAAGGTATTTTAGCAGTCTCAGCACACATACACACCACATTCTTCTTCTACTTCCTGAGCCGAGTGCATCCACAGTTCAGCCCCGTCCAGCCTTCCTCCTCTTTCCACCACCATCACACTGACGACGGCTGCCGCATTAGTCAGCTGCTTACCGGACGGCTGTGTTGCAACGCACTGTGTCCAAATCAGCCACTGACCCACATTACATTAAGCCCGCTGCTGACATCTTCAAAACTGCACCGAAAAACCGAATAACTCCAAGTGCAATGCAGAGGGAACCATGGGAAAAACACTCACACCCTTAATGACCTTCAAGCAGTGTAGACAGCTATAGAAAGGGCACTAACACAAATAGCCTGAGGTCTGCTGCATGTGAGCAGAGTATTTAGGACGCCAGGATTTCAGGGAATGAATGGAAAATGGTTAAATTATGGTTTGGACCTAGCAAACTTGGACCTAGTGAAGATTTCTACGGACTGCATTGGGCGTATACAAAAAGGACAAACTGGATTTTTATCTGCATCCTCTGTTATCTCTCACCTGGTATCACATTTTGAGGAGGTGTGTTAACAAAAGTGGCAAGCAGAGCAGGAAATCCACCCCTCCTTCAAAGGATAACGGCGAGTATCATAACTAGATCAGTCTTGCCCAGACAGAACGTCTTCCTGATAGAGAGGCGAAACCAACAATGTCGCCACAAAAACACCATGACACGTCTCCATGGCAACAGGACTCTGTTTGGCATTGTTTGTTGTTCAGAAACAAGAGTGTGTCAGTTGCAGACATGACTCCAACCAGCAGCGTCCTAGATATGAGCTCGGTGCTGGGACTGACTCAGCCCTACAACAGTTAGCTTAGCTACAGTCCCAGAGTCGGGGGTTTTTGTATGGGACGTTCCAGGGCTGATTTAACATGAGCGTACCTGACTGATAAAGTATAACCATGTCCATCCAGGGCAAACACCGACTATTTGCATTCCCCACGGTCTTGTGTCATTAAACAAGACCCTGGTGTCTATTTGGATTTCATAACAGCTGATTAAAATGCAGCCCAGTGTGCAAAGTCAGTTCAAGTCAGACACAGTGAAATTTCAAATTAACTGGAGTAGTTTCAGGGAACTTGCTCTGACATCATTACCAGTGTAGTGACCTAGTATTTCGAGGGAGTCACAGCAAATCAAAGGACAGAACTTGCCAAAGTGAGCATCAGATTGCTGGCAATGTTGGCATTAAGCTAAACATCCACTGTGTAGAGTTTAGGCTAACTTTAGCAGCTCTATTGGATTTGGGAAGGTTTACACACCAGCAACCCCAGCCAACGTTATTAAGATGTTATCTAAAGGTCCCATATCATGCAAAATGCACTTTTTCTGAGACAAAAGCAAAGCAGCAGATTGTTAAAACAGAGCGGCCATGTCTACTACGAGAAGAATACTGTTTTTTGAGCATTAAACCACGTAAGCCTGTTCTGGTAGGACCTCCAAATAAAAGTAGGAACCTTTAAAATAAGCAGAATATGGGAATATGGGACGACTTTTACAAGATAATTGTTTTTTAAATGGGTCGACTGAAAACATTAAAGCATTGCCTGGATAAAGTAACCTTAGCTTATAGCCCAACCAAAATCTGCCCGACGACTGTTGTCATTTCAGATGAAAAAAATCAATAGATGCCAGCTAGAAATGAGAAGACTGCTTTTGTCTACCTCTTGTCTGGAAACAAGGACCCATTGTTCAAAGATTACTACAATTGTCAAGTGGTAAATATGCCTTTGCAATCACTGTAAATTGCGTACGAAATTAAAAGCTTGACAGGCGTAGCAGCAGTAACTGAGGGGGGCTCAGCAAACGGAGAATTTTATCTACAGCACGACATACCGAGAGCTCATGAAGGGTCAACATCCTGCTCAAGGGCATTTCAGAGGACATGTGGCTGGTGCGGAGCATTCAGCTCACGGTAGAGGCTGTAACCTTTCAGCTGCAGGACAGTCTCTGTCTGACCATCCAGCCCCGCCACGATAACATGCCAGATGCAAAAGTCAGCTCCATAAAGCCGCTCTCAGCCTCTTCACTCCACACCTCACTTAATTATGTTTTTCTCTATAATTCGACGCTGGGGCTACATCTCCATCTCTCACCGCGTTTCTCATGTATGCTATCATTCCTCACCCCCCCCACCACCATTCTCTGGCAGGGTTGAGTTGAATATACCAGTGTGGGACTTTATCAGGCAGATTCTGGCTGACGTAACTCAACTAGATATTATGATGTTAATTATGTTACCCAGAAAATAAGACATCAGCAAAAACTCTTTAAGATGACTGAAAGTCCACATTCTGTCCGTGGTAATAGTCAAATTTAAAGGGGCTCAATATCAGCCCTGAGCAAAAAAAAATCCTTATTGGTTTTTTATACACCCACGTCGGTTCAACCCAAGCCTCCTCTATGCTCTCTCTACCTTCCTCCCTCTCTCCCCTCCCTGCCCTGCACCCGTAGGCGAAGGGAGAATTCCGGCAGGGTGGGGGCTTTCCCCAGGAAGAACGGGAGCTTTGTCCCCCGAGGGACGAGGCCATAGGCTGACAGACAGTCTGGCAACCTCTGACCAGGCAGCCAGCGAGTGAGAGAGAGAGAGAGAGAGAGCGATAGTGCATAATCATAGTGCAGAGGATGAAACCAGCGCTCGCTCGGCCGGAGTTTCGTCTCAGCTCGGGGGGGCACGCAATAAGTGGTTCACCGAGTGCAGAAATTAGGCAGCATCAGTGAGTTTACTAACCAGGCCACAACTGACTGCTGGCTATGAATAGAAGAGTCTGCTGTCAATCTGAGGTGGCATTTCTTCCTCAATTGGTGTATGTGAAGCTAAAAGTTGTGATTCAGGTTCAAGTACATTTCACAATCACTCTCCACACCTCAGAGCTGCCATTATTACACCTGAAATCTCACGCTGTTTATCATTATGTGGTTATTCTCACTCTCTGTATGGTGGAGTGGGTTGAAACGCTCAAAATGACTCATTTAATGTTGATCAGGTTTGTCTGGTCTCACCTCTCCTGGTTGGCAGTGCCGTCCATATTCATCATTAGTCTGCTTTAACTCTCGGGTTAAAGGAGAAACATGTTTACACTGTTACAACTTGGATATGAGATTCATTTTTAATTGTTTAGAACATTAAATGTGAGAAAATGGTGGCATGTTAAAAGCTTAAAACTCAAATATTCACTTTACTGTGATATAAACAGAGAAAAGGCAGGAAATCCTAACACTGAGAAACACTGGGAAGAGCAAGCAGACTCAAATGATATAATATCATCAAGAAAATTCTTGACTTTAATTAATATCCCTATGCCTACAGAGAGGAGTGTTTCATGATAAAAAGATGACGACGTTTCAGCTGAGCTCAACAGCGGCGGCGACTGCCTCAAAGTAAACATCTAATGGTTGCACTTTCTTTGTCGACACAAAATGTGAAATCAATACCAAGTTATACAACAATGAACGGCCATTGATTATAGTTTTTTTTATAGGGTAGCAACAAAAAACAGAAATCAAACTTAGGTACATGACAAGGACAAGCATGTCTCTATTGCGCACTTTGTTGTTTGACACAAGCTACAAGCTAATGTGTGACAGTCTGAAACACGCCCTCCAACACACACACACACACACACGCGCGAAACACAAGGGAATATTCTGTTTCTGGGCATCCACACCAACGCTGTCAGAGGGGGTTATAAATGATTCCCTGTGTAAAGTATCTGCTGCCAGGTAAAAGGCTGAGAGGTCCTGAAAACGGTCACTTATTAACAGGTCTCCAGTGCTCATGCGTTGATATTTAACCTTCATTAATGCCATATCTTTAGAGAGGCAGACAGGGGGTCATTACTGGCCTGGCCCCAGAAGCTCTGAGGTCAAGGCAGGAAGGTGGAGGTGGGAGGGAGCGCTGATGTTCTGAGGAGAAGAAATATATACATATATGTCGATATAGGAATAGAGAAAGAAATAAAGAAGCGAAAATCTTAAAAAGCACAAGTACGTTACAAAACTACTGACAGAAAAAAAACACACTTCCCCATGTCCCTCCATCGTCCAAAAGGTCAGAATTGAAATGACCTCAAAATCACCTCCAGCATGCCAGCGACAACAAAGTCAACAATCTGCAGCACCGCTGATGAACATTCCTCACATTCTTTTCCTTCCTAAACTCTCATAGGCCTTTTCTCTCTTCCACTAACAGATGCCGCGGTTTTTGCTCATTTGCATGGGAACCGTCTTGTGATCTGTGCGGTGAGAAAGAGGCCGAGCTGAGAACGAGGCTTCAGACTGGAGAAGGGAAAAAAAACAACAGATTTCACTCTGGCTGAGTTCTGGAAACCTCTCTACTTCCTGTGCGCTCTGACCCTTCAGCGTCTGCTTTTCTTCTTCTTTTGTTTTTTTTTTTGTTGTCATTTCTCGTCTGTCCCTGCAGTTGTTGTTCTGCCCCCTCACTCATCCTGCTCCAGCTACACACACACACACACACACACATTCTGCTGCTTTCATGAGTACGGGTGGGTGTGCAGTTATTGTGTGGGCACATCTCATTTTGCACCTACAGTACAGTGTACTGTGAAGAGACAGGCTGCACGGTGCAGATATACAGTATTAGACAATATTAGGCCAAAATCATTTAATATCAAAACTTAAAAGTCAGAATATTGGCCATTACATGAATTTAATACAGTGCAACAGTTTGACTGGACTGTACTCAAATGTGCTTGGCTAGTTGTCATCATTATTTCTATGAATATCAGCGTGAGCCTGAGTTTTAATTGGGATTTGGCTTTTTTACCCCACAAAGGAGAGAAATATCAAGAAAAAAAACAGTAATGGTGATAACTGCCTAGTCTAGAGGAGGCTGCTGAGAAGTGGCAGGCTAAGTGAAAATACAGTAAGAGAGAAACCGTTGTAACAGCAGTTAAAATGTGGTAGTCCAAATACAATTAGTGAAAAGAGTTGTGATGACAGCTAAACTGTTTAAGTGTAAGCACTGAATGATGTTGAAGTGTAAGCACAGACTCAAATGTAGGGATCACTTGAACAGAAATCTCCCCAATGTGGGACGAATAAAGGTTTATCTTATCTTATCTTACTGAAAGGAGCTGAGATGTCAGTTGAAGTGTAAGTGTTGAATTGAGCTGGGGCTACTTAAAGTGGAAGTCCTGTCTGCAGCGGTAAAACCCCAAAGAAGGGGAAGGTGGACAACCCGTGAGAGCAGATGAAGAATTGTATAGTTAGAGTTAATTGCGACGTCCTATCTATTCATTAACTTACAGAGATCGTCCACCTCGGCACTCAAAAACTGGAGCACATTGACCATGCACAGTCCAGCCATGTGCTAGGAGTTGACCTAGTCAGGTCTTACTAGAGTCCCCTGCTTCCAGGCCTTATGCTAAGCTAAGCTAAGCTACACAACTCTCACTTCCTGTCTGAAATGTACTCACAGGCATGAGGTCGATAACAATCTTGCCATCTCATTCTCAGGACAGAAAGCAGATAACCATTTGCCTTTAAGCAGCTCAACGTAGCACACATCTACTTTGAACCTCATCTTGAAGACAAGGAAACAAAAAAATCAAGATAATATCAACGCAAAAAAAAAAAATCAGCCTCTGGGAGCTTTCATCTAAAAATAATGTTATCAGAAGTCGCCTTTAAAAACCTACAGTGGAATTCTGCCCACACCGGCTTGCAAAAGTCACTTAAAGCTCCAAATCTGCTCTCCAATCCAGGGTGAGCCGAGGATCTCTGGATTCTGCCTGCCTGTCTTTTCCCAAATCAAGTATAAAGACAGCAGGGAAACAACGTGGCCAGACAGCTGGCTAAGCTGCACGCCAGCAGACGCCCCTCTGCCTTATCGCTCACCGACACTCGCTCTGAGCCAGCAGCAACCCAGCTGAGCTCTACCCCAGGTGACCCCCCCCGCCCCCCCCCCTCCCTGCCAGGACACCCCAGACACCCCTCAGAGATGCCAGTCAGCAAACAGGAGATGAAGATGCAGCCATGTTTATGGATGGGTTGCTTCATGACGATGCACTTTCCGCTCCACTTGGCATTTGATGCTACGCCTCCGGCTGAATGAAAATACTTAGCCTATGCATAAATTTGCTTTTCACGGCGATGCGGATCAAAGGTGGTCAGCTAGTTGAGTAATTCAGCAGAAATTAGGTGGATAATTCATTTCAGAGTGTAAAATTCCTCAAGGTGTATATTGTTTATTTTAATGTATTAAAATAAAAAATACATCAGTGACAACACACGAGTTCCTTGTTTTTACTTAGATTTCATTTCCTTATTTGGTGATTAAAGCTCAGCGCTGTGTCACTGCTTTTCCCGCCTGATCACTTCCCACCTTCCCATCACTTGTATCATTCGAGCAGTATAGCTGAATCATCTTTTTCCTTGCATTGCTGTCCTTGTTGTCAAAGTAGTGATTTTCAGCCAAGTCAACATCTCTGCGTGCGAACACATGTGCTGTAGAAACACCCCTTCCTTCACACATGCTGCACATCGTGTGTAGCTCAGCTGAGCAGGGTGTGACGAAGCAGCGAGGCAGTGAGAGAGGGATGACGTCACAGAGGGGATTTGCGTGACGTCTGAACTCAATCGCAACACGTTTGCGTCTTCTTATTGATGATTTATGGTCTACATAACATCCAAATTTGACAAAATAATCTTGAGAGAAAGGGACTGGCCACTAACTCATATCATTTGTGTTGTTCATGGAGTGACTGCAGTGCAGGTACTGGTGCATAATGACACAAAGGCTGATTTGTGTATGCTAGGCCAGGAACACATTTCTTTAACTGTACTTCTACTTCTAGACTGAAATCTACATAGCAACAGCCTTAAAGACTAAATGTTTAAGTGTCTAAAGTTTCTCGGACAAACAGTAAAATCCAGGCTTCAGAGCTTTTTTATCCTAAAATCACCTTTTCGTTTGTCTTGGCAGTCGTTCCTAAAAATCATTAAGAGGCTGTTAAAGCCTTGACTGACAGGTCTCTCGGGCTACTGGTTGCCACTTGCTTGTCCCACCCTCTGCTCTGCTCGGACTCTGTGGATTATCTGGATCCAGCTAGTCGTAGCATAGCCATCGCCATGGCAGGAAAGCAGCACTTGAGCTCAGCTCGGCCTGCGGTTTCAAACAGCAATTATAAAAGCTTTTCTGAACCATGGACAAAATTGTCTTTTATCAGCTGAAGTCACAAGATGGACATTTATTTGGATGCGAATGTTGCTGATTTATTTAAACACAGCATGGATCTTTGTTCAACAAAATACTTTTATCACGAAAACTTACTTTACAACCCAGATCATCTGAGATTCAGGCCTGAGACGAACTCAACAGGAGGATAAACATCTCCAGAGAAAACAGCACCATCTTCATGCTGCTTTAATCAAAACGGCTCAACCTGTCTACAAACTCAGCGCTGACAGTGGAGCACACGTAGCGGCCAACTGACACCAGCAGTCAAAGCCTTACTGCCATTCTTCACCGCAACATTTCCATCTGTGGAGAGGATCTTTAGCGTGTTCTTTCTCTCTAATGGCCAGCTAAAGCGAGTTATTGCCTCACTTATCACCTAAACTACATGTTAAATGATATTGCAGCTACCTTAACAAAAAACAGGTGAACGTTCAGACTTTATCAAGTTTAAAATCACCCCATTCCCTTCACTTAATAACTCACAAAAACGATAAAATGTCTAAATTGCCCTCATGATTCCCCCCGCTGAACAGGGTAATGGCTATGTGTGTGTGTGTGTGTGTGTAAGTGCAGTGGTAACAGGAGTTCAGTTCACCACACACATGCAAACATCACACACCCAGGCAGCAGGACACACACACACACACACACACACACACACACACACACACAGAGGGGATGTTTTGAGTGCACTGCAGAGTGGGGCTCTGGGGGCCCTGAATGAAAACATGCTGGTAGAGGGATGTATCAGATGTTTGTCCACTCGCAGGGAAAAAGAAAAAAAGACATGTTGATCCAAGATCTAACTGTGGCTTCTTCCTGAAAAAAGGCCTGTGAGTTCCAGCCCAGCAAGTGCTTAGCTTGGCACTTTCCCCACCAGTTCTAACTAAAGCCTCTGCAGAGTTTTATGGCGTGTGGTGATGCCTATAGCCGTTTCTGGGTCTATGAAGGCTTTGTGCAGATAACTGACAGCGTAAGGACAACAGCTGGACTGAATGATAGCAAGATTTTTCCTGTAGCTGCAGCAAGGAGATACAGTATGTTGAGATACAGATAGCTTTTTTATAGAAACAATGGATGAAATGACTATACAGCATGAAAGACGTCACTTGTAGTGATTGACTCTGCAGTTCCCCTCAGCTCTACTGAGCATTGTGGTGTCTTTGGGCTTTGGACAGCAATAAACAATAAACGCAAGACAGACAGGCAAACGTAGCAGAACATAAGAGGAGCATTTAGCATCTAAGGAGCCAAATATTTTCATCAGGGAGTTAAAGGAGGTCAAAACAAAGCTAACATAACATTTAGCAAGTGACCAGACACATGGCTACGAATGAATGCTAATGTTGCTACGTATTTGCTGGATGTGTAAATAACCAATTGTTGGCCAACGCGTCTGCCGTAACAATTTTAGAAGTGTTCACACAGTATTTTTTTCTGGTAGAAAAGTGCTGGCAGGCCGCTGGGCAGCTCTGGGATGAAGAGCTTATGCAGTGAGAGAAAGGGTTTGTTTCTATGACAACATATCACCACTCTGACAATCGCCCCTTCGCTTTTTCATAACTACTTGTGTCTATTTGTCTGACATTGTTTTTTCATTTTGAGCAAGTGGAGCGGAGGATGCTTGCCCTCATACTTCCTGCCTCAATCTCAACCTGACAGCCACTGAGCAAGGAGGATTGTGGGAGCATGACACCATCCATTGGACAATACAGTGACAACAATACAGCGAATATCATCACCTCGGCGGTTCAGTGTCAGCCTGATCAGCGCTCAGTGCTCCAATAAATGGGCTTTTCTGTCTCTGCTGTGAACGTTTCTGTCACATCATGATCAAAGCTCAGACACGGCCCGAACAAGCTGCTCCTCAATTTTCTTGGTTACCAGGGTGACAAGACCCAGCATTTAATATATACGACTGGCTGCCTGAAAGGGTGCTAGAGGCGCTCAAGGCAGTCACGCACACATGGCGGACGTAATATGATATATAATGTCATAATGTCATGCATATAATATGTCATAACATGTTGTCCCACTGCCCCCGTAGTGGCACAAAAAACTAATTGATGCTTTGAGGACCGCTTTGCAGTTAAAAATTACATTCATTTGACAAATTTACTTTATTTTTTTGACATTGCAAGGAAGAAAAAAACGTCTTAGGATATCCTTTAATCTTTGAGCCCCTTAAGAGGGCAGGATTGTATGTGTCTGACTGACAGCACAGCCGACATGAACCCAGAGACACAAACTCATGAACAAACTTGTGCTAGTAACTGTAGCTTAAAAGCCAAAGAAAGATGTGTGACTCTTCAGTTCGGAGCCGTCTAACGCGCTACAGCTGACAAGGCAATTAACAATCTAACCTGAAGTGCACTTCCCTGATGTTTGTTTGCCAGCCCATTTAGCACGCCAAGGTGTACTGCAAGGCACATGTCCTTCTTTGTAGATAAGAAGAAAGCATTAGCTTATGTTAATGCAGCCGATGTGGGTTGCGGTTCAAAGTCTGAGGTTTTGAACCACTGTCACTGTCAGTCTGTGTCGACATGATCTGATAAGGCAGCAGCATTCTGACCGCTGAGTGCTCAGATTTCATGAAACAAAAAAACTACAAAATGCAAATGCTTCCTTTTAAAGTAGATCGTTTTTACTCACAGCATGCATAATTCACAAAGCAGATCCATATGCTGTAGCAGTAAAAACATGCCATTTTATTTCAGCTTTATTTCGAGTGTTACTTGCAGAACTTACAGAGCACTGCAGTTTAAACGATGTGAGAAATCCCCAGGCTCTCATCAGCAGATATGTGGATACTGGTGACAGAAAGAGGCTCCTCCACTCTCTCTTCTGTATTTACTTTTGGTGAATTTCCAGTAATGGCCTCTGGCTTTGACCCAAGTGCCCCCACCATGAGCTTTCTTTAATGGCTGTGTCATCAGCATCCTCCAAACAGGCCAAAACGCTCCGCTGATCATTAGCTACAACCACAACTATTAGATCTTGTTATCAAGCCCTTCTGGGATAATGGCTCTTCACCTTAATACATCACTGTAACAGCAGTCCCCAGTGCTCAAAAGTAAGCTTTTTAAGGCAGTAATGACAAAGTGGTGGCTGTCTTGACCTCATGTTTGTGGCTAGTTGGTAAAAAAAAAAAAAAGCAATCTTTTATCAGCATGTCGTCACAAAGGGGAATTTATATTTTTTTACATTTCTGGTAATGAACACATCTTGTCGCCCCAATGCATTATGGTCCACTTGAGGCTACAGTAGGAAATAGGTCTCTACGCCTCGTCTTTGACAGATTTCTCCCTGTATTTCTCCCTGACCGAGCGCTGACGCAACATGGCAGCCCTAGAAAGAAGAACTTGCACCATTATTCTGAGGAAGTGACACCATAATCCCAGGTTTGCCATTGATGCTTTAGTACATTTTCTGCTGTCAACCTCACTGCCCCCAGCATCTGATTTTTAAACAGTATTTTAGGGAGCGTTCTTCCTTTACAGTGCCCTCATGTCGAGATGCTCTTGCACCTGTGCATTAAACCTGTCAGCACTTCACTTACAACCGGGACATTATTGTCAAACTGACAGAGCGTCTTTTGAAATGAAACTAGCCTCTCACCCCTTCCCCCTTCCACCACCACAACAGGATATTGCTCAGTGGCACAACAGGGTTACGGCTGTAAGGAGACATGTAGGGGCAGATTCAGAGAAGAATTAAAAAAGCAAGAGGCAAGAGGAGGCAGGAGAGCGATACGATCTCTCGCCGCACAGAGAGACGGATTGTGTTGGCTTTGGCCTGCCTCATATGCAAACAGTACATTAACATAACTCCCCTTTCTTTTGCGCCACAGGAGGCATTTCTCCAGTGGAGAGGTCTAACCGGGAAAGAACCTGACACAGGGGTGAAGATTAGGGTGAAGCAGGATGAGCTGATGTCGAAGGGGAATGGGAAGAGGAGCGGTCGACGAGCAAAACAGGTGCTCGTTGAAAAAGTGAAAAAGATGAACACGTTGAAAGGAGTCTGGGAGAAAGGTATTCTAAGGACGTGCAGATCAAGGGAAATAAAGGGAGTTAACCTTGTGGTGCTCCTAACCAAGGTCATGTTCTCAGAACTTACTGTAATGAATGTTTTGCGGCATCAGTCGATCCCAGTTAAATAAGGAGCAACCAGGATCTCTTTCTATTTTGGTAGACTTTAGCAGTCTGGGTGTGCAGTAACAGACAGGATGAGCCGAGGGAGGCTGAAAATCTTATAGACCGCAACAGATACAACCGCAGAGCTGACAGGGATTATATGCTGCATCACAAGAATGATAATAACAGAGGGGAGGCTGCTGTGACATTCAGGTGGCTCAGTGTTTAGGTTAGCTAAAAGCACTGAGAAAAGCTCTTGTTCTGCTTCAAGAAGTGGGACAGAAAAGCTTTATCAGCAGTATATCTCTCTGCAGTGTGGCTTTAATGGCAAGGTCCAATGCTTACGTGTCGGCCGCAAGGGCCCAAAACATTGACGCAAAACTTTCCCAATGCCCAGCCATGGCACTGAAGTCCAAAGTGTGAGTTGTGACGGTGCCGAGGTGGACAGTGTCCTCTGGGATTGCTGACCTTTCCTAGAAAAGCGTGGCATTCTGTCCTATCAACAACACATATTTGAAGACCGTTCAAGCCTCTGTAGTCTTGGCCTATCTTTAAGAGAGTCACACGACTGGGCCACGATCCAAAAAGATGTGTCGCTGTGTCACTAATATTATTTCAGAATGCTTTGCCGTGATGTCGATCTATAAGCCCTTGGTAAAGCTGTCATTATACTCTAAGACAGTGACTAATTTGGACTGTGCTAATTATGGTACAGAATCAAAAGTACAGAGATAATTCAATTTCCCAGACTAATGGGATGTTTGAGTTAATAATTTCTAGTGGAGCACAGGCCTTACATTATGTAGGGATGGTTAAAAATGTTGCCTTTGTTCTAGATATGGCCCTATAAACACGAAGAGGAGCACTATGCACAGCAGTACACCATGTTCCATCACTGCCATGGGGCGTGTTGCCACACAGAGGGCCAGTAAGTAGGTCTGAACAATTTATTTTCATCAGTCTAACACTGACAGGCTGAGGTTTCACTGATCAATGACTTGCACTGCAGGCTTGAAGGACTTACTGTTGTTGGACTTGAGATCCCGGTGGATAACAGGAACGATGGCCTCGCTGTGCAGGTACAACATCCCTCTGGCTATCTGCACGGCCCAGTTGACCAGGACGTGTGGCGGGATGCGACGCCCGGCCAGCGCACGGCTCAGCGGCCCACCTGAGGCGTACTCCATGATGAGGCACAGGTTGGGTTCCTGCAAGCAGACGCCCTTCAGGGCAATGATGTTGGGGTGAGTGAGCATAGCGAACAAACGCGCCTCCTGAGTGACGTTCTGAGCCGTCACGCTGATGTCCTCGTCCGGGTCTTGTCGGGCGGCCTTCACGGCCACCAGCGAGCCTCTCCATGTTCCGCGGTAGACCTTTCCAAAGCCGCCGACCCCGATGACCTCCTCCAGGCTCAGCTCCCTGAAATCCACCGCCTCTGGTACGAAATCGCCCACGACAGCCGGGCCAAGCTCGCCCACCACACCACTGCCCGGAAGTTTCCCATATCCATTTGGCTTGAAGGAACCGTAGTTGGATGGGAAGATGCCCACCTTGTTGTTGACCTTACCGGCCCACCAGCCCTCGTCTCCTGATATCTCAGAGTCCAGAGACAGGACTTCCACCAGGTCACCTTTACGCAAGGTGAGCTCATCTTTACAGGAAGCCTCATAGTCAAATAAGGCTGTCCACACAGGGTTGGTGAAGTTCCCTTTTTGTGACTGATCCAAATTTTTCCAGTTGGACAGTGGGCCACGGCTGAATATGTTCTTCAGCGGCTCCATGGAGCCTCAAGCAGATGTTTTGACTGGATCAGATTTTGCACCCCAAGGGTTTGAAAATAAAGTACAAAGGAGTACTTTATTGCGCCTCGCTCCCTTTCCTGTCTTTCTTGTTGGTTCATCAGGGACCAGTGAAATGTGTTCAAAAGCTTGACCAACAAGCGGGCTTACAGGAGAGGATTCAAAGAAAACTGAGCGGCAAGTGTCTTTCATTCGTCTCAACATTCAAACCCATAAGCTCCTCGTTTGAAAATGCAGAACCAGTTGGGAAATTGCCTTCGTTTGATTTAGTGTTTCAGATGTGAGAAAGGCAGCACCGTCTCCACTGGATTTCTCTCCGTTCATGTGATGTGGTTTCCTTAAACATGGTCTGAGCAGAATATCATTCCACCAGTCTGTACTGAAGAGGCTCCTGGATCACCTCTGTAAGGGGAAAGTAACTCTTCTCTGCCCTCATTCAGATTTGCCACCTGTTGAGCTCTGATTTCCAAACCTGAAACTTTAAGGGCTCGTACAGAACCGTCCGAGGCTTGTTAGAAAACACAACTGCGACTCCAAATCAAGGTTCCACTTAACGTCCAGCGGTCCAGTTCGAGTTTTTTTTTTTTTTTTTATGTATTTTTAGCCATTAAGTGCAGCGGCCACCACAAGCAGGAAGCGCTGAGAAGCGGAGAAGAATAGCAGGAAAGGAGCATTCAGTCCAGCCAACCAGTGTTTTACGACAAGTTTCAGGGCTGACCAGTTCGCATTATTAAGCCCAAATCTCCAATAAACGCGTCCGAGCGCAACTTTGCGGCGCTCCCGCAGGAAATCCCGCATCCCTTTGCGCGAGAGTATCCATACTTAAGGTGTTGTCAGAAGCACGAGACGAGCTGGGCTTTATCACAGCAGAAAAAAAGTTCGGACTTGGGAACAGGAAGAGCTGTCCGGCTGAGCTTCCAGAGAGAAAGGCGCAGCAGACACAAACCCCCGTTAGTTCCTCACTGCGGCTGAGCGCGTGGCCTGCTCCTGCTCCTGCTCCTGCTCCGCGCGCCCGTTGTTCCAGTCGGTGTCCGAACAGCGCGACGACTCCATCATAACTCCTGATGATATTCCTCCTCCTCCTCTTCCTCGGTCAGCGTTCGCTCGTCAGGACCTCGAACCACTTCTACGTCTGTGCTTACAGTCGGCGCAGAGGGTGGCGCTTCAAAACTTTTTCTCTCCCCACAGGAAAAGAGTCAGATGACAGGACGCCGTCAAGCCGGACACAGCATGCGATTACATATCCGGTGATGACTGTCAAAATAACGTTCAACAGGAACTCAACAACTGTTATGACTTTTGTATTTAAGCACTCGTTCAAATAAGTAGACAATACACCATAGTGCAATACCTATATCTTAATATATCATATCATATATATCATTGAAGGAAACACAGTCTAACTCGAATGACATAAATTATATTATGTCAAGATATTTTTATGTGTGCAATAAATTCTAAGAGAAAGGTTACTAAGTGATCAATAACCACTGCAATACATAAGGTGGTGACTTTAATTGCATCCCCTGTATAGATTTTTGGTCATTTTTACTTGATTTAGCTTTTTATTGCAGTAAAAGGTAAAAAAAAAAAAAAAAAATGAGAATGTGGTTTCGACCGCTATGAATTCTGCTAACAAGTCAAAGTGAAATAACAGAATCAAAAAGCTACAGGTGCACAACATTTAACAGTGATGAAGTAGTTTTCAGCATATTATTTCATCGTCTGAGTAACAGGATTCATTTAAAGCAAATATATATATAAGCATCCAATTATTGTGTATTTGAAGTACGAGACTTTTATTTTGGATTCACAGCTTTCCTGTATTTTCATTGCCTTTTACAATGAAGCTTTACAACTACTGCTGGGCCAGAACGCTGGACGTATGTCAAGCTGCAGAAAATAACTCTAAAAAAATAACAAAGAAGGGGAAGTGATTGCCTTCAAATTAAAAGAATATATATAGTTGTTTTTTTACTTCTCGATAACAGTAGTAAGCAAATTTGGTTGTGTGTTATTTTATGATGTAATTCTGACAATTTGGGACGTTAAAATACATTTGAGTCATTTTTATTCACGAGAGACTTTTTTCTTGGCCACACAGCACTATTTAATGTACCTTTTATTTTGAAATTCAGCCTAGAAATGCTATTTGTTTATTATGGCTCACTTGATGGTGGTAACAGGTGGTAAATAAACCAGTAGAACTAGTTGTCTTCAACATGTTTGTCATGTATGTGTGTTCAGCAGTGTTATTTTACACACTCAGCATATATTCTGTACAGTAATGTGTTTTATATGGATTTTATGTGCCATAATGGTTGTTTGCTGTTTACACCCCGGTTGTTTCTCTACTCCCATCTGCTGTGACCATAACACTGAAGTGTCATCCTGTTGAATCAGCTGAGTGATATTCAGTCCAAATACTCAAGGACAGCAGTTCATTTAAACTTGTCCCCATAGTTGAAGAAGAGAGGATAAACTGCTTCCTTTGAAGAAACATTTGAAGATTTTCTTTTGGCTGGTGTTACTTTGAATTGAAGCTTCAAGCTTCTCTTCAAACAACGCATTTAAAGCCATTAGCATATGGCTGGTTTAATGTTCTTTATGCGGTTTAATGGGCTTCTTACCCGACCGAGGTGGAGGAGCTGCTACTGGAATTTCACTGAAGTAGAGTTGAGTTTACTGCTGTACAATTCTAATTAAGATAAAGTCAAATGTAGCTCATTTAAAAGTTTTATTCCAGGGAGAATACTCTGGCTTTCAGTATCATCGTTCTACTGAGAGTTCGGCTGAGGAGCTCTGGCAAAAGTAAGAGCGATGTACAGCCAGACTTGCTTCTAAACTGAATCGACTAATCAATGGCTTGCTACTGGCCACATTCTGATGCAATATTTATGAAAAGACTACAAATTTGTCCTCCTCTGCTGCAGCCTTTCTATAAGGGAGCCTATTTCCACTGGGAAAAGAAAAAACGATATGAAGAAGTCCAAACTTTGGCTTATAATTAACAGTCTCTCATAATTTGGATCAACCCCGTGTATTCCTTGTTTTTATCATGCATAACTTTTATGCTTGTTTTTTCTTTTCCCAGTGGAAACGGGCTCCCATACAAGAAAAACACTCTTTCAAGTAAAAGTGCTCGTTTCAAACTAGAGCCACTCAGCGTCTTATTAGATGACATGATCATAATCTGACACAAACAAGGTCGATAAGGTCGATTTCACTCTAGGTTACATTTATTTCCACAACTATTTTGATCTCAAAAGTATTTCTTTTGAAGACGCTAGTCTTAAATAGGTTCTAAATATATAGTGTCATTTTCAAAATCAGGCTCAGTGGAGTTTAGAAAAACAGCTGCGCACTCTTTTAGCAAATGTTACTCAAACAGGAGGAAATCGTGAATTTGTAGGGAACTATTTTCAGCTGCGGATTGATACGCATTTGGTGCTCTAGTGAGTATGTATTCAGCAGGATGGTACATGTAGGACTGAGTCTAGCATTACCAGTTCAGTCACCACGGGCAACCCATCCCTGACGACCAATGTTAGGGTGGCTTAGTTTACGGTGACTAATCCACTGCTGCAGATTATTGTCATTAGACGGTTTGGCCACTTTGTAAAATTGGCTTCAAAGCCTGGTGCACTTCCTGGGGGCTTGTTTGAGCCCCACCCAAAAAATGGTTAACAGTCTAACTCAGTTGTTATGAGCAGCCATTGTCTACCATATATAATATGCTGAGGAACAAATCTCTGAATTTGCTTAACATGGACCTTAAATAGTTTTTGGACCATATTGGAGCTCAGTTGTTAATAGGATACATTCATTGTTGGTTTTGGTGTCTTTCTTGGACCCATGTCTAATAGTATATACTGTATGTGCTCTTTCCTGTGTTTGTTGTGGCAGACTGGTTTATAATTTCCATATTAAGTTCTCCATTGTGAGGAAATATACTATATAAATAGATTGCCGTGCCTTACTTTGTGTCTATTCAGGACACCCTCCATGGTGAAGGGGGGACATGATGCTCAAAAAGTATTAAGGACGAGCCTCGAGAGACGAATGTGTTTGTCTCCAGTTTCAAGGCATTTTAAACATGTGCTTTCCAAGTACCCACACAGTGAAAGGCTGTAATCCTTGAAAAAGGTCAGGGAATTCCTTTTTGCCACTTTTTCCCATGTTTCCAAAAGCGCAGAGCTCTTAAAAGTCCGTGGCTTCATGGGAGGGGATGGGAATCAGAGGGCCACCTTTGGCCTCGGCGGCTGCTGTGTGGAAACAGTGTGCTTCCTTCTGTTAGCCCATTGATGGCTCCCCCTCCCCTCCCTCCTTCCCTGCCCCACGGCTGCTGTTTGTTTGGACACAGACCTCCTAAAGTCAACCACCTACGCCGCCCTCCCCCTCCGACCTCCTCCCTCTTCCACACACACACACATACACTGCTAACCCCACCCACCTCACAGTCCGCTGAGTCAACGCTTGTGCAGGAAGGATGCAGTTGTTTTTGCGGCCCCGGCTCAGGGTTGCTTGGTCGGTTGGGTGGGGGGGGTAAAAGAGGCGGATGCTTTTACACGACAAAATGGACTGTTTAAAAAATAAAGAACGCAGGAGGAAGAGGAAAGGGGTTGGACACACACACACACACACAGGGCCAGATTTTCTAGCTACTCTGAAAGTGTGTCCATGATGGTAACAATCGCTTCTCTGTGAACACCTTTTCCACAAACCTGTACTGTCTTGTACTTATCTGATTCAAATACCAGAAGGACGCTGCAATGTAGAGGATAAATACCAGCCATTGTCCTTCAGGTTGCATGAGTCACTGGCCTGTAAATCAACGTGAGAAGCATGGGAAGCTTTTTTATGACTGTAAAATACACAAAGTAAAGAAATCAAAGGTGCAAGGAGGCACAACATCCAGTCAGGACTACAAAGGATGCATTCCATGCCTGCGAAATGGAAAGGAGTCAGGTTTTGCCCTTCCAGCCGGCAAACAAAGAAACGTGTCTAAAGGTAAATGCCGGTGCAGATGTGCTTGATGCGTAGAGCGTTTCAGGCTGTTCATCTGATGTGGAAACAAATCTAAAACAAGGGTTGCTTTTTTTTTTTTTAATTGAAATATGAACTTTATTTCACCCATACAAAATAAAAAGAATGTTAAAAGTTTACAATACAGTGTCAACAACTGTCTATTCGGAAACATTTCATACTGAGACTGACACATAAATGGGAGCCCTATCTCTGCTTTCAATGGATACATTTAAAACAAGCTAAAAGAGGGGAAAAAATGTTGAAGATAAAGGAGAAAGTTTAAAAAAAAAAAAAAAAAAATTGGAGGGGTGGCCAGAATAGAAATTAGAGAGGACAAAGGAGACAAACAACTTTAAAAACAAAGTTATGGTCCAAGAGTCAAGGTATACTTCTGTCGGGCAATTCAGGGGAAATTAATGGTAATATAAAATAATGTATGAGGTCCAGCTGCCAGAGCGACTACCCTCTGACAGCATCGACAACAACAAACAAAATGGAAATCATTAGCCTGCTGATATGGTTGACTTCGACTGTGGTTGTGGAGATTTACAGATCTCGATAAAAACGTGAATTAAAAATAGAAACTAATTCAAAAAAGCCCTGGTTAGCTAACCTATAGTAAAATTACACCTGCCTCCGCGTTTTTTCCTTGCTCACTTCGTAATGTGTACGACAGAGGATTGAGGAAGAAAGAAAAGTGCCAAACGAAAAAGCTACAAGGCAACACAAACCTCACCTATTCTGCCTGCGGGGGCTCATGGCCAAAACAGTGATGACTGCCATTTTTAATTGTCAAAATAGAGAGACTGACTTGTTAAAAAACATCCTCGTTGGATTCTCCTCTACAATAAAATAAAACCTTTTTTTTAAAAAAAAAAAAAAAAGAAAAGAAAATTAAAACACATAATATACAACCAGGTTTCTGTCTCCTGCGGCTGTGTCTCTAACTGCCGGCTGCCGAGGGCTTTCCTGTCACCGGGCAGTGATGAAGAGTCTTTCCCTCCTCTGATGAGAGCGCCCGCCGTGAGAGCAACTTAAGAAATTGAAGATAATGTTGAAAATAATGTTGAAAGTGTGTATGTGTGTGTGAGTGGTGGAGGAGGAGGGAGGAGGGAGCTAAGAGTCATAGTCTTCGTCGTCATCCTCGTTTTTGTGCGGCGCGGGGGCTGGGGGAGGTGGCGCGACGCTCATCATGGAGGGGTGGGGGGCGAAGGCCATGCCACCCTGGGGCTGTGCTGGAGCCATGCCGCCCATTGAGACCATGTTGCCCATGTGCATGTACTGGGGAGGTGCGTTTGAGCTGCGGGGGAGCAGGCAGACGTGCAGATCAGGTGTTAGTCAGGTCCAATCAAATCAAATGTACTCCCCATTTAACCTTCAGCATTACAGAGCTTTGCTGAATACCCGATTCTGATTGGTCATTCCACGGTGCGTTACTTCTGTATAGCAGAACGTTGCTATGTACAACAGACCGTTGCTATGGACCTAGTTCTGAGTGCGGAAGCAATAAAATCATTTTAGAATCAATAAAACTGATTTTAAGTATCTCGTGTCAAACTGTTAATTTCTTTAGTACAAATTGTAATGCACATAACAAGTGTTGTTTTAGCACCATCTACCTCCACAGTGTCCATCAAAAGCCTAATAACTGTTCTGTGTGTCCTATATTTGGTCATTTTGGTGTGAACATATTACACTCTGCTTACAATGAGAAAGTAATGTGGAGCTGGGACAGTTTCTGGTGGAAAAACAGCGCCCTCTCCCTGGATTTGGTTGTAAAGCACTCCACCAGGTAGGTGGCCCACAACGGTTTCATTTACAATAGGGCTTCCAGTGGCCATATTTAGAGCCAAACATCTGATCAGTCACTGATCAGTCACCTTGGAGGACACAGACGTGTCCCCTTGCAATGATGGAGTATACTCTGTTTGGGTGCAAAAGCTGACACACACATTTTATGGCATCAGTGGAGTTGGAGCCCCATCAGCTGTCAGTGGATAAACCCCAAATCTTACATATCATTCCCTAACTTACATCCCTGATGCTTGAAATGTTTGATTTCTAGATCTGTTCTTGAATGCACTGTAGCGAGTGACGGACAGTGAGCTCACCGATGTAATGCAGTCTCACTTTAACGGTAGACGTGATGGAGTGCTGACAAATTGTTTTCTGCTGCATATCTCAACTGTGCTGTATGAGTGTGTCTTTGGTAAACCCATCATAGACTGTCAATACTTTATAACTTATGTAAATAATTGTTTATGTTATTAAAACACTGCTGGCGTCATCAAGCCGATAAAATGATGGCTCTTTGGTGGCTTTTAAGTGAATGATGATTATTGCTTTATTCCATCACGGCGTTTTGGAGTGTTTTCTATTTTCTCACAGCCGGCACCAGTGATGGATCTGACAACTTATTTTGACAAAGTTTTAATTACGGCCCATTGTGGGCGTGAGGGCTTGCAGCTGGCACGGATGAATGTTGGAAATATCAGAGACGAGACAGCTGGTGTGATCGCTGCTGTTGTTGCGCAAAGATTTTTTTCCCCCTTCTTCCTCTTTTTCATCAAATAACGAGGGGAAGTGATTTTTAGACTGATCACACCTAAGAAGAACCTCCTTAACAACGTAAGATCAGTCCACTCAAAGTATCTAATACTTCATTAAAATGTGTCGCCTGTCTTTGAGAATAGGGGATTAGAGGAAAATTAACTGGTCATGAATCTACAGTGTGTCAATACATGAGGGCTGTGTAAATACCTGTGGAACCTGGACGCAGCCTGCAGATTTGTGCTTGACTGAGAGCCGTCCTCCTCGTCTCCATCTGTCTCGCTGTCTTCAGAGTCGTCCTGTTTCCAGCACAAGAAACACACCTGTGAGCCTTCTTACCTCACAAGCACACAAACCCCCTGACGTTGTATGGAGTTAGATATAAATCAGAGAAATTCTTTTTTTGTGTGTGCGTGTTTTTTTTTTTTTTTTTTAAATCGGTTTAGCTTTGCCTGTTAATGTAAGGGTGTCTACACTGTGATATTCTTTAACACATTCATGATAAAACTGCCTTCGTTGTACAGCAAGCAGTCATCAAGGTAAGTTAGCAGACCGACTCGCTTAGCTACTGCAATTACGGCAGAAGTCAGCTAGCAACCTAAATATATATACATATACCTGAATTTCTACTCATAAAACCTCAGATAGACATTGGCCTCTGCATCCAAACTGAGTCCCACCTCTTGCTCCGACTCTGTGCCGGACAACTTCTTGTCCTTGCCTTTGGAACCAGCCCCTCCATTCTTGCGGCCTGATCCTGGTTTTCGACCCCTGCGGAGTAGCAAAAAACAGAAAGGGTGAATCGTTATGTCAAAAGTACATTCTGGAAAGGTTAAAGTCACGGTCGTGCTACAAGATTCTACAGAATCTCCTTGACTGGAATGAATAAATGACTGGCCTCTTTGGTGTGTGGACTGGAAGCTGGTCACACCAGGCAACAACTGGTTGAAAATTCTTCAGCCAGAATTATACAAAACCCCCATTTTTGGGAATATGTCTGAGGGTTTGTTCTCTGTAGAAAACAGTTACTGATATTTATAGATGCATTTTGTGGTGAGACACTTTTGTTTTTCTAAAATGTCAGAAAACAGCCACACTGAGTTTCAAATGACTTCCCCTAAAGGTGCTTTGCTCAGGTCTACCAAAAATCTAACGTATTGTGCAGAAACACTAATTTAACAGATGTTCGACATTTTCAGTTGCATAAGCAGAGTCGTTCTGCAGCATAAATCTTCAGGGAGCGTCATGGCCCCCCCAGCACCGTGCAGATGAACAGAGACAATTCTGATGCTGGGAATAATGTGGCCGGTGCTACTGCTGGAGATCACTTTGAGCCATTTATAGTCAGAGATGCAGTGACTCCACATGCCTCATTCCCACAGCTGAGACAAAGAGTCTAAATATTTGAAGCTAACAACCACTTTAAACTAAATCACCATCGACTCAGCTACACTCTTTAGTGAAAAGTCTCTTTTAATTTACATGTCATTCTCCGCCAAGCTCCCTACTTCAATTTGGCTGCGGTGGCAGTGTTGACAATCAATACTGCTTTTTCTTCTCTACAATCCCCGATAATTAAAAATGAAAATGTGCCCTCTGTTGTTGTTTTTTTTTCTTTCTTTTTTGTAATTAATCTATCATCCCAAAACAAAGTTGTTCCTGGAAAAGGCGGGGATGAACTGAATGAATAATTGACTAATCAAGTGATAATCCAGATTAATGAGTCAAACGTGGCTGCGTGAAACAGCGGTGGGACACAGCAATCATCATGTAATCATTGACGTGGGAGGTTTGTGAAATCTAACCTTGCAGATCTGAGTTTCCTGGTGTCAGCTTTGAAGTGTTGACTGTTTAACTCCTTGGTAGTCATGGTAACTCACAAACGTGTGTGTGTGTGTGTGTGAGAGATACCTGCGAGGAACCTTTTCTCCTCCCCCTTCGGTGTGGTTCTCTTCCCCCTCGCCCTGCATGTCTGGCACCGTTGCCACCAGGTCTTTTAAGAAATCAAACTGTTGCTCCAGCTCAATACACTGCTTTCTGTGGACACACACACACACACACACACACACACACACACACACACACAAGTTTTAAAAGAGCGCACCGCTTTCTGCAGACTCACATGCATTCTGAATTCAGCAAAAAAGTCAGGCTCAAACAGACCAAGAGATAAATAGGGATTATATATTCATTTTGACGACACGCAGAATCTGAGTCACACAGTAAGATTCTCCTGGCAGCTGAATCTTACGCACGACCAGGAATACATTCAGACACAAGGGATTGGGCTATGTGTTGCAAATTCACCGCGCATCACTATCACGGTAACGCTAGCATCAAAGGAACTCCCACAATATACCGTGCAGAATAATGGGGTGCCCTAAAGCGTCTTAACTAAATCCAAAGGAAATTATGACATAACACCTTTCCAGCTACATGGATCCAAAATCTAATTACATCTTTAATAAGATTTCCTGTTATTATCCAATTGCCTGAATTCACATATATGGCGCGTCAATCAGAATGAGGTGAGCAAAGGATGACTCCCAAAGAAGTCCAACACAGTGCAATGTGGACTAGGTTCTTTATCAAGTAGCACACAGATGCCAAAACTTACAGATGTGATGTTGTCATTGTCTTTGCATTCCTAGACTGGGTGACTTGACAGGCCTTTGTAAGCAATGATTCCAAAAAAAGCTCCAGGGCTCTCGCTGATGTCCCGGTTAAGGAAGTTATGATGCAGCAGGTCTGTGTCCTTTCTTTAAAACACATCCACTTACATTGTCTCATGCCGTAAATGCAGGGACTAAAATCATACAAATCTTAAAGTTAAAAACATGAACATCCTGCTTGAGCTGATGGTGGGACAATCATAATAATGAATAAAACAGACTACAAAGATCACCTTCCACCGCTTATGCCAGTTATTTAATACCTAGAAACTGAATAACAATGCATAACAGTTTGTAGTTTTTACAGTCATTACTTCTTTTTCAATCAGAGTCTAGAAAATATCAAAAACAAGATGAAAAATGCCCATCAAAAGTTCCCAGGGCCCAAAATGATTTCTCCATGTCTTGTTTTGTCTGACCAACAGACCAAAACCTACAATATTTACTTTACTATGATTTTAAAATCAGAAAAAGCAGCCGGTCTTTACAATGGAGGAGCCAGAAGCGCGACCGCTGACCAAATTATGCTTGATGAGTTTTCTGCTGATTTAAATGATTGATCATGTAACTGTTTCAGCTCTAAATGCACCCATCAGTTCGATGTCCCTTGTCAAAATGAATGGTACAATTTAGACACATGTAAAATCATTCTGTACATTCAATAAACATGCAGGTACAGATGAAAGCTTAAAACTTGTCATGTGAAGACATTTGGCAGGAAGGATACAAATAATAACAGGTACTGCTGCAGCCACTTTGCCTATTTCTTCATCTGTCTGCATAATCTTCTTAATCCTTGCCTGTAATGAGAAAAGGTTTAGTTTTACGTAGCTGTGCACAGTGAGTGATCATTTTGATTATAAATGCAGTTAAAGACAGCTTCCTGGGGGACAAAACCCAATTCCTGTTAACTAAAATGTCACCAAAATAGAGTACAACCCGTTTGTAAGCCGTCGGATCGCGATAAGGACTTTCATAGCATACATGGTTTAAACTCAGCCTTGAAGTCATCTTAATCAGATTGTGCATACCTTCACAGTTTTATAAATATCCACCTACTGACAACTGATTTCTTCAGATTTACAATGTTCATATTTACTTAGCTTGTCATGCTAAAAACAACGGTTATTAGTGGGCTCGCTGGCTAACGAGCGTCGCACGCCTGAAATGTAAAGTTAAGTTAGCTTGTTCAATGAAACCAACGACGTCAGTACAACATTATTAAAGTAATTTACATTTTAGTTATAAATAGCTTGCGCTCTCTAGTTTGCTTGTTAGCTCTCAAACAGGCCGAATCCCATTCAAGCTAGCAAAAGAAGTTAGCTTTCCATCACACAGTTTGCTACCGTTAGCTAGCCTTAACACCGGTTCGGCAAAGTTTAAACTTACCGGGGGGAATCTGGCGTTGTATTTCTTCTTTTTGCTGGGCATAATTAATTTACCTGGATGGCTAACCTCAAATAAAACGCAATAAATCCTGGAGTATTATTCTATATCATACATAAATCACCTCCACCGCGCACACACTAGATAGCAGTAGCTAAGCGGCTAACTCATTAGCTCGTCGTCGTCACTCGCTCCGTGTTTCCTGGCAGGTCAGCTCGGTTCCGCAGGGTCACAGCGCCGTCGGGTTGCCGCACACGACGTCCCGCAACTTGTACACAGGTATAGCGACCTTAAAATGTGAGACTGTTGCATTTGATATCTACGCAAAATAAAGGAAAATAATAAATGAACGCGTAACAGCTACTTGTACATTTGCGGATATACACCCTCCGAGGAACCCGGTATATTGCCATGTAAGACTCACTGGATACTGGGTTAAATTCAGTAACTTAACTTATTACAGCTCAACAAATACACCCCGTGCTATAGCGGGAGTGTATTTGAGTTAGGATTACTGTACAGCTTCATCTGTGCGCACAATTAATGTAGGGAACAAGTCATTTCCGAAGTGCTTTGATGCAGTCTGGAGGCGAGCCAGAGGAGTTTAACTGTCAGACACCGGGAAGCAGTTTGTCCCCTCGGCCAGAGATCCAGAGCAGCACACCGCGCCTGTGCGGAACAGCAACGCAGGACAACAAACTTCAACATCTGCAGGTAGGCTAAGGATCAGCGTCCATGGTTTGTGACTGTTGTGCTACAATCTCTGTTGATCATGTGAAAATTGCGCATGTAATAACGTAGATTTGATGTAGAGCTGGCTGTGAATAATCTTCATATTTTTTTAAGAGTGAAAACATGGACGATTGGTGAAATGGCTAGTTAGCCGACTAGCTAGCCGAGAGTGGAGACAAGCAGTTAAAATTTTTTCGATATTTTGCTCAATATGTGTGTTTAATTGCAGGCGAAATGTAGACGATACACATAAGAAAAAAAGACAGCAATTTAGTTTTGTTAGAAAGAATCGTTGGTGGACAAACGTTAGCTATTGTACAAGTGTTGCTAATGTAGCATGCTAGCTAGCCGCGTTAGTAAACAGTCGCGAGCAGCCCAGCTGTCCACCTCTGGCTGGGTGCGGAAGCACCAGAAACCACCACAGAAGCTGCGCATGTGGTTTCAACACAGATGTGACAAATACACCTTCCTCTTTTCGACAGGACGGGCTCCAGGAGTTGTGTAACAGCAGCCCCACAGTGACAACATCATGGAGGAGGAAGAGGCCCCCGTGGATGGCGAGGTGGAGACCCCCTTTGCGGCGGAGACCTATGCAGCCGAGGCCATGGCTGCAGACATGGACCCCTGGATTGTGTTTGACTCGAGAAGAACTCCCAGATCCGAGTTCGACGGCTGGCTGGAGAGCAACAGGCCCTCACAAGTGTACAGATTTGGTGATGAGGAGTGTGGTGCTAGCCCAGTGGGGTGGATCGCCGTGCTGGGCACGAATCACTGCCCCACTGGGGGGGATGTTATGGGTCTCCAGGAGAGCTGGGAGAAACATTTAGCCAGCGGCCGGCCCGTCAGCTTCCAGGCCGTGAAGGAGCTGGCCCTGAACCACGGGGTGCTCACAGGCAAGTGGCTGATGCACTTGGACTCTGGTTTCAAGTTGGACCATGCCTGGGAGTGTGTGGCCAGAGCAGCCCTGGATGGAAAGATCTCACTAGTTAAAGTCAGTCCCCACAATCCCAGGGGAGAGGGCAAGCAGGTCATTTGTGCCTATAACCAGAACTTCACAGATGAGAGCGAGGTTATGAGGCTGGACTCTGTAATCCGTGCCACAGGGATCAAATGTCCTCTCTCATACAAGCCGGACGTGTACACATACCTGGGAATCTACCGCAACAACCGCTGGAAGCTTTGTCCAACTATATATGAGAGCAAGTTTGACCTGGAGTGTGTGCCAAGGCGTTCCCACATCGTCAACAAAGTCACCAATCTTGAGGTGACATAAGCCTGTCAGAACAAGACGATAGTGACGCAGGAAGGGAAAATGAGGAGGCACCTGGTGATCCTGTGAGGCGGCTTGTGCAGTGTGACTCGCTGACTGAAAGCTTTTTAAAGTCAGTGTTTGGATTTTGAGCTCACATTCTTCCTTTTGGCAACAAAAGCACTAGATGTTATTTCAGTCTTGACTTCACATCCTGCAATATTTTCTATGTGACTCTTGATTGTTGTCACATTTTTTTGTATTGAATATATTGAGTATTTGTGTTTTTGAGGTTCCGCTTGTAACGCACTAACAATTAACCTGATTAACAGGCTGGCCATAGAAATCCTTGATTTGTCTGCACGTGTTCACAAGAAAATTTGCATTCAATGAAGAATTTCTTTTTTACGGTGTACATTTGTTTGGCTTTTTTTTTTTTTTGGTTTGTGCTGAACCACGACAACAGAGTTGCCAAATAAATTCTACGTTTGAAGACCATCCAAATGTTGTGGTTTTTATTGCAAAGGAAAGTGTTTTGGAATTCTGACAATGAATCATTCAGTACAGCAAAAAAGGTGTTTTAGTACAATCTGCGTTATCATACCAGTATAAAACAGCACAATTTCATCTCAAAGCATTTTTTTTTACTACAGAATAACAAACTGACCTACAGGTGTGAACCAGTAGAGTTAAAATGGAGGCGTTATTCATAACTGAGACCAGAGGAAATTATATCGCCACACAAAAACAGTAGATGTGATACAGCTCCATGAGTGATACATGGGTCTCTTGTACTCTTCTCTGCTATAAGCACGTACTTTGTAATGTTGCTTGTTTTATTGTTATTTACATGTAGACCTTCATTTGGTTCTTAACGCATACTATTGAGACTTTAAGAAAAGGCACCTGTATAAGAAACTTGTTACAGTTACTGCTGTCCATCAAGAAAAAGTTCAAATAAGCCCTTAAGTATGAGAGTATTAAATTAAAAGGACAATGGGCCTAACTTACATAGACTTACCTCCAGATCTGGTTCAATGCGTACTGAGAATACCACCCTGCTCTGTTAAAAATAGGCAGACCCAATGTAGATATCACTTAAAGACAGTGACAACCACATAAACACGGAGCAGAGCTACCAAAATTACTAAAATGACAGTACGAAATCACGCGTAACCTTTTCCACTGAAAATGACCTCAAAAGGAAAACACTGAAACAGATGCCTTCAGAAAGGCTTTTTTAGAAAGCTTGGTGGAGGATTGTCTTCTAACATCAGGTCAGCACAGTGGCTGGAAAAGTTATGGATTGATGCTAAAAGCGAGCAAGGTTGATAAATTGTGATTATATAGTCCTGTGTTATATCTTTTGTTACTGTACATAAGGCCTGGAGAAACCCACTAACTGAATACTACAAAGAGTCTTTGCTGGCATTTCAGTGGGCATGTCCACTATAAGCAGTTCTGCTACATTCTGTCTCTTACAGCCCTTCATATCCACCTTGTTTCCGTTTTTGTCTTTAGTAACAACAAAGGAGTTTAGTTCTGAAGGCTAAAGGAGCAAGTGGTCTATGTAAATGTGTCCGTGATGAAATCACATGGACAAACTTAAGTCTGGTGTCCTGACACAAATCCTGCTTGGCTTCCACTGTTAAAAATGGAAATAAGACGATCCTCATCAGCAGACGTCAACTCATCGAAGTCATCCAGCACAGCCGGTCGGTGGTTGCTGCTGTTGTTGGGGGTGATGTCCATCATGCCCTCATTCTGGAGCAAGCTGGCGATGCTGTTTGGGTAATTCATCCAAGTGCTCCCTGGGTTGCTGGCGGGGTCGGAAGTGTTCTGGGTCGCCGTGCTGTTCTGGGCAGCAGTGGAGGAGCTGGGAAGAGCAGCTTGTTGGCATGAAGCTTGAGCCAACATTGAGGTGCCGTTTCCACTCTCACTAATGAGGTGGGGGTTCAGAAGGTCCTCAAAGTCATCCATGGAGAGATTGTCCAGAGCGCCTTGTGCCTGGGCTTCAGAAAAGCTAGGGAACTCTGGGATATCATCGTCCACAAGTGGTGCGTCCACCCGGAACTGAGAGCCCTGGAGGCCGAAGGAGATGCTGGTCTGTGAGGAGGCTGTGCTTCCCTGAGAAGCTGCAGACTCCTGGCCGATGGCAGAGGAAATGTTGGGGAAGAATTTCTGAAGGTCTAACAGGTTGACGGTTGAGTAGTCCTGGTTGGCAGTGGAAGTGGTGGCAGAAGAGGAGGCTGGTGCCTGGCTCATTGTGAAGTTGGGCACTGGAGTGGCTTTGGGCTGAGGGCCCAGGTTCAGGCTCTCCATGATCCTCCATGTTTGGCTTGTAGTTGCAGCAGTGATGGAGGTATCTACCTTTGGCTGGACCGAGAAGAGCTGGCCTGGCTGATTGTATGAGTAGGATGGCTGGGGTTTCGCTCCAGTGGCACCAGGGGGCACCCCAGCTGCTGGAGACACAACACAAACACCGCAAGCAATTTGAGTTCCATGACTGACAATTTTGTAGAAACAAACTGTGCAGAGAATGAGTCGGTTCTATTAAAAGAATCACCATGTGTACTATGAAGAAATTGAACACACTCACCAGCCTGTGCGCTCATTGGTGGAGGCTTGGCCGTGACCGTTCTCCGTGCCGGGCTTATGAGCCGTCTGTCTGGAACAGACACTGAAAGTCCAACAGGAATGATCATATTACACATGAAAAAAATCACCATTACCTTATTATGTAATGTAATCGAGTGATCTCATCAACGTACCACTAGACAGCATGGGCCCCAGCTTCAGGCTCTGGAACATGTCCCCTGTACGCTTTCTCTTCTCACTCAGCCTGTATTCATCTAAAGGGGCCATTTTTAAAAGTCAGATATGAGCCTGGGTTTGCTGAGTTGATCAACAAATTCATCTCTCAGGTGTTTCAAGAACTTTTAAATATTCTGATGAAAAGCTTTTATCAGTAACATCTTGTCTTTACCTGGCTCAGCGGGCAGGTACTGGAAGTCCATCGGCTCGCTGACCTCGCGGTCTGAGGGCCGGCGGAGCTGCATCTTGACTCTAATGGGCTCAGTGAGGTTAGTGTCGCGGTACGGTGGTGTGCGGAACACGATGGCCACCTGCCTGTGGACGTCCGCCTGGGAGAAAGTGCCCTTTCCCTCCCAAGAGTCCTGAAAGAAACGCACCTCGATGTCCTCTGCAGGGGAACAGAAAAAGTGAAATGTATGGAGCTGCCATGATCAAACTACTGCAAATAACTGAGGGGAAAAGACTTTGATAGTAATCTTGTATTTTTGCTTTGTTTTAAACTGTGTTAGAGATAGCACACAGTATTAAACAAATAAAAACGAGGAGTTCACATGGCGCAGGGAGGCTGAAAGTTTGAGCACCCGCATGCAGGGAACTCTTCTGACGTGAACCTCATGATGAAATCTCTCTTTTCTTTTTTTCCACATCTACATATGGATGTGGCAGCTACAGAAACACAGGGTTTAAATATACTACAGCTATCCTTTAAGTTCAAATTGTGACAAAAAGGGCTGCATGATAAAACTGAAATTTAGTACCACTGTATTCAAAATATACAGAGCGTACAGCATACACCCTGAATGATAGAGGCTCAGAGTCATTTATGACACAATTTTAAATTTAAATTCTCCATTTCTCCATCTGTGAAAGAAAAAATGTGTTATTTTATTTTGTGAAAAAGAGCATTTGTTACCCTCCAAGCCTGAATAGTATCTGTAGGTTGCATGATGGTATGAGATTTTTTACATTTCATGTTCGTATTCTCCTGCTGCAAAATCTGCTGTACTTCCTAATCACCAGCTGTCACTTCAGCGTAGGTTTAGGAAGGTGGGTGGGACAGTCTATCTTGGATACTGGGATACTTTTAGCTGGCTATACGAGCATGTGGAAAAGAGCAAGCACATTTTGTTATTTCATCCAGAGGAAGTGGTCGGTGCGACATCACATATTGAAGATGTTAAAAACATAGAAGTACAGTAAGTAATTTGATGACTAATCCAGAGCCATCTTTAATGATAACCACTCATTGTTTTTTTTAAACTGGCGAATCTTTTTATGTTTGCATGCACTGGAAATTTCTGTTGAATTTATTTCTTTAATGTTTTCAAATCAGTGAGTAAAGTGGAGAGCAAAGTGCAGTCTCAATAAACTCCATTCATCTCCCATCATCTCTGCTGGGAAGATGCTGTTAGCCAGTTATCTTGGTGGCTTTGCTTGCACGTACATTTTCCAATACCGCTACACACACAAAATATCTGTTTATCAACCATTCGAACACGAGCCAACACCCTTACCGCCGACTTTATGCTATGTTATGTTATGTTTAATTGGCGGCCATTTATTTGAATCTTTAGTGACGAGGAAGAACTACAGGCTCTGTCAGCTCAGCTAATCAGCCTGCTTTTGTTGTTTTAGAACAGTCTGTGGCCAACGCTAAACCTGCAAGAGCAGAGCACAGAGGATTTATTGGTCGGGAAGCATCATGGTAAATTTAGCTCGGTGAGTAGGATAATGCATTTGTCTCCATCAATACAGCACACACCGAGGTATTTAATGTTTCATTGGACTACATTTACCATCAGCACTGCTTGGACATCCACACAAACAGTGGTAGTTTCGTTTAAGTAAAAAGGAAAGTAAGCAAACATTCCTTCTGGTAAATACACTTTGTGTGTATTGGCAAGTAGCCTTCCCTCTTATTAAATCCCTGTAAAGTCATGACCTGTCTCACTCGGGTTGCCTTCCAGCTGCAGCCGTAGAGAGAGAAACTGAATGTGTTCTGTAAAGTGTAATTCGTGAAGTTGTCTAATTTATCACCTCCACTAAAAGAACATTGAAACCCACTGTGCAACTATGAACCTCTAGGTAACCACAGTGTTGTACGTTTCGTTATGAGTCAGGGTTCTATTTCTAGCTCACTTTAGCCAGTGTGCTGTCAGTGTCATTCTTCTTCTTGAGGCTGTGATGGTTACACCTTTTCCAGTAGAGGGTCAGAATTGTGCGGCGTGTGTCGATGCTCTTTCAGCATTTCTTCTGATTTAAAATCTGAAAGATGTAACTCGTACGCAGCACACACGGCGCAGGCGGGTTGTACCTTTTTGCACTTTGTCACACAGCAGAAAGATTTCGTCTCCCCCTTTGCAGGTTCCAGAGTTGCGGTTGACTCGGCAGATCTTCAGCTCAGCTGTGTTTGGAGCCCCTGCAAGAAAGAGAAAGCATTTATGAACAAATAAATATGGCACCAAGGCTACGGATTAACTCCACACATCTTCTAAACGCAGGGGAATTTGGGCTGTGACTGACAGGCCCATACCGCAGGCCTTAGGCAGCCTGAAAATGTAATTCTTCCTTCTGTATAATTCCTTTTTTTGGGGGGTCTTTTCAGTTTGTGCATTTTTCTAAATGCACTGGAAGCTGTTTCCACTGTTGTTTCTTATGAGGTTTAATTATGTAGCTATTATTTATTTAAGTATAATAATAAGATTTATTCCGACTGCTGCTCATTTTGAAAAAAAACCTTGTTTTAATTTAAATAGTTTAACACATTTCGAAATGGAAACAAAAGCCAGATTTTATTCAGCATTTATTCATACTGTGGATTTGGACAGGTCTGTGTATTTAGAGACAGCACTGAGGAGCCTCCTGACCTGTGCTACAACCTCACTGATATCAATCATCTTCAGTGAATACGTCATCAAAATCCACTGTAGGTTTATCAGCTTACAGTGAGCAAAGATCCACTGAACTCGTCTGATTTTTGGGCAAAATGAGTGTAAGAAATACTCAAAAGACATTAAAGAATGCACAGTATTCACTATCAGCACTTTTTACCCTAAAGTATCAATATGAGCATTCAAAGGTCTGCACCCACTGAACGCTAACACACTGCATGTGCTTGTGTGTGTGTTCTCCACTCACTGTTGTCGTAGATGGGCTGCGACACCACCGGCTCCAGAGGAAACAGCTCCCCTGTAGGCAGAGTGATGGAGGCCTGGAAGCAAAGCCGAACTGAGTTCAGGTCAAACTCCTCCTCCCACACCTTCGCCTCGGGAACTGCAGCCAAGACACAGCGGGGAAAGGGCGGGGCACACAGTCAGGCAACACAGCAGCTCTGCATCCTGTCATATGCAGGCTCTCAGTATCTAAATATCAGCCTGGGGTGAAAGTGACACATTACACTTCCTGTTCTTACACTAACTGCATTTACACTTCTGGTATAAAGTAGAAACATGGTATAAAGTATATGGTTACTGGTTACTAAGACTGTGATCAAGTCATTTCTCTCTTAATACCAGTAGTAGTTCAGTAAAGCTCCAGCCTTTCCATTTGAGTGAGGCGTTCAGGGACACTCTGATGTCAGATGTGACCAACACAGAAAGTGCTCTGTGTTGTCCACTCCTCTCTATGGAGGACCACTTACTGCTGAAGGGGTTGTTATTAGTCTGCAGCCTACAAGTGATGGCCTCGTTCACATCCTTCTTCTTCACACACTGTATGCCCAGGTTCTGGAAACTGAAAGCAGATGCAGTGTAAGTCTGAAAGCTAAAGACAGAAACCACTGAAGCCTTCTGTACTCGTACTTTCTAGTTCACTATTAATAGTAGTAGTATTTGACATTATGACTTCTTCTGTGTTTCAGCTTTTCTATGTGAAACTGAATGCTGTAATAACTGGGGCCAAACGCCCAATTCACAGTTCACACATGGTGTGAGTCTCTGCTCCGTTAAGCCCACTTTTAACTTTATTTGCACCTCGACTGTGGACACTTTTGCTCCCATGAAAGCCACATTTAATAACATTAAAGCAGCATCACTACGGGTCAAGAGGTGAGTGGAAGAGGGGAAAAAAAGTCCTTGACCTCAAGCGCACTACCAATAGATGAAGATATTTCATTCAGACACCCAATACTATAATAAACTGGTTAACAATGTAAAAGCTTGATACTTTTAAGAAGATACTTTTTTCATTATTTGGACTCTTCTCATGAGGCGTATTCTCAGCTTTTAACTTTTTTTTAACTGATGAATTTCAAAGGTATTTCATCCACCATCTCTTGCCCTGATCCTTTCACTTCTTATCCCATCACTTTGTATTATTTCATGCCCACTAAACTGTAACTCTAAAGTACTGGCTGGACTGTAGCTGCTCCCTGGCTGCTAACGACAGTGAACCCCTCCCTTTCTACATGCTGCATTCCTGAACATTTCAAATGCCTGTGTCCACTGGCTGCTCAAAAAAAAAAACGGGCCTCCATTCTCTGATCAATGATCACAGACCAGTTTCCACACTCCCATTACTAGAATCGTAGAAAACACTGTTTTATTACACATTTTGGCTCGCTAGTCTTCTTTTAAGCTGCTTCTTCAGATGAATACAGATCAATCGGCTTTGCTGAATAATTTGCACTTTTCTTCCTGATCCCTCTTATACCATTTATATTAGTTATTATAAATCTGTCATTTAGATTCCTGTCAGCCTCCAGCTGGAGATACACAAGCATAAGTGCTCCATTCTAACTTTTTATTGTAATGGAAAGCTTTTATCAGCTCACTTCCAAAAACAAATGACTAATGGAAAGCAGCACAGTTTATGGTAGTGCTGGAGCTGGAAGGTAGTGCACACCGTCTGTTTGAATTTCACCACACTCGTGTTAAGGACAGACAGGCAAACATAGTTTCCTGTGCCCAGACAGACCAGTGAAATTATATATTATTAGGTTCAAACATCACATCATTAAAAGTATCCTGTCAGTCACTGCCGTTGCCCTTAATTCTTCTCTAGTGGACTTTCTGAATGCCACGCAGGTTACTAGACTGAAAGACATGAAAGCAAGCAGAGGCGAGCTCGACCTGTTGTTAGGTGGTTTGTGCTGTTAATGTTTTACTCATCTCCAAACCCAAGGAGAGGCCGCCGACTAGTTTTACCAAGGCAACAGCAAACACGTCACCTCCTTATCTAGGCCAGTCTTTAACAAATGCTACCTTGTTTTTGATGTCAAACTGCTGCCCCCACCCACTCGTCCCCCATCCATGGGTGTAATTTTAAAAACTGGTGTGATGTCCAGGTAAATGCAAACCCCACCTACCTGTGTATTCTCCTCTCCTGCAGGTCGGCCTCGTAGTAGCCATGTTTGCAGTCTTTCCCTACTAATTCGTGGGGGTGGGGCTTGTGCGGTGCGTTCTTCGTCACCAAGGAGATGCGGACACGCAGGGGGCCGTTGTAGTTGTGCACCTGCAGGAACAATATGTCATAGCTCAATGATCAAATGAGGCCGTTTCAATAGCACCTCAGAGGGCTGGAAGCTTGCTTGAAGTCATCTGGTTGAGGGCTGATTTCACCTCCAATGCCCCCCCCCCCCGCTCGAAAGGAAAACTTCATGTAATGACTCACATTCCTGCCATCTAACATAGGTCTTATCCCACACTGTCACATACAGAAGCAGCTTGAGAGCTGCTGGACAGGCCCAGGCCAGTCTTTATGCTAAGCTAAGATAACAATCAGCTGGTTTCAACTACATATTTAATGAGAGTGTGGTATTAATATTCTTGTCTAATTCTAAGCAACAGCACCAGTACGTTTATTTCTACTTTAACTATAATGTGTTGTTTGATTACTTTCTGCCTAATTTCATATAATTTCATACTATGATAATAAGAAGAAATATGATATGATGTATAACAACTAGTTTGTTGTTGTTTTTGACTGAACAGACCAAAAACATTTTAGTCTGAATGTCTAAAGAATTCAGAAACAAATCCAAGGGCCCAAGTAAAACACAGGGGAAGGAACGCTGCAAGGCTTGAATCAAGCTTGGAATGGAGGGTTGATTTTTGGAACGCTGGGGTAAAGACGCATGGTGTTGTTTCAAAAAGGCTTTAAATCATACACTGCAGCCGGTGAACCCAGCTAGGAAAGCTGCATCCGGCTCACCTTGATGGCTGGGTGGGTCTTCGTGGTGTCGTTGCTCTTCTCTCCGGGGATGCTGCCAGCTGAACGCCCCTCACACTTATACCTGAACCTCATCCCCCTCTGCTTCGGCTGCTCGATGATCTCTATGAAGGGGCTCGCTGTTTGGACTGACGGACATGAGGCAGCGATAATGAGACTTAAAAACAGTGTCCGGGTTGTGAAACACTGCCTGCTGCACTTGAATCAGTGTGTCAACACAGAAATAGCTCCGTTATCAGTGATCAGAACACAGAATGGTGAAATGTTTACTCATGAATATCCACATCAGTACTGATTTATACAGAACACTCATCACTGACGGGAAGAAGCTTCTCACCTGGGTTGATTGGGGTCAGGCCCCATCCATACACACCTGTGGTGGGCAGAAAACACAGACATGTCAACCACTCGTTGTGATCTAAGGTTATAGCGGCTCTCCAAACAGTGCATGACATACAGCACACAGTGGCAGCACACGTGACAAAAAAACCAAACGCTGCTTTCAGCACATATTTGTGGTTTAGTAAGAGTTTGTCATTTGTGGTGCGGTCAGGGTGGAAATCTACAAGACAGCGCAGCATCCAAGGAGGTCAGAGGACACTGAGATACTAGGGTTTCCCAGCTAAATATAATTACTCTCCATAAACTGCCTGCCAGGCTCAGACAGAAGAAGAAGGAGAGCAGAATAAAGCAAACAATGACAGGCAGGGTGTAATATCGGTGTCAAATTACCCGCCATGTAGCGAGCAGCCTCCATTGTGAGTGCAGAGCGGGCAGGTCTCTAGTGTCAGGTTCTCGGTTGATGAATTGGTGAGATTCATAGAAAGAAGCGAGGTGTGACACGAAAATCAGGTGGCTGAAGCTCCACCCGTCAGCAAGTAGGACTCGTTCTATTAGAGAGCACGAGTAGGATACTTTCCAAGTTGTAACATGCCTGCTTCCAGCCGCAGACCAAACTAACAAAATGTGGGAAAGTAGTCTGGCTTTTAGCTTTTGTCCAAGCAGTGACTTCATGTAAAAAGGTGGAACGAGCCCTGCATTCATTATGTAAAGTTTTATTATGGGAGAAGCATATTATGATGTGAAATACTATGAATGTTAGACAGGACATGAAAGACACTTGCACTTTTGACTATTTATGGACCCTCAAGTTGTGAAAGTGAAAGTGAATGTCGAACACATCACCTCATATTTGGCCCTCTTACATCACCGAGTGCACTAATATCAAAACACAACAAGTATTAGATCACTTTCACTCCACTTCCAAAAAAAAAAGGAGTCACGGCCTTGACATGTTTTGTAGACTTTGGGATATGGATTTATGGATTTTAACAATATCACTGTTCTCTTCCTATGCATATTCTAGATACGACAAATCACGTCTATCAGCAATGTCAATGTACGTTTGGAGGTGTGTGATGTGGAAAAAGAGTGGACACACTTAAAACTGATGATGTATCAAAACTCGTAGAATTTAATGTTCTTTGGCTTGTAGGCAAAGGTAAATGTGATGTAAAATGTGAACATGGGAAAATTCTAAATCGTCGGAAGATACTCTTCACATCGGCATACAGACATGTCCCACCAAACATCCCATATCTCACCACATCCTCTGCAAGGTACGGTGTGAGTTTCATAATTTCCGTCCACTCAAACTTGAGTGAGCTGTTGCAAGCAGCGTGGACAGATTAAAAGAAGACCGATTTTTAACTGAAACAAATGCTACCTGGTGGGTTAAAGTTTGGCCGAACTCAAGAATAATTATTCACATGAGCGACAAGCTTTAAGAATGTGATTTGTGAGTCGCAAGTTTCCCTGAATGGACAGAGAATCAATAAATTGGCAGATTTTTGAACGCAGTTCAGGGAAATCCATGAGGGTGACTAGCCCGAAAGGCCTCTTGGCAGCGCGACACTGTTCGGTTCATTCGTGCCAGGTGAGTTAGCAACACGGGATAATAAGTCCAACCAACGTACCACCAGACTCCACTCACATTTCGCTGAGATAAGGAATAAAAGCTTAAAGTTGTGTCAAACTTCTACTGTATGTTAGCTTACTATACGGGAACGCAGACTCCTCCTGTTAGCGCAAAACTCAGCAGTGGCGGGGCTTTCCCCTGTGCGCAAAACAACTCCCTGTACACTTTCACCTCCAGTCTCCGAGCTGAGCTCACAGGCCGAGGCGAAGAAACCCAGCTCCACTTACCCTCCATGGCTGTGTCCGAGTCCGACTCTGGCTTCGCCGTCAACACCGCCGTTTGTCTCTGCTTACTTTTTTTTTTTCAGCTAAAAGACGCTGCAAACACGGACAGTATGGACTCTGAAAACTTCTTGACAGAGCCGTCCTGTCGCCTCCTTCGCTCCACCTACGTCTGTGTACCAGAGCGCACACACACACAGTGAAGCTGCACGCACACATGACGCACGGCTTCCGGTAAGGACGCAGCGTGAGGGGCCGCCAGACTGCCGCACTGGCTTCTACCGGCAGCATGGGCACCATTTACAGCGGCTCTGAAGCACATGAAAATTCAACTTTAATGTCTTCCTTACACCCAGCAGATTATTTAATTATTATTATTGTTATTATGAGATTATTCTACCTATTAATTTCGTTTATTTATATCAAATGCAGTAGTAAATGATGCAGTTAATGAGTATACAATGCACACACGTTGTATTATACGTGCATGCAACGTATGCACAGTGTCTTTTGGGAATAAAATGAATGAGAAACTGCATTTGGATTTTTTGAATGGGGATTTCTGTCTCTTTAGTGTCGTCACAGTCTAAAAGTATTGCGTCACTGCATCAAAAATATTACGTCAACTCCAACAAATGATATAAAAGCGAAACAAAACGGAATCCTGCTCAGAAGTGAAATTATTGCGTTTAACGTTGCGTTAACAAGTATTTTAAACAGTAAAGTTGTTTAAAATACGTGTTAACGACGTTTCAAGTATGTTTTTTTTATTATGACTAGTGTCAAAATCTACCAAAATATTCAGCATACTAATTAAATGAGGTAATGAAATGATCAGATATTCAAATGTAGGGGCTATATTGTACCCTCTGAAGAAAAAGCTGTTCAACATTTTAGCCTATCATGAAAGGTTTATACATGATTAGAGAAATTAGGGGGGCAGAGACAAGAAATGCATTCATTTCCTTTTTCTTTTTGTAATTCAGTTGAAAATCAATACATTCAGCCTATATTCAAGGAAAACAAAGTAATTCTAAGTTATAGGAGCTATCGTAAAAGTGATATCGGGTTCCACAGCAGCTATTATTTTGAAGAGAAAAGTGTCGTGTTTCCGGTGCTGTCCTCTGACTTTAAGCAGCCGCACTCTTCCTCTGCAGTGCAACTTGCCACCGCCCACCCAAAACAGTGCGGAAATACCCAGATGACGCGCTTGAAAGGAAGAGAAAAATAAGTAGTGAGTGGGAGAGGCAATAACATAACTTCTGGCTTTAGTCATAACCAGAGGAGCCACCTCTGATCTGATCTATCAGTGGATCCTCAGGCTTTTCTCCTGTAAACACGCTGTTTCTTCCAGCTGTAGTTCTACTCTGAAGTTTTTAGGCCTGTCCTGAAACTGTCATTCACACACTGAACTAACCCTCCAGTTTCTGTTCTGTGGGCGGCCCACGCAAAAATCTCTGTCACAGATCTTGACCGATAAAAACACGCAGGGCTCCTACTTCTTTTTGATTTATAGACTTAGACTTAGACTTCTTTTATGTAAATTTACATGTTACAGCAGCAACAATAGACAAGAAAGAGTGAATAAAAGCAACATTGGAAAATAAAGCAATAGCAAAATAAATATGTGTTGTGATGATAAATAAATATTTACACTGTGGATATCATTATTAGTTTTTTACTTTATTATTACTTTATTATTATTATTATCACAAAATAATAATCCAAAACATTTCAGCAAGAAACTTCTCACTGTTAATGTTCAGATTCTAACCAGCAGAGGACGCTGCAGGTGAATAAATCAGGACCTGCTCTCTTTACTGCGCTTCTGTCCCCTGATAATAAGGAGTGACTGGGTCATAACTAGGTCTCTCTTTTCTGATCTTTTCCTCACTTTCCTTCACTTCAGCTTTTCTGTCCGTGACACTGGCTTATCAGTACCGAGGATATCTGCACAGAATCTCACTGTCATACAAGAGAACAGAAATCAGAACAGCTTGTTGCAAAAGATAAATACCTTAAAGCATCATCATTATTATTATTATCATCGTTATTATTATTATTGTCGTTATTATTATTATTATTATTATTATTACCCAGAAACCTGTTGCAAAGACCCAGGCTTCATTGATGCATTCAAAGACTGTCGGATATCATAAGTACCAACTGAGAAAACAACAACAAAAAGTAATTAAGAGCGTATGAATTGTTCATTGCATTTTTATATTGGTGTCATTGTCGTACCAGATATAAAAGTAATGCCGGTTGCTAGGTTTGTGACTTCCAAAATGCTGACTGCACGCTGGTAAAAGCCTTAGCTTCCGGTGAACTGTGATCCGTCCATGTATTTTGTATTGTGCAACAATAAGCTTTGCATTAATAACAATGATAAAAGTAATAACTACTTTACTTGTCTACAACTAGTTCCAAGAGATGAATGAATGGAAAGCGATGGCTGCATGCATGCATTCGGAAAGTAAGCGCATCGAAGTTCATTATTTAGGCAGAAAGTTGAAAGTTAATAAAGCTCTAGAAGACGCTGGTGAGAGAGTGGTGATTTTTCTGTAAAACAATTCATTGTGTAACTACCATCTGAAAAACACCGCTGAGGACCATTAAGGTCGAGGACTTTTACGGCCAATTAAAAGCTCTCCTCTTTTTTTGCTTCCTGTGATAGATGCCGGATTATCCGAGGGGCGTTGAATGCAGCATAATAGTCCTAAACGGGAGGCCCGTGAGTGGGAGGAGGTTGGCGGTGCGTTTGTGTGCAGTGAGGCGGTGCCTGCCCCGCCAGCTCCAGACTGCGGCGGGTAGAGCTGTTCGTTACAGAAATGGCGGAGGGGGAGTTGGACGTAGACTCGCTGATTTCCAGGCTTTTAGAGGGTGAGTTCATATCCACAGTTCTCTAATATCCTCCCGTTGTTTGCGGCTGTAAATCCCCGAACGTTATTTCGCTCTCGTTTTGCCCGGAGTTGACAAGAAAAGGACCCGCTTTACTTGCTAGCTTATCCCGGTGTAGGAGTGAACAGGACCAGTCCAGACCGTCGGTAATACGAATCACAGACACACCTTCAGTCAAGTTGGCCTGAATTCTTACCGAAGGACAAGGCATTTTGAGCCTTTCAGTGTACGTTCAGGGCCGAAGGGTAACAAAGTTATAGTGAGGGTCAGGACTGTTGTTTGTACCCCGACGAGTCGAGTGTGTGAGGGAGGGGGGATGTCAGAACAACCGTAAAACTAACTATAGAAATGTAATGCTGCCCTGAGTTATGTCGCAATGCATGTGTTACACCATTATTGGTATCACCATGTTGGTATTCGGCATATTAAACACCAGCTAAGAGGCGTTTACTTCAGATAAAACCCCTATTCAAAAACCACTGGGCTTTTATTTCCACAAGCTCTCAGCACAGCAGAGAACACCGTGGTAGGCGGCAGCTCGAGGTGCATATCGGTCCCATAAGTTGACATTTCTTTTCAAATAAAGTGCAACTTGGTAAATGAAGTATGCCAAAATGTTCAGCACACCTATCTGCTCCCAGAATTGATCAAAAGTCTTGGTTCGAGCATGTATATACAACGCCTGCCCGCAGTCCTAAGAAAAATGTCAAATTTTTAAATGGGATTTGGCGTCAGGTTTTCTCTGCTGAGGAGAGTCACAGGGTTATTGTGTTTATATGGGAATACTGCTGAATGTTAATGTTTACACACACCTCAGGCCTGATGACATAAACCTGCAGAGTTTGTGCTCTGTAAGCATTTAAAATGATGTAACTATTGTTAACTTTACCCCATGCTTTTCCAATTCCATGGCCAGCACTTTTAAACATGTACGTGCGAACCAATACCCATTCTTAACCATTACTCCTGTGAAACACAACAGTGCGTAGATTTGAGCGTTTATCCTGCAAAGATTTTAACATGAATGCAACTGTTGTCACCTCCTGACCTTTATCATCATGAAGAAAAAAAAATACAATAAGAAGCTACCCCAGTTAGGTTGTAGGTGACAAAAGGTCAGACACGTCTATTATCACTGCACAAAAACAACCTCGGTTCTTTCGAAGAAAGCGTAGTCGTTGCTCCTACACCCCTGTTATGTGTTCGGTCTCAGTGGATGACTTTCTCAGCAGTGCCAAATAAGGGATCCTGACTTTGGTGAGCTGAGTTCGTCTGCCTGCCTTTGATTCTCTTGAGAGCGTGGAGACAGTGTCCCTCTGTGTCTTCAGAAAACACTTGGACCTCTGAGGCAGCGGTGAACAAACATTCAAGATCGATTGTCCGTCACACGCACACATTCAGTGTGCTGAAAGTCACACACACCCTCACAGTTTGGCAGCGCATGCTAATGAATGAGCTCACTGCAGATCAGCGTGGCAGTAGAAGCTAATCATGTGGATTGATTGGGACTGGTTAGATAATAATGTGTGCTTGCTCTGTGTTTGTGTGTGTGTGTGTGTGTGTCAGCTGCACAGTCACAGCAATGTGAGCCTGCATGTCAACTGGGCAAGGCTGAACTGTAGCTAGTTAGTTGGCTACATATTTAGGTGCCTTTTTTAATGCTGCGTGTAGGAAACCTAGTGGAGGAAATTGGAGGGATCTAGCCCTAAAGGCTTCCAGATGTGAGCTGTGAATATATCCAAGCATCCATCTTCTTTCAGACACTTTCTCTCTCCATCTAGAGCCAGTTTATATCCGACTGGCTCATTTTCGGTGTGAAAATACCAAGTGGGAGGCAGGCTCAGCACTAATGGGCTCCTCTGAAGGCTGTTACTTCTGGGTTGAACCCAGAATCGGAATGAAATTTGGCCATGAAATACTGCCAGTTCCTTTTGGGTTTTCTGTAAAAGTTCTCAAATGTTAAATGTTTTCCAACCGCAAGCTGTACAAGAACTTAGAGGTTCTAAAACTAACTAAAGTAGCAAAAACAATCCCCACTCAAAGTCAGCTTAAGTATCTGTTCTGGAGCTTTTGCTCATCAAACATTTCCTTCTTCATTAGCAGATGAAGTTTTCACAGTTGCCACTGAACAGAATAATCTTTTTGTCCAAAATTCAATTTTCAATCAGGAAGTGTCTGGTTAAAGTGGGACTGCTGCTTATTTCTAACATCGATCACTCTGACAGTTATTTTCCTGATTCTTTCCATTTATTGAAACTAAGAGAATGGTATAGAATGTCATGTGAGAGCTTGTTTTTGTCTGCACAACAGTCCAAAGGTGTCCAGTTTCTTACTATAGAAGAGCGACAGCCAGCAAATATTCACATTTAAAACTACCCAATTATCAAAACTGCTGCTGGTCAGTTTTCTGTCAACAAGTCACTGCTTCTGTTTGACAACATGACAATTATACACCGGTAGAGTTCACACTCATGTGGAATTCAGATATGACGTTAGAATCTGTTTCTCTCAAACAGCAAGTGTACAAAAGCTGTAATCCGGCTGTATCATATCAGCTGACCAATGGCTAATGTTCTCTGTTGAAATACAAAAACTGGTGTGAGTCTTATACTAGGAGACATATTTGGACCATATACAGGCAGAAATACGGATGCACACACTGAAACTGTCTGTTTGTCTTCATAAGGGCTGCGTTTATTTTAAGACTTGACCTTTAGACAGCACAAAGACCTCTCTCAGTCTTTCCCTTACTGATGAAACCTTGATACCCCTCATCTTAAGTTTACCTAACCGGATTACATCTACAGCCTGCTTTCATTTAGACATTTACTAAATGATTCATTCGCGGCTTTTCTCCTGGCGTTCACTTCGAGAAGCTCTGAATGTTCCCACCTCGTCACAATAGGGAGTCACTTCTTCGTCTCTGTCAGAATAAAGGGACCTTTTTCAGGATTTCCCTAACCACTCCAACAGGCGAGTGAGCCCTGGTGCCAGTCAGGAATATACAGTACATACTCGTTCACACAGACGCACATATGGAGAGCTCCCTGATCTCTTATTAAATGTCAACAGGCACAGCTGTCCCTGGTAGGAATGAACCTACCCTTTGGGTGACACACACAGGGGGGAGAGTGTAAAAAGGGCAGTACGCTAATACAGTAGACTGTCAGCGTAGTTGTGTACCTCTCCAATAATGTCTTTTAATTTTTGAACATTGGCGATGTGAAGTGGCATTTTAACCTTAGTAAGTGGGTTCATGGGGAGTCCTGTCGTGATTTAAAAAAAAAAAGACTCTAAAGACATGCTAGCAGCTATGAGAAGCTGTGGTTTGAGCTGTTGTCTGTAACTTGCTCACAATAACAATGTTAACTCAGAGACATGAACGTGTACAGTGTCCGATATTTTTCTGCTTAGGTGGTGATTATGTACCAAGACCAGTTTCATCACGACATAAATGATAGTCGAGGTAAATAACAACGGCTATCGTGTGATTAATTGTTTTATGAGCAACTTGCATCAGCTGGTTGTGTGTGCGGGCATACATCCATCCGTCTGTTGGCTTTTCCCCATCTCCCACACACACACACACACACACACACACACACACACACACGGCTGGTATTTGTTGGAAAGTAGCTGAGAATAACTGAAACAGACTTACAGACAAAATAGAGCGGAAAAGAGGCATTTTCAAATTCATCCATCGTAGCGTGTTGACATCCAAAGACGCATGCACGTGTGCCTCAGCAGTTGCTTGGTGGAGGGGTTGACACATGTTGCCTAGCCAACAGGCTAAACCTGATCGACTGACAACATGGTTTACAATCACTGGAGCCTCCTCGGTGGCCTCGGCGTGCAGATTTCTGGCCTCTCTGGTTTCATTTGTCACTCTGAATACAATGACTTGTCATTGTCTTGTGACCAGTCCTGTGAGTCAGAGTTGAAGGTAAGAAACACAATGGTGTACAGGTGAACTTAGTAGAGCCGCTCATCTGTGTGATTAACTTGGCAGTTGTCTGTCTGTGTGCATCTGTCTGGAAGTTAATATTATGCTGTCAGAGTTTGCTTGTTAAGAGTTTCTCACGAACACGTTAACTTCTATCAGCGATATCTGCTCAGTCCTGTTACTGGTTCAAATCGGGCCTAGAAGCTCCACCTCAGTGGACTCACACTTACAGCTTTAATGTAATATCAAATAAAGTATCTTTGTTCAAGTAATATGATGCCCAGTGTGGGAGTGAGCATATTATTGTCTTCACCACATATGAGGGGGCTCAAAGTTCTAAAAGTTCTCCCTTAAAAGTACGGTTGTTTAATCCCCGGGCAAAGTATTCATCCAGTGTGTGGAGCTGATCAGAAAAACATACAGTCCTTAATTTTTGGTTAGGTGTTTAATCACCGGGGTGCGATGTCCCGTCACTGCGGTGAGGAAAAAATCAGTGGCGTCACAGCCGCATTACACAGGGTTGCATGACATTGTGGGGAATCAATCCGTCATCTGTTGTTTTGGTACAACTCACAGTAGCATGTTTCAGATTTCACAGCGGGGTCACAACAGTCGGTTACAGCACATTTGAGCTGACGCCGCATTTTTCTCAGTATTCATAGAAACCCTTCAGTTGTCTCTATGCACTCCATTTCCCTCCCTGCATAATTGTCTACGGTTTTCCAAACCGACCTTGTGTTTTTCTGTTTGTTAGTTCTCCTCTGCCTCCTCCTCCTCATAACTTTTTGTTATTGCTGTACTGTGTCTACGTGCTGCGATCCAGCAAAGCAGCTATTACAGGGCCCAGCTTTCCCAGCATGCCCATGGTAAGCCCACACTGGCCCAGGCTTTAGCGACAACAGGCCCTCTGTGTGGCCTGCCAGCACAGGTGGCCCATAGGCTTTATGTGGCACAATTAGCACCACGGCCCCATACATCAGCCAGAGGTGGGGTGGGGTGGGGTGGGGGGATGGAAAATTGCATTTCGGAGCCATTTGGTCATTTTGGTTTATGGGCAAAGACGCTAGCCAAGTTGTAACCCACTATGGGTCTATTAAATCTCCTAAAGAGCATTTCTGTTTAGGGACTGTTCAGGTTGTGTTTATTTCCTGAAATGGAACTCTCACTGATTGATGAACTGCACAGTTTTGGACAATCTGCATCCAGCATCCACGCTCCAGCCCAATCACTTATTTTGTATTATGTAGAAAAATCCTAAAGGCATGGGCACTGAACTTTGGTTGAACAGTAGCTCCATACAGAGATATGCTAAAGCATAGTTCAAAAGCAGCACAGGTGAAGAAATGTTGCTAACATTAGCCACCATAAGCTACCGGTCATACCAGACCATGTAAGGCTGTAGCAGTAAAACCCCTGAAGTGTTGAACACACTTTATTGCCTCTGAATTCACCTTTTCATTTGCAAGAGCTCAGCTGTTATTTCTCCTTTTAAAAGTTTATGTGGTCACGCTTTATGAAGTGGTGTACAGTGATGTATCCCAGGGTTTTTGCCATTTAATAGGTGTTGGGTGTGTGTCTTTGTGTGTGTGTGTGAGAGGTGGTGGCAGGTTCTCTGCCCTGCTACAAGTAAGATATAGAACTGTAAGAGTTGAACAATGAATAGAGTCACTTCTGTTCTGCATTGAATTATAAGACGGGTTATAATGGTCATAATTCAGGCCTCTGTTGTGCTCTTTCAGAATCCGTTTTACTTTGGTGTCACCCTCCTTGTTTTCGTCGGACGTGGAGGACTGCTGCTGTGTTGCGTGGTGCTCAGGCTGCTGGCGTGGCACTCTGTTATGGAAACAACAATGGTGGAGCCTGTGCGGCGGGGAGCGCTCACCCCCTGGCACCAAACGTGGCACAGAGCTCACCCAGGCTTTTCAGCTGCCCAGCTAGGCTTTCCAACAAACCCTCCCTCGCCTCTCCTTCTATTCACTCCCTCGCCTTCTGTGTCTCCCCCACTCGAGCTTCAGTTTCTGCCCACATTTCTCTCGTTTTCTTCTCCTCTCCATCGCTCCCACTTTCTGTGCCCGTACCCATGCCTCCTGTTTATTTCTCCCCCAGTCTCTCCTCTCAATTTCATCCTTTCTTTTGCCACACAAAGACGGCCATTCACCCATGGCACTTAGAGGCGAACAAAACGTCCTCTGAAAATGCAAAGCCCGCGCAGAAATGCCATTGCAGTCGGCATTTCTGCCTTAAGATTCGCTCCCGCTCTCTTCGCCAAAGTTACTTTGTGTTTCTCGTTCACTGAGGGGTCACTGTTTTCCACCGCCCCTGTGTGGGAGGGGGTTGGATGGAGGAGTGGAGGGGAGCTGCTGGCCTTGTGCCCAGTTGGAAAGAATAGAGGTGGAGAGCTAAAAAAGGTCTGACGGGGCATCTTTATTGGTGCTGCGAGGTGCTGCAGTGACTAAAACATGCACAGTCATACCTGCTTAAAATTCATGACTCTGCTTGACCCGCCAGAAATTCTTTTGTATACGTTTGCTTGGCAAGCAGAGAAAAGGAGAAATCATGTTTATGCTGAACTTGCCATTTCAAGCAGCTGAATGGAGGGTGACTTTTGGACATAAACATATTAACAGCTGGTTGTGCTGCCCCCAGTGGCAACAAGGACTGGTGCTGGATTGAAGGGAGTGATTGACATGAGAGTGCATGAGAAGAATATGGAACAAATGAAGAAAGTGTGTGTGTATGAGCACAATTATCAAAAAATGTAAAAACAGTATCCAGCTTTTTCTCTTTGGAAAACTTTTGTAAATAACCCTTCTATTGCAGCAACACTTTGCACATTTCTATTAAAAAAAATCATAGAAAGAGATTGAATGAAAAAGATAACCAGATGAAGCAAAGGACTGGAAAGAGAGAAACAAAATAAAGCAACGATAAGTGCAGCTCTAGATGATGCTTGAGTAGACACAATCTCAACAAACATGTACCAAAGTGTCACCGGTGTCGTTTTCATTGAGCTGTAGAGTTAAACTACAAGAACAGACTGAAAAGCGGGCTATAATAATAATTGGCTAATAGGAGTCAGCCCTACTTTTAAGCTCATGATGCTGCGCTGACATTGGCGTGTGTTTTCTTGTCCATGTGAATGGGCTTACGCAGCTCTTTGCTGGTGCAGCTGACAGCCGTTACATTGTTGTGGACCTTCCCGGGCTGACGGAGGCCTGGCCTGAGCCCGGCCAGTCTTGTTCTCTTTCCATCACCAACAGAGCTTTCGAGCGCTCCCTCTTTGTCCTGACTGACTAGGCTACTTCCTCCTTCCTCCATACAGTAATGCCCATATATGGTAAAGCCTTCAAGAAGCTCTCAGTCTGTAGTTCACTTATCTTTCACTCTCTCTCTCTCTGGCTCACAGGCTGCTGTTCTAGTGAACTCTGCTCTTTTAAGTAAATGGAAAAATAGTTGACCTCCTTGACCTTTTTAGGAGGCAGTTTGCAACCAGTGAAGCAGCAGAAATTGTTGAAAACGAAACTCTATCCAATAGATAACTCCTTCAAGTCAAAAAGCCTTATGAAGTTATTAAGTGGATAGAAAGTTTCCAGTGTTTTTTGATTGGTTAATGCCAAACTACTGTCAGTTTCAGGTAACACTGCATTTAAACAACCCACAAAGAATAAAAAGTAAACCCTTGAGCTCTTACTTTAATCTTGTTAAGTAATTTGGAGGAAAAGTCAGTGTGTTCAGAGTGTGTCAGGGTGTATGTCGTAACAACTCTGCTGTGGTTCAACATGTAGCACAATGGAGGGTTGGGCAGTACCCAAGATCCTCCCAAATATTCACTGAATTGACTTGCCAACTGCAGGCAGCTGCACTTTAATTCAGGGAACAGTGGCTCAGTTGTACCTTTAGTGTCGGGCAGCGGCGCATTGAGACTGTAATAACGGGCGGCTGCTTCTCTTAGTCAAGGATGGTTAAACAAACCGTCTGGGTTGATGTTTCACAACAGTATTGGTTAGTAGAAATATAGAATAAATAGAGAAAAGTCTGTTGTTTTCAAGGAAAATCATCAACCATTCTGTGACTTTTCTGTTTTCTATCATCGTAATCTGAATATCTTGGGGGCGTTGGACTGGTGATTGGATAAAATGACAAACAAGGACATCCCCTTGGACTGGACTTGGACAATGATAACATTTTCTATTATTTTCTAAATCAAACGATGAACTCATCGAGCAGCAGAATAATCAGTAGTTAAATCAATAATGATAATAATCATTAGTTGAAGTCCTCATTCTCTTCTCCTAGCACAGTCCAGGCTACAGTGGTTCAGTTATTGTGACATCCATCAGCAGCAGGGTGTCTGCACACTGTTTGGTTCGGTGTCAGATCTGTTAAAATGTTGTGGTTTCCCTCTGCATGCTTTCCTAGTGAAGCCTCATGTTAGTCATAGTCCTATACAGTGAGTTCCACCCACAAGCCATTCTTTTTAAAACCATCATTTCATTTAGAAAATAACAGTCGTAGAGGCTGATGCATCTTGCAGATGCCCTAACCAGTGTGTATTCCAGGCTGCACTGAAGCCCCACACAGCCAGAGCCGTTTAGGTCTGAAGGCTCTGCGAGCTGTCAGGAATGCAAAAGCCACTCGGCAAACGGTGCAGCGCAGAGCTGTCCTCTGACGTCAGCACAGTTCACAGCCAAGGCGGAGGAGGACGGTGACCTGGGGTGATCGGCCTCAGCCAAGAATGCAACTTAAACGATGAATAGATGAAGAGGAAAGAAGAGAGAGAGTATAGCTGCTTTGGATCAAGTAGAGAAAGCACTCAGTGTTCAGTCGGAAGAGGTCAGACTGTGACCAAACCTGAAGCCTCAGGCAGACGGACACCAGCACCTCACCAAATTAGGAGAGATGAACTGGAACAGAGAGGTTTCTCAAAGGAGAGATTTTCACAGCTTCCTCCAGTCCAGACGGACGAGTCGTGAAGTAAAGCATGTCAGCTGGTTTAGCCAGAGGCCTGGTTCACTCTCACTGTGAGCGCAGAGACGTTTGTCTGTCATTGTCCTTGTGAGCCTCGTGTTCGCATGTATCAGGTTGTTGGTTGTTGGTACTTGTCAGTCAGCAAACAAAAAATATTTTCAAGTATTATCTTATAGTAGTAGTATAGTATTATTATTATTATCTTGTACTCACATTGGTACACAGATGCTTGTACGTTGCTCATAGGCTCTCTGCAAACAGTAAAGGTTCATTCCAGTGCTTTAGTATTGCTTTTGATGTTGGTCTTGCAAGAATCAGGTTAAAAAGAGTGAACATTTTTGCAGCAGAGGCGGAGATCCTGACTTTTACCCCATGCATGTATCAAAAATGCAAAACACAGAATCCTACACTTCCCATAATGCAGCTTGGCTAAACCATCCTCTCTTGATAAATGTCCACATTCCTCAAATTCCACGGCCTTGGGTTATGACACAGGCTTTCTGTTACAATTTTGTTATCTCCGAGCCGAAGCCCAGATGACCCTGATGACATCACTATGACATCATGTACTTCCTGTGGAGCCGTGGGGGACATTATACAACGGTTTTCACAAGCAGAGTAGTGCTCCTAATGACATCTCAATTGATCTTGATGTGTAAAATCAGTGGCGTTTCCCCTTTTAAAGTCAAACAGGCATTAATTAGCCAGCCAAACATCAGCAGGGAGAGTCTGTAAAGCTCTGCCCGCTGAGCCAACACGCCACCGAAACAAGTGGAACAATAAACCAGCTTCGCCATGTGAAAGGGGCACAGACAAAGTCAAACCCCCGGAGGTTCACAGACACACACGTCTAACAATTACCCTAAAACTGTACAAAACAAAATCTCCACAACCTGGTGAAAGTTCCTCACTTCCTCACACATTGTCCTCTTCACAGTCATCTATAACACAAGCACATAACAAGCTGCTACCTGTTGCTCCTGCATCAGAGTGCCTCTACTGAAAGTCACTCTTAACAGTAATATGAAATGTTTAGTTGTTATGAGGCACTATATTTTAAGCCTGGATCTGATTTAAACCTTAAGGAAATGGGCTTGTTGTTGCCACTAAGACACATTTGACTTTTGACTCAGTAACACTTTCAAATCCACAAATGTCTTCCTGGCAGTCTGCTAACCAGCAGTGGTCAGGGAGGAAATGTGGGGTTTTAAAGTGCTGCTCAACACTGGAACAAAATCACAAACTGCTGGATAGTGCCAATCTAATATAACAGACACTGTTGATGCATGTCTAGTATTTTCTGTGTGTGTGTGTGTGTGTGTGTGTGTGTGTGTGTGTGTGTGTGGCACTCTGCAGGCCTTTGCTGGGCTTTCCTTCACTGTTGTCAGATGCGCTACATGTTAGTATGCAGGGTGTGGGTTGGCGGAGATGCCACTTTATCTGCAAATCAGCTCCCTTTCCCCAGAGACGCAGCAGCAGCTCCGCTCACCAACACCTTGCAGGCTGGAAATTGGTCTTGCTGGGTTGCCATGGCGATCAGATGTGGAAACCATCTCTCTCTCTCTCTCTCTCTCTCTCTCTCTCTCTCTCTCTCTTTGGTGGGGAAGCTGCAGTGCAGTGGTGACAGAGTAAAGGATGCTGGGATACCTCCCCACAAGCCCGTAGTGGTACAATCTGAAGTCAAGGTCACTGTGTGTGTGTGTGTGTGTGTGTGTGTGTGTGTGTGTGTGTGTGTGTGTGTGTGTGTGTGTGTGTGTGTGTGTGTGTGTGTGTGTGTGTGTGTGTGTGTGTGTGTGTGTGTGTGTGTGTGTGTGTGTGTGTGTGTGTGTGTGTGTGTGTGAGGAGGAGACAGAAAAATTGAAGAGTTTATGTTCCTGGCTCTGCCTACTTTAACCATATGATGAAAGGAGATCCTCTCAGGCAAGTGAGACTAGTAGTGCTGTGTGTGTGTGTGTGTGTGTGTGTGTGTGTGTCCTATATCAGCCTCTCTCCCCTGTCAGCTGAGCCAGCACAGACCTGCAAACGCGTCATCACAGGCCTGAGCGGGGGGGGTGTGAAATCACTCTCTTGACAGTGGACACACACATATCAGTGGACTCCCACACACTCCCTGCTTGTGTATTGCGCTGTATTGTTGTTGTAAGACCAATAATACAAGGTGTTGATATTCCTAAACTACAGTGGTGGTTTTAATTTAAAGTTCTCCACATGATTTGGCTCAGAATCCTTTTTTTTGTTTAGTTTATTTGACCCTGTGAAGTTGTACCTTTTGCGCAGTCTAAATATAGCCCTGCCTGACCCTTCAGGTGGGGCGTGTGCGAACGCAGGTTATGTTTGTTTGGCTGCGTTGGAGGAGACAGACGGAGGGAGTGTTTATCGCCAAAGGTCTCCAAGCAGAAATAGCAGGGTCATGTTGCACATGTACACACACACACACACACACACACACACACACACTGCTGCAAATGCTGTTGTCCTTTAAAACTGCACGCAAAATACCTTCAGAGCACAGACAGGAGTCACCTGCAGGAATCACACACACACACACAGACAGAGGCTGTCGCACACAGCGCTCCTCTTTGTGAAAACGAAGCCGTCTATCTGTGGAGCTGCAGGATTCCTCCGAGCCCGTCTATTTGATTTACCTATTAAGTGGCGTTTGACGCCTGCTTGGGTTTCCATCATGTAGCTTTGGTGTCGTCTGACAGCGGCCGTCTTAGTCAGCTCTGGCCCACTTCTGTGCTTTACCGAGCAGGAGGAAAAGGTGTGTGTGTGTGTGTGTGTGTGTGTGTGTGTGTGTGTGTGTGTGTGTGTGTGTGTGTGTGAGACGCTGCTAATCATCTAACCACATGGGGAATATATAGGGCAGCAGCAGAACATGGAAATACTGCAGGGAAAGTTAAAAACACAAATCGCAAAGGCAGTAAGTATGTGCTGGTTTGCCGGCAGCCATGCTTCTTTTCTACATTAGGACACCAGTAGATTCCCAGAGGCCAAACAACGCTGTTTCTTACTAACAATTATTTCCTTCCTCCTCTTTTCCTCTGTTGCACAACAGGAAGCGTCTCCAAAAACACTCCCAACGACGTCAACAATGCCCACACAGGCTTTTTCCATCCCAAGTCTATTGACTAAACGCTGCCTCCCCTATTTAGTTTGAAGTTCATTTGAGAGGCTCACCCTGTGGGAGGGGCTGTGTGCACTTATGTCTCAGAGGAAAACTCAGGGAGTAAATAAACTGTATTCCTGAAAGCCTGACTAACTTTGTTATCGCTGCCTGTCCCCCCCCCCCTCCATCTCTCCTGTCCCTTCACCAGTGCGAGGATGTCGTCCAGGGAAGATTGTCCAGATGACGGAGGCCGAGGTGCGCGGCCTCTGCATCAAGTCCCGGGAGATCTTCCTCAGCCAGCCCATCCTTCTGGAGCTGGAGGCTCCGCTCAAAATCTGTGGTCAGTAACCTCCCCCCTCCTCATTCCTCTCAGCTGTAGCGTGTTTTCATTATCTCCCACTCCTCCTGCCTCCATCCATCACTGCCTCCTCTCCGTCCTCCATCCCAGGCGACATCCACGGACAGTACACAGACCTGCTGAGGCTCTTTGAGTATGGCGGCTTCCCCCCGGAGGCCAACTACCTGTTCCTGGGCGACTACGTGGACAGAGGGAAGCAGTCTCTGGAGACCATCTGCCTGCTGCTGGCGTACAAGATCAAATACCCCGAGAACTTCTTCCTGCTCAGGGGCAACCACGAGTGTGCCTCCATCAACCGCATCTACGGCTTCTACGACGAGTGTGAGTGCTCCACCCTCACGCTACGCCACTCATGTGGACTGCATTTCATGTTCAGCCCCCGCCCCCCCACCCCCGCCACCAAATCTCATTGTGGTAGATTCAGTTCCATTATGTGTGACTCAGCACACAAACATGTGACCAGAACAGTAGTTGCAATAGAGAAGCAGGCTGGCAGAACTCAAATGGACTCTATGGGGTGAACTAAGTAAGTAGTCACTACTAGTTAGTAGTTCTTTACTAAGTGCAACTAGTTTCATCCAAATAAAGGACCACGCATTTCTCACACTGTTTGCTTTTACAAAAAAATGTTTTGCCATGTAACAGATTAGATCTTGGCCTGGCTCTGACATGGCATGTAAATGAAAAGGATAGAATTAATCTGGTGACTCACTGAAACTGGTGACTCACTGAAACTGGTGACTCACTGAAACTGAAACCACCCCGACCCCGAGCTGGCAGAGACCGCTCAGACGCCCTCACTCACGGCCCTGTCCATTTTCTCCAGGTAAACGCAGGTTCAACATCAAGCTGTGGAAGACGTTCACTGACTGCTTCAACTGCCTGCCCATCGCCGCCATAGTGGATGAGAAGATCTTCTGCTGTCACGGAGGTATTTGCGCTGACACACCCCATCATTCTGCCTGTTTCTGGGAGCGCCAGCTTCTGGAAATCCACTCTGTGTTTAGATACCTGCAGCACTGTTGGCTTTAAACTTTCCACCGTTGATGCTTCACTCTTGTTTTGTCCTCTGGGCTCCCCGTAGAGCTGCCTGTTGACTCTTAGTGCTGCGCTGATAAACGATCTGCAGCATGAAAGATAGAGCTCATGAACCTTTTTATTAGCTTCTCAGTATGTTTGCTTCATTAATCTGATGTGAAGTAAATGGGTCAGAGCACGTTTCTGGCTCCTACTGACGCCTGCACAGCCTTCTGTGGAGCTTTACCAGCTGGGATGACTTCACTGTGTCGCCCACAGGTCTCTCTCCAGACCTGCAGTCCATGGAGCAGATCAGACGCATCATGAGACCCACAGACGTGCCTGACACAGGTAGGTCAGCGCACACACACACACACACACACACACACACACACAATTTTTAGTGGGGCAACATTCTGACTGGCAGTCTTTCAACTCTGATGGGGTATTATTTCACTGTAGTGTTGCAGTCTTCCCCCACTGGTTTGACTAAACCATTTTCTCTGTTCCATTTGACTTCTTTGTCAATAGGTTGTTGTAACTAACAATTATATTCGTTACCGAATAACCTGACAATTATTTTCCCGATTAGTCATTTGGTCAGCAAAATGCCCAAAGCCCAAGTTTTAACCGAACGACACTCCACCACTAATTATTTCAGCTGTGGGTCATACAGTCTGTGTAAAAGTGACCCAAAGCTGGTATAAAAGGGGTGTGTGTGTGTGTGTGTGTCCCGATCCTGCCCACAGGATCAGGATCAGGATCAGGCCAGATCCCGGCATTTTTTGATGGATTGTTTATGGGCGGCTATTTAAAGACCAATCCACTTAAGACATTCTCAGTCCGTCTAGCCAGCGCTGACTCAGTGAACACTTCTAGCACCCTGACCTGCCAGCTTCTACATTTTGATCAAAACCAATCCAGGCTTGTATTTATCGAGCTTCTCGGAGCAGGAAATCTGCGATAACTGGCCAGAAATGCTCAGAGTGGCGAAACTTTGGTCCTACTTTTAGCCTGTGGGGGGGTAAAAGCATTTATCTACTATCTTAACTGGGGAAATGACACCTGCTGTGTCTCTGGTGATGTTCAGGAGAGCCAGGAGGTGTTCAGGCCGAGCCGCTCCGAGGGAGGACATGTTGATTATGACAGTGAGGTTATTAAAGGAGCCGACTCCAGGCTAATGAAGGATTCCAAACTGGATTTGAGCTCCAAATTTATGATGAAACAATAATGTGATGTAACAGAGAAGTTGTTTGTGTGTCATAGTGAACCAGTGAGAGTCTTTGCCCCCCTTTCACTAAACCTGGTTCTTCCTGTCCATATAAGGCAGCCAGTGTTCAGAGGCTGGCAGCAGCTGTCTCTCAGATCCTCTTATGGTCTGTCAGTGAGACTTGGTGTGTGGAGCTAAAGAATGTGTGTATATACAGTACACAGGGCAGCCGGAGTGTTTTAGTACCAACACGACATAAATGTGACAAAGGTGGATCCACACAGGACTTCCTGCTCTGAGCAACCTTTGAGTGTTTTGATGGCGAGTCCAACATGGAGATGAATCGTCTTATTTTCCTGACTGGGCAGCAGTAAGTGGTAAGTGGGATGAAGGTAGCATCATGTGTGGTTATCTTCTTTTCTCCCTCCAGGCCTCCTGTGTGATCTGCTGTGGTCGGACCCAGACAAAGACGTCCAGGGCTGGGGAGAGAACGACCGCGGCGTCTCCTTCACCTTCGGAGCTGACGTGGTCAGCAAGTTCCTCAACCGCCACGACCTGGACCTCATCTGCCGAGCCCACCAGGTAACACACACACACACGCAATATAACCATGTAAATGCATATCAGCAACTGGACTGACCATTCCTCCCAGAAACATCACTGCTGAAATGCAGATCAGACCATGATGCAAAAGCTGTAATTGGTTGTTGACTGTGTGATGTTCCCGTGCATCTGACGCCCCCAGGTGGTGGAAGACGGTTATGAGTTCTTTGCCAAGCGGCAGCTGGTGACTCTGTTCTCAGCTCCCAACTACTGCGGAGAGTTCGACAACGCTGGCGGCATGATGAGCGTGGATGAAACCCTGATGTGCTCCTTCCAGGTATGAAGTCACCACAAAGTGATGTAACACGTTCAGATGATGTCAAATCTGCAAAGTACATACAGCTGTCGGAGAAATGTGTTAGTAAGTCCAGTATTTCCTTCTGGACTGGACTAGGATAATAAAGTACATTACAAGTATCTCAAGTTGTGATTGGTACTTGAGTGCTAAATATAATAGCATGTAAAGCAAACAAACGACTGGGACTGTCGAAAGGTGGTTTAAAAGCTAATTCCATGGTTCCTGTGTCCGCCCCAGATCCTGAAGCCATCTGAGAAGAAAGCAAAGTACCAGTATGGAGGGATGAACTCTGGCCGGCCCATCACTCCTCCCCGCACAACCCAACCTCCAAAGAAACGATGAAGAAGGACGGAGGGAGGAAGAGACAGAGAGGAGAGAGGGAGAGAGATGATTGTCTCCTGTTGGCTTTTCACTACACAAAATAAGTAAAAGCAACACTTGGCAGAGGAGAAAACAGATGACTATTTGAAAAGACACCCAACCCTGTCTTTAATTTTCAATATTTTTTTCTGATCTCCCTCTGAACTGCTGTCACGCTCTCTTCTTCCTCAATGCTTTTTTTTTTTTCTCCGCATCTGTGTAACATTTTTAAAAACAAGTGTTAAAGGAAAAACGAGAAAACAATACAAAGGTGTCATTCTGTAGCATATCGGAGTGTTTTTTTTTTGTCTCTTTGTCCTTTTGCCTTTTATTTTCTTGACAACAGAATGACAACTAGTTTAGTTTACCACATCTCCTTACTCCCCCGCCTATACAGGTGCAACAGGTATTAACGACGACTGCTGGGTTTTCAATAAATAATACAGGAAATAAATGCTTCTGAATGCTCCGTGTGGTTCTTGGCTGAAATGGGACACAAACTTCATGTGTGCAGAACAACGAGCCTGATGGGAGGCTGGTGCTGCTGGTTTGACTACGTCAGGCTGATGTGATGTTAGCCAGCTCACGTGGCTCTTCACACATCTGGATGTTTGAAGAGCGGCTTCATACGGGTGCTGAAAAGGCTTAGATGTTGATGTGTCTAAGGTTTGGAAAGTGTTTGGAATTTGAAGAAAGTGCTTAAAGATTCCAATTGCAATAATACAATAAATCTGACTGAATTGCTTTTAGATAAAAATAATAAGTTTTAAGCGTAATTAAGTTGAGTAGATGTCATTTACCACAGCTGTATGATACTGGAGAAGCTTGAATAAGAAAAAGGTGTAAGAACTCTGAAGAAGCTGGCTGACCTACTTAAACTCTAGTGAGTCCAGATTTTCACACAAATAACCATCTCCAACAACCACAGCTGGGTGTAACCATCCATTTATTGACAGTCAGATCTACAAAGATACATCATGAACATGCACAGGCATGAATTCCCTTTACTGTAACTCAAGAGACGTGGTCTGGTAGTTCCTCTGTGTGTATGTGTGTGTGTGTGTTCAGCCAGCATCTACCTGTGGCAGAAGTGAGGAGCACGTGATGGATCACGTCAGGTATTTACGCTGTGGTGTCAGGTATCAATTCTGACACATTTGCAGTCAGAAACACTGGAGGCAGACAGCAGCTTGAATTTGCAGTCAGTCCGGCATGACGTGAACGCAACACGAGGCTTTTGGGTTTCATTAATATTAAGGCTGAGCATGACTGAACTGTTAGTGTACTGCACACTGCCTGAGAACTACCACAGTGGATCTGCTCCCTTTAGTCAGTCTACATTCTCAATACAGCTTTAGTTTAGAAGTTCAAAGGAAATTCGCAATAAACAAGAACAGAGTCTGAACTCTTCTGGCCCACGGTGGGAAGTCACACGTGGATCCCCGTGTTAAACCACCACAACATGGTCTGTGTTCATCGATCGAAATATGGTCCATTTTAGTTTCCTACAGAAAAGATATTCAGATTTTAGTTGGCTTCAACTACAGCTGAACTTTGGAAGTGGTGGGAACTCGACGATGACACAACTATTTGCTTGTGTTGTGTTAACGTGTGTGTTCAGTTCAGAGTGAAAATCAGGATCTCACGAGTCTGTGCGGCACAAATCAAGTCCCTCTGTCAGGAGTCTGCCCTTGATTCGTTTGAAGCAGCAGCTGTCACGACAAAAAGTTCCCATTCACGTGTACATGGCGCCTCGCTCCGCACTCGCACTCTACATTTAGTTTCAGTTACTAACATTAGAAAACAAAACCCACTGAGTAATAATAAGCATAACCATGTTTTTTTAGCACTTGAGAAAAATCAATCAATCAGTCTACATAGACCGCTGCTGAGCTAAACATAGATATATATCTACATCGATCTGGAACGATAAGTTACTTATCCTTTACTAAACTTTTAACAGTAAGGAAATAAAAGGCTTTGACACATTGGTAGCAACGTCTAGTGGCCAACACAGTATCTATACAATACTAAACAGAAGAATCACTCAGCAGTTCTTTTTTAAACAATTACTCCATTTTCCACATGATTTGATTGTAATGGCTTACAGCAACGACCGCATCACCATGTTGATCCACTTAGTAACAAACAGCAGCTGCCAGTTGTTCTCGGGAGAGAGAGAGAGAGAGAGAGAGATTTGAAATAAACTGAGGTAAAGCTTCCTCTTGGGTGGAGCCAAGAGTTGCATCATAGCTTCTGTGCCAATGTACTCGACATGTCGATTGAAGAATGTTGTTCCTTACGTAATTTAAATTCTGGCATGTCACCAAAAAACAAAGTGTCAGCAGGTGCTGTGAGCTCCATTTCCTGTCGCTCTGTGGCATCCTGACACATCCCAGTGTCACAGCCTCCCGTGTTTTTTTAGTTTTTTAGCCGAGGGAGTGACATCTTTGGACCTGTAGGTGGCAGCTGTAGCCTTGATGCTGGGGAGACACAACTGATGCTGCAGGTTTGTGTTGTTGCGCTGAGGAGGAGGAGACTGGGAGGTGAAGAAAAACTGGAATTGGCAAAAGGCCCCATGAGCATGGATGGACTGTGAGACAGTGGACACAGTCATGTTCAAGCCCCCCCCCAGCTCTCCTAGGGCAGGACACAGAAAGAGATAGAAAACAGCTACAAATGAAGACTTGTGGTTGTTCCTGTGTCTCTGTGTCCTGATGCTTGTGCCATGTTCAGTAATCCATCCACGGCCATCAGACAGGTCATCATCCTTCCACTGGTACACTGGTACAGTACATTATGTCACAAATCATTTTTCTTTGTTCTACTTCTGTCACATGGAGCTATCTTATTGGAAAACACTAAATAACTCCAGGGAGAAAAATACATCAGAAATACCTAAAGTAACTCATCTAAACAAAATGTAGATTCACTGTAATCTTTCAAGCCGTCAGTCAAATAGAAAATCTGCCTCATATCAAAAGCCAAACAAATACGGTGTAAACAAGGCTCAACTGTGGCAAATACAAGTACCTGTCACACATATTGTATTCTTGATTGCAGCATATGAAAAAGAATCAAGTCTTCCTAAGGTGTCCCTTTCACTACGCACGATCAGCTGTGGATAATGCCCTAAAACTAACAAACCCAAATAGAAATACAACATAAAAGTCCAACAAAATCAATCCTGTGAGATCAAATCTATTGTAACCTCTGCTGAGGTTAGCAGCAGTCACAGTAAAAGTATTTCCCTTCCTCCTACTTTCAAAAGGAAATCTCGTCAGTCGTTGGTGGCCGATACCGCGTCATAGGCTGTGTTTTGACAGCGTCACACAGGCTCCTGGGTAGTCGAGGCTGTCATGCCGCGACGCGCACGGCGGCTGGCAGATGAATGGGAAACAAACAGGAGGGGCAGACTGCTGATGAACCATTTATCACAGGCTCCCCTCCAGGTGTGTGGAACTACTGTACAGTGTGTATGCAGTGCTGCATGTGTGTGTGACTAGACCAGAGCTCGGAGAGGGAAGGACAGGGCGGCTCCTATGGACAGGCCCAGGGCTAAGAAGAAAGTCATCAGGGCTCCTGCGGTCTCTGCGTCCTTCGGCTCCACCAGCCTGATGAGAGAGCGGGAGGGGACAGAGGCTCAGCCATGTAATCCACACTGGTGCTTCACAATCCACACACTTTTCTTTATGCTCTTCATGTTTTACCTCACCACTGTATCAATCAACTTGCTGTCACACTTTAGTGAACATTCGGCCCTCTTTAGTTTCTGTGTGAGTTGTGCCATGTTGTCATGGAATGAGGGGGGATTTTGAACACACCTTGTTTGTGCATTTAAAGACAGAGAGATTTAAGAGTTGGTTGCTGCATAAGATGGCATTAATTTTTTCAACATATTGATATTACTGTATGTAATTACCTCGCTGTGCAGCAGTTTTCACATTTATGAGGCTAAACTATTTAGAAATTTCCCGTCAGATCAGTCTTAAATATGTCAGTAACAGAACAAGCATTTTCACCTACCATATACAGAGTGGGTGCTACTTGACTCACAGGCCTTCATCAGGCATTCATTTGTCTCTAACCTTTAACACCTGGATGTGCATTAAAATGTGTCATAAAATTTTGAAGGAAATGTTAGCAGGCTACGTTAAAGCTTATGTTGCTGGAGCAACCTTGAACATTGCACGATGAGCTGAAACAGCCCGTGCTCCCAAACAACAACACACATAATCACAACAGTGAATGTGTTTCCTGCTGTCAGATATAATCCCGGATGGAAAATGTGATGGTCATCAGAACAGCACTGACAGGCAGAACGTTCACTGCCAACATTCAACTGCAACCATGTTATGATAGAAACATTTTTGAAACAACATGAAAACAGCATCAGTGATGAACTGGTTTGTACTCACTGTGGTGCGTATGACATGGAAAGGCAAACAAAGTAGCCACTGGACAGAGAGAAGAGAGCCATGATGGCAGTGAAAGCCCCGTCGTGGGGGAAGTAGACAGGAAGGTAGGAGCGACTCTGGACGTTACAGAGCATCAGCAGAGGGATGAACACCACCCTGCAGACGACTAGCAACGGGAACAGACGAGACTCTTTGCGGGGCTGCAGAGGAGACAGGGGGCGGGGGTTAAAAACAGGCAGAGTGACATGTGGATTTGGAACAGGTATGGAAAAAAACATGGATGACCCCAAATGGCTGCCACGGAACCTTGCCTTTAGCTTAAACTGCATAAACATTTTAAAAAGTTCAGTTTACACTAATTGTCAGAATTGTCTTAGTAGCAGCAAAGTGGAGGCAGGAGAAACACTGACACTCACCCAATGTATGATGGTGGTGATGGTCCGACCGAGCCAGTCGTTGATGTTGAAAATCAAGAAGCAGCACACTGAGATGAAGAAGCGCTCTGAAGAGAGGACAAACAACAGCAGGAACACAATCAGTGTTTGAGGGTACCGAAGTTTCCACCAGAGATGCACTGTAAATATAGAACTTGAGGGAGTGTATGTTGAATGGAGCTAAATCTAATCATTGAGCTCAACTGAGGCCAGGTCCTACCCCATTTGAGAACTGGGAATGATGTCCTGACATCTGCAGTGATAGCAGGGAAGACGGACAGAGTGACTGTGAACACAAACGTCACACAGAACGCCATCACCCAGATCTGAAAATCAAAGACACTTTTGAATACTTAACATTTTGATACATTTAATGGAACTAAAATGTGACTCTCTCATATAAAATGGGACAGTTTTAGTAAATGTAAGAGTGCAAAGTCAAACCAGTGGGGTCACCTTTTTGAAGACTTCGATGACCGAGGCCTTGGCTTGTCCCTTCTCGTCCTGCTCCAGCACGAGGAAGGCACGCTTGGTCCCGTCTGAACTGGGGTCCGCCTCGGCCTCAGCTGGACCGCCACCAGCTGAGCCGTTAGCGTGGCCATTCAGCTTCCCGTTCTCCACGGTGCTCCTCTCTGCAATGCAGTGTATACCGTCGCACTCAAATTATTCAATCCTCATTGCAGATTAGGTGTATTGGCAAAAGTAGTAAAGCTCTCGTGATGATATAGAAATATATCATGTTCTCTCACAAAAGGTTTTATGTAATTTCACTGCTTAGACAAGTGATGTGAAAAACCTGGGAAATAATGTGGAATCTCAAAAGGAATCTAGTTGTAGTCTTGTAAATAGTGACCATGAAAGATCCTGAGGCTGAGACGAAGACATGTGACACAGATGTGAGAGTCTTTTCAAAGTCTTCTTGTATATGGCAGGAATAATTTGCAATGGGGGTTGAATTATTTTAAGTGCAACTATAAATATTACTTCCACTTCTAACATATGAAAAATGTTATTGTGCTTGAAGGAAACATTTCAAATATGACGTCTGGTTAAGTGAATTATTTGAGAATGTGCACCTCTTTGGGCTTGTTTGTAGCATTTACAGGAAACACTAAGAGAGTGAGTGTGTGTGGGCCTCTGTGAGGATAACAGGCTCTGTCTTTGTCTGGGCACTGCCAGGACTCTAAGTGGATAAACAGAGGGTCAACTCACTTAACGAGATAATGTTCCACTGAATTGATTTGATTGAACCCGGCTGTCAAGGACAGAATCATGAACTCAGAGGAGCGGCACTCAGATGTTCACTCACTCTCAGACAAATGTTTGATGATCTTATTTCCACTGACTGTTAAAAGAGCTTGCACTTCAATATTTCAACACATAGCGAGAAGTGAGAGGAAAGACTGGAGCTAAAATCCCACCTTTCAGCAGCTCGTCTGTGGTGCCCGCCTCGTACTTGCTGCCTTTGTTCAGATGATACCGGGCAAACTCCTGCATGGGAACACCAGACAACACAAATTAAGCGTTCCAACTTTCTGAGTTCTCTCTAAATTCAACATCAAAACAGTGTGGCAGTGAGGCCCAACATAGTGAGGGATACTCTAGTTGAGGCTGAATGGATTATGGGTAACGTAGTCATGCAGAGCAGAGAGCTGACTGACCAGACGGGGCAGCAGGACGTAGCTGAAGAGTGTAACCAGCGTCCCTGCACATGGTGTGATGAAGTAACCCAACGCTGCTGACTCGGAGTCGGCATCACCTGAGTGGCAACCACACAAGTTAGAGGACTAGGAATTCTGGGAGAGCAACATAAAAGACAAATGAAAACACTGTGCAGAGAGGACCCAACATCAGCTGTGTCTTTGAAATGTAGCACAGTGTGTTGTGTGGTGGGTGGCGTCATGCTGATTTGACTAGCTCAACATCCATTTGTCTGTTACTAGGCAACAAGGGATTAGGCACCCAATGGTGTTTTGTGTGTATGTGGGTGGCTCACTGCCAATGGCGGTCAGCATGGCGATGGCAGCGAAGGTCCCGGCGAGGCCCTGGCCGCTCATGAAGATGGCGCTGTACTTCTGGGGCAGCAGACCGACCAGGCCAAACAGACTGCCCTGCAGCACGGCACCAAACGCTGCAGAGCGGAAGCATCCTTTAATTCAACAGCCTCTCACTCATTTACCTCACTTACTTTAAAGGCGCTCTCTCTCTCCCTCTCTCTCTCTCTCTCTCTCTCTCATACGACACACACACACAGTCACACTGACTTACAGTTGATAAACCAGATAGTCGCCATGGTGACAGAGAAGAAGCGGTCTTCCTCCATAGGCACTTTGACCAGCACTGCTGTGAGGATGAAGAGCAGCAGGATAAAAACCAGGCTACCAGCGATGCGTATCGCCTCCGATATCCTGAAACAAGAAACACCAACAGTCAACAACAGTCATTTAACCAAGGACACACTCTACATCAAACTGGGAAAGATGTACACCACAGAGGAAAATGTTGGTACGAGACACCGTCATCCATACAACTTTATAACAGCCAAGTTACAACAACGAACAAAGTCACAACTAACAAAGTTGACACCCTTCTTTGTATGGTTTACTAAAACCATGGCACCTATGGCATCCTCGGCCTCTGAATTTACATCTAACCCTGCCACTGACCTCTGGTAGAGGAAGGAGTTGAGCAGGGTGAATAGCAGCAGGGGCAGCTGGGATAGCAGGGTCATCCAGTTGTTGAAGTAGTACTCCTTGCGGATGATCACTGTGCCGTTGCTCCATTCTGTTGTGTTGAGACGACCTTGGAAATACTGCAAATCCAGAGGAAACGAGACACATGCTGGATGATGACTGTCAAATCATCCTGCACCCTTCCAATTCACACAAAGATGCAGCTTGATTTACAATGCTTCAATAGCAGCCAGCTAATTGCAACATACACTGTGGCTCTGGCACAGATCACAGTGGCCTACTATCAACATTTTCATAATATCCAGCCAGCTGATTAGAACGGACAGTCTAGTGAAGAGGAAGTATCACAGTACTATAAGAATAGTGCTCTCATTTGGTTTGTTGCTTTAGATTATCATTTGTTGTGATGTTGCTCCATGCTCTTATCAGTAAGCAGCTGAAAATAGCTCTGACTGTGAGGGGCCACTGCTTTCAGCAGGAATGAAAGTGCTCATAAGGAGCTAGAGAGAATGTGAAAGGAGACTTCACCTCAACACGTGAACATGTGTGAGCATGCGGCGATTCACATGGTTACCCAAAGTCATATGATAGACTGTGTGGGTTTATAGGTGCCTAAGGGTCCTGACATTTAACGTCCAGACCTCATGTGATTCGCTAAGAAGTTTAAGAGGTGAACCACTGAAACAACAATTTCCCCACTTTAGAGAGTAACTTTTAGACGGATCTGATTGAGAAAATGATGAGACGCTATCATCTTATTGACAGTCATTTGTTTTTTTAAGCAATTAAACATTTAAGCAGAAGATACAGATAATGTGTCAGATCTGCTGTCTTCTCTTTGAGAGATTAAGTAACTGCCATGTTTTTACCAATGAGGCCGTCATGAAGAAATTCCATGGCAGCAACGTTCCAAGACCCAGAATGAAGAAGATGATCCCCACCAAGCAGCCCCTGTGGATGGAAATTAAACAGTGTTATTTGAAAAAGGACAACAGACCACAACTGATGGAAGTTAAGATCATCTTTGATATTTTCACAAAAATGAAATGCCATTGTTTGTGGCGGACTCCGCCATTCCCAAACTGTTTTCTAACCACCTAACATACGTAACCCTCATTGTTTACTGTTCATGCTCCTACAGCCAGGACATAGCTGTACCACTTTACTAACTAACTACTGTAACAGATGCAGTGTTAAATTAAACTGCACTTGTTGTTAACACCAGTAACCAGTTTTGATTGTTCCAATTTGAAATCTCATAGAAAAGCAGTTTGAATTCATTCAGGAAATGAGAGGCTCTAAATTGCTACATCATTGCCTGTCAGCAACTAAGGAGGAACTGTCAACGGCGAAGACTAGGAAGTGGGAAGAGTTTTTTTTGTGTCTCCGTCTGTTTTTAACTCACCGGTCCTGCGGAGCATCTGTTCGTCCCTTCATCCTGATGGAGGAACACCTGGTGAAACTGCGAGGGCAACAGGAGAGAAGAGAGGTCAGCTACATCTCCAGTGATTACACAGCAGAGGAGTTTGTTTTCTGGACACTTCTTTGCCAAGGGGTCGCTACTTAGAGGTGCAGGAATCCATTCACAGTCTAGCAAGAGGCCGCGAGAGGCTGGCAAGAGGCTGTCCAAAGAAATCCTACAGCACAGGAGTCTGATACATGTCTGGGAATCATGGAGGTCTTAAATCCTCGACTTCTGGTACGTTACACAAACATTTGAGAATTAGAGTTAAATAAAATCTGTAACATGTTGTATAATGTGTTTCAGCCACTGGGAATAGCCGGAGTGTTTGTGACCAATCAATGGCCTGACTAAGTGCAGGTTCAATGATTTTCCATTGTGGTTTTGGCATTGGAACCAGCTCCCTGAGGCTAGGAAGAAATTCTATCCCTATTTAATATGTACATTAGTCAGGAATCTGAGTCACTCCCTGTGTACACACAAACACTGCAACGCACTCGCACAAAAAACCTGCACAGTCACCAACAGGACTGAAATGGTTCTGACCTAAAAGCTACTCACAGCATTGCCACTGGCAGTACAGGGTATAGCTGCTCTGCTTGTTTTGACTTGTGTGGGGAAAGTCACATACAAGAGCTAGACTCACAGTTATCCTACTTTGCACTAGTTCCAAAAATACAGCTCATAAACATTCAAATCTTGCACAAATCCAGTGTGTTTTGCAGCTGTGGAGGAGGATGTGGCCTGGCCTGAACTGTTTTTTTCCACTGACGCCACTATATTTTGCACCGAGGCTTTTGGTTTCCAGTTGTTTGTCAGCGTTTGGTCTACTTCCCTGAACTCACCAACTGACACCTCCTCCCTCCTACGAACAAAGGCAGGCAGCACAGACACACAAAGACAGCCGCATCACATCAGAGACAGTCAAACAAATCAGTTGAGTCAACATCTTTTCCACAGTTATGAATGTCACCATTTGTTTTCTATGAATCACAGTGTACACAGGGGCAACACCTGTCGACGTCTCTGTGTGACGGGACACTCCATGATCGGACATAGTTTTCAAAGCCCGCTGGCCACTAAACTGGCTTGGTTAATTGTCGTTACAGTCTAACTAGACAGGACATTTAGCGCAGCTTTGCAGAACTAATTAGAGCGAGCTAGTAAATCATGGACAAAGGTCAGAAAAAATGTGGCTGTGTTAGTTTTATCAAACATACTATGGAGAACAATACCAGAGGGGAGGGGACAAGACTCCAGGGGGAACAGACAGATACAGTGCTTGGCTACAATGCAATTATCACTGAGTGCCTGCTGCTTCAAAGCTAAGCTAAGAAAAAGTATGGACCTGGCTGGATGCCTCCTGTTTGACGCTTCACATTAGGAGATCAAAGTCTGTTTTTCCATTAATAAGCTACCTGCAACAGAGTCCTTGAGTGTTAGAATTAAAGGTGAGCACACAGAGTAAGTAATGCAGATGAAGTATTTTGTGATCATTTTTGGTTTGAAAGAATTTTAAATGTTTGGGGATGATAAATCTGTAGTTGAGTCTTTATAATCTGGCCTTGAAAATCTTGGACAAACAGCAAATAAGGTACCATCATTGCCACATTTCTAGTTGACATGAGATTTTAAGTTTTGCAAACTTTATTGATTTTCATTATATAAGGCTTGTGTTTAAATACATCCCACAGATCCACCAGAGCAGCCTTGAGTGCCAAATTAAAGTTCCATTCTGGAGAACAGCTTTGGCTCAGACAGATTATTCTGTGAAAGGAGCACAGCCCTGGGACTTGCTACCTGGCCACTTGAAATTTGCTGTGAACTTCACCACTTTTAAGAGAGCTACCAAATCCTGGTTAAATCAGCTACAAACCTGTACTCATATCCAGTTTCTAAATGTGTGATTCACTGCATCTTGCTGTACCCTTACTGTTTTCATCTCTTTTCATGAAAGCACTAGATCCTATGATAATCAAATAAACCTTGAAGAAGTCAAGTTTATTCCCCTCACTAAAATGAGAGGAAAACAGCATGAGGCAAACTAAGAGAATTTATGTCACATTGTCCTCTGCACACTTGTGTTGTGGACAAGAACATTTTGCTTGTATCCTAACTGACTTCTAAAAGAAACCAGTCAGACAAGTGGCAGGGGTTTGGTTTCTGTGTGTACGTAACAAGGACACCCTCAAGTCCACACAGCAAACACATCCAGAGGCCATCAAAGGTCAGGGCTCAATACAGACAGCAGACGTTGTAATCTCACCCAGAGCCCCATGTAAGCTACTTAAATTGTTTATGACCAGAAGCGTCCATTCTTGTTAAATACTACAGAAACACATTTCGGTCCTTTTTCATATTACAAGCTTCTGTGTTTGATGGAGAGAAATAAACCTGATCTCCAAAGCCTTGTGTGGTTCCAGAGGGAGCTGCTCAAAATCTGAACACTGCAAGTTTGAAAATGAAAAAAGCTGCAGGTGTGTAGTTGGACAGAAGCGAGCTAATCAAACCTCGCTGTGCAGCCAACTCCTCATTTCTGTTTGAGGCTAGTGGCTCGAGGCTACATTCGCCACAGGTACGGGAAGTACAAGGGAGAGTGCTGCCGAAAAATCTAAGGGAGGAGGACTTTAACATTCTGGTCTTTTTCTCCATCTTCTTTGAGTCTGAGGGGATTTCCACTCCCTCTTTCAGCAACAACATGCACAGGGCGGACAGGATAAGTGGCCTCATTGTTTGATGCTAAAAGACATCTCCCATATCATCTAGACAAACATGCAGAGCATGAGGAAAACTTCTAAGTACTGAGGGAACACTGCGGAGGGGTTTTACAAACACTTCACTTCAAATCTAGCGGCTCTTTGGGGAGATTTAAACAGAGACACTGAGATCAGTCACTCCTACATTAAAACTATTATCTAAGGGGTTTTCTTCAGTGTTTTTCAGTTGGCGTGAGAATACCTCTCCTTTGCAGACATTGGTTGTTTAGCTTGAGGATACCTAAGAGGGCATTTAAGCTGGGGGCGGCGACAAAGTATGGAGACTAAACAGCCTTTCCTCTGGTCCCAGCAACACCAAAACACTACCTGTGTTTGTGTCTATTTTCATTTAGCAAAAGCCCTCATAAGTCTCCACACAACTTTAGTTCAATCATGCACAATCCATCCCAATATATATTTTACTATACGCACTCACGGTAATTAAATAACACACACACTCAGCTACTTCTTCTTTTTTCAGTGACAGAAATCAATTCATGTCTTTCCAGATCATTTCCTTTCCTGCTTGTACATAGAACTTTACTTCCCATATTAAGATGCAGGGGAACTACAAGCATACACACTAAGTTATCTACTATGACTACACACACACACACACCCGCAGACTTTATCACAACACAAGCAGCTGCTTGTGAGCTGGGTTGACGTGGTATGATTTGAACATCCACTGATGATGTCAAACAGCCACTGTTCACTAGGCAGACCTAGATGAAGGTGAGGAGGGATGTCAGACAATGGGTGTGTACTTAGAGATCACATCAAAACCTCTGGACATCTGTTCAGCAGCAACAGAGCCAGTCCAGTCAAACCCTGGAAGGCTTTATTACTGAGTCACAGGAGATTACTGGCCTTTACAATAATCCAGACTGAGTCACACCAACCATGTGTTCATCAGATGGCAGGAGCCGTGTAGATATCAACACCAGGAAAACAGACCAGATTAAGGTTAAGATCAACAGCAATGTGACCTCAGGGCCTGACGGGTGTAGCGTTATAATGGTGATGTTGAATAAAGTCATTTCACTGTCTCACTTGGCAGCACACTACACCGTAACTGACACCACAGACTGACCGTTGCTCAGCAACATGACTGAATATGAACGACCAAAAAGGGAAATTCCGTAAAATAGTATCTTTATCAAAACCAACGAAATTTGAGTTACATTTGGACATAGTGATGCACCTGTTCTGCTCTATGAAGAAGCACAAAAAGGCATCGAAGATAAGCACATAATATTAATTAAACCAGTAATAACACGTTTATTCTGGGATTAAAGGCACCGTAGTAACTACGTTCATGATACAGTAGTTAACACTTCTTCAACGTCTAACGATACTGGACACGGAGGAAGAAACACGACCCGCACCGTCATTTCATCACCCAGCCGACATGAAGTAAACACCAGCTCTCTCTTAAGACAATGGAAATAGCGTTTCATTATGAAACGCAGCGCTGCTGATGTATAACTACACCGCCATCTGTGAACATAACGTTAGTAAGTGCTAGCTAACGTGAGAGAGCCAGGCTCACCTTGGAGAAAATGTTGGTCTTGTCACTGTGTTTTCATCATGTTCCCACCGTTAACTCGAGCACTTGTGATATCCAAACGGTTCAAAATGATTCAGCGGGAGACAAATTAACAGCTTAAAGCCTCCGTCGTCCACACACGTGGCGGGAATGTACAAATGGCTCCGACAGTTTATGAACCACCTCTGCGAGCCGTTTTTTACGTAGCGTCTTTCGTCACAGATGCACAAGTGTCACAGCGAACTCAGAGCGGCAGAGCACTTCCGGTGTGGTGCCAGGTTTTGCGGCCCCGCCTGTTTGCGCTCCGCCTTCGCGGGCTTTTTGACAGCGGGCAGGTGGCCTGGAAATGCCGCGTGTGTCCGCCTTCATGGGCTGATGCACTCTGTAAATGTTACACTATAGCAGTCTGGAATTGGTTGGATGGATGAAAGCTTTTTTTCTTCTTTTCTCAACATTTAATATAAAAGGTAGAGTCATTCTGACTATTATATTTCCTTATAACATACAGTATGAAATTAGTGCTGTTTGCCAGATGCCTGATGGAAAAACCTACAGTATTTGACAATGCACACTAAAGAGGCCATTTTCACAGCAGACTGTCAAAGCAGAGAAAGCACAGGTGTAAATAATAGTGTGAGCATTAGAGTCCCACTGGGATGTGTCAGTGTCAGTGAGTGAGCATGCACAACACCAGAGGCAGGCAGACACTCACACCTAACGGTGACTGAGCCACATGTCACTGTGGGAGGAAGCCAAAGAATCCAAAGAACGAGGCCCAAGGTTCAAACTGCAAGCCTTGAACCTTATTGTAGAGGAAACCAACACATCTTCACGATAACCTCTCGGGGCTTATTGCTATCATTTCTAATTAATTATCTTTATTAATGGTGCTGCCCAACCCATATGTTAATACTGTCTGTTGTGTTAAGCAATGGTAATAAATAAGCACTGTGTGCTGTATGCAAGCAATGACTATTGTCAGTAATATAAAAGGTGTTACATGGCTGAAAGTGTTGTGGTCTGCTTTTTAGCATCCTCTGACTTCTCATATTGCACAAACTTTTATACTGTATTGGCATAATTCTAATTCACAATTTAATTTCTTATCACCAGTTACCAGTTAAGTACACAACTGAACTATACATTTCATTTAACTAATTGCTTTGTTCATAACAAACAACCTCTACACTATAACGCTGTATATGTGCAGTCCAGCTTTGAACTCAGTGGAAAAAAAAATCTTGCACATCGACAGGTGTGTATGACCGTCATGTGAGATGAGATTTATTTCAAACGATTATTGAGGAAGTCTGAAAATAACACAGTTCTTATGTTTGTTCAAAGTGCTTAGTGTGGAGTCCAGGCAAAAAAGACAGCCAGTGTTTCATATGTTGTTTATATTTCTATATATTTTCTATGATCGTACACAAATCACACAAAAACAACAGAAAACACAAGAGAGGCCAGATCAGTCTCAGTGACCCTGAGAGAACTGCTCTCTGTGCTGCTACCACTGAATGACTGGTGCACTTGGCCCTCTGCTGGTACAATGTGGGAGCTGGTCTCTCAGTGTCACTGTGAATTATGGATGGTTTAATCAGAATCATAATACCACTACTACTAACAATCATATATAACAACATGTACACTCAGAGTGAGCTGTATTATATAATAATAAAAATAATAATGATACAAATGATTGGCTTTGGTATAATTGAACATTATTTATGGCCCAGTGACAACTACATCATGTCTAAACGTTGATTCAGTTACAAAAATAATATCAAATGCTCAGCCTTTCTCAAAAACTAAGCACTGAACCAACTTGAAGCTTCTTGGATTTTCAACCCTTGTGATCCCTCACTCTCTGCAGATGTCAAAACCGCTGCTACACTTGCAGTGTGGAGAACATCTTTATCGTAAAGCCAACATGTATCAGAATGTGGATGATCCAGATGAAGGCCTTCACGTACCTTGGAAGCAGGTTAAGTTGTGCCAGAAATCCCAACTTCTCACTATAAAACTCATGAAACACATGTAAACAATCATCAAATCATCATTTTTTCATCAATTTTTCTTCAAAAACAACTAACTAGAAATCAGAAGCCACTGAATCGCTGCAAATAAGAATGGTCTTGGAGAGAGAACATGCAATACTGTCTGTCCTCTGTGGAATACTTTTTTCTCACAACAGATCCTTCTTAATGAACTTTTCCTATGATGGATGTGTGAAAAGGTCATAAAAAGTCTTGCTGTAACCAAATGAACCTATTTTTTTGCACTGCAAAGTAATGTAATTCAAGGTTGACTGCATATAGGTGCCAAGTTGTAATTAATGGGAGTGAATGGACCACTATTGATTTGAATATATATTGTAGCTACCACCATAAGGATCTTATATAATGATGAGAATCCAATAGTTAGTGTTACATGCCAGGCTGAAAAGGGGGGTACAGTGCAGTTGTGTTTGTGTGTGTGTCTTTTCCTCCTGGTTTTCTCTCTCCTCCTCTGCTCTCAGGTGCCATCAACATGATTGGCCTGCACCTGTGTAGTGTGGGTACTTCCAGACTGGCCAATCACTGCCAGGGCTCTTATAAAAGGACTTTGCCTGCAGTGATCGTGTGGTCGACTGGAGCTGCTGGTTGTGTTGTTGAATGCTGCCGTTCAACTGGAGTTGCTTAAAGTTAATTAGGTTGGTGGAATGAGGGTGTGGATAGGTAAGATGGGGTATCCCATACATTTCTGACTCATGTAGGTCATATTGTCTAGAAACATTAGGTTTTAGGGTTGGTGCCACCTCTGTGTTTATATTTGGTTAAGCTTCTCTTTTTGATAAGTCAGGTTTTGTTTAAGTTTGTTTTCAAAACCAGGTTCTCTTCCTCCACACTTGTGAATTTTGTTTGTAGTTGTAGTCAATAAATCGTTGTTTTTGTGCCACACCTACTGACTCCATCTCTTTTGATTGTCATGTTGATGTCTCCTTTCCATCCTTAACCATCTGTAACCGTTCGTATTTAGTATTTGGAAATTACAGCTGGCGGTTGTAATGCACACTGGTGCTGTGATATAAACACAATGGCACTGAATGGCCCTCCATAGACTAATAACTCTTAACTATAACTGTACTCCTAGTGATGCAGGTCATCAGTGTGCAGCACTGAGCAGTTTGATATATGAATGGTGTTTGTGCTGTGCACAGGTGCCAAGTTAATGAAAGTTAATGGACTGCCATGCCTTCTAATGTATTATGAAACTGTTCATGTGATTATAATGAGGCTATGAGCAGTGTGCCGTATTGGGGATTTGCGCTGTATACCAAACTAGAAATACAAGTGATGTAAATGGGATTATAGTAAAAGACACCAGACTCACAAAGAATTACACATAATTTGATATATCAATTGCCTTGTTAGGGCAGCACAGTAGTGTGGTTGTTAGCACTGAAGGTTCTAGGTTTGAATCCAGGTCTTTCTGTGTGGAGTTTGCATGTTCTCCCCGTACTTGTGTGGTTTCTCTCCGGGAGACATGCAGGTTAACTGACTCTAAATTGTGCGGTGTGAATGGTTGTCTGTCTGTGTGTGTTGGCCCTGTAGTCCAGACCAGACCAGGGTGCTCCCCGCCTCTCACCCAAAGTCAGCTGGCATTGGTTCCAACCCCTCACGACCCAGACGGATGTATACTAATGTATACTAATAAACTGTATAGACAATTGAATTGTCTTGTTCGCATCAAAACTGCAGGTGCAAATAATTACCATTTCAGGTTTAACTTCTTAAATACGCAGATTTATGCAAATGTAATGCAACAAAAGCTTCTTCGGTTTTTAATTCTGATTCCAGAACAGCTGAAAGTGGCAACACGGTGAGGTCAAAGGGATCAGCCAGTAATAACAGGATGTTTGTGAATCAGAAGGTGTGCTTGTGCCACACAAGAGGTCCTCTGGCCTGCAAGAGGACCATGTGAGTTGTAAACACTTACGATTTAGAGGTTCGTGGCTGAAGGGACTTCCTGCTTTGCTCTGTCATCACACTGACAGTCCAAAGCAGAGCACAAGGCCACTTCCGTCTCGTAGACCTTACAGGAAGCACCACACAAAGTAGGCTGTTTGCAGGAAATGCAGTTATCAACATTAAAATCAATCCCTTGTTTTAATGGCAAATGCAATATATGTATGCTGAGCATGTCTACACGATGAAGTGTAGCAAATACAGTTAAGCCAGAAAGTATTCATACCCCTGGCAAGTTTTGACTTAGTTACTTTTATTCAACCAGCAAGTTTTTTCTTGATTGGAAATGGCACAGGCGTCTCCCAGAAGATTATAAGACGATGTACAAGAGGCATCATTGTGGAAAAAAATATTTCTCAGCTTTTATTTACATTTGAACAAAAAGTGGCATGTCCAAAATGATTCATACCCTTCTCTATAATCAATAGAAAAGCCTTTATTGGCTATTACAGTAATCAAACGCTTCCTATAATTGCTGACCAGCTGCATGTCTCACTGGTATTTTTGCCCATTCATCTTAAGTGATGAGCTCCAACTCTTTCAGGTTGGAGGGTCTCCTTGCCATCACCCTGATCTTTAGCTCCCTCCACAGATTCTCAATTGGATTCAAGTCAGGACTCTGGCTGGACTACTGTCCGCTAACCATTTCTTCACCACTTTTGCTGTGTGTTTTGGGTCGTTGTCGTGCTGAAATGTCCACTGGTGCCCAAGGCCAAGTTTCTCTGCAGACTGCTTGATATTGTTGTTGAGAATCTTGATGTATTGCTCTTTTTTCATGGTGCTGTTTACTGTGATTAGGTTCCCTGGTCCATTGGCTGAAAACACCCCCAAAGCATTAGGTTCCCACCACCATGTTTGACAGTGAGGATGGTGTTCTTAGGGTTGAAGGCTTCTCCTTTTTTACGCCAAATGAAGGACACATCATTGTGGCCAAACAATTCAATTTTTGTTTCATCTGACCTTAAAACAGAAGACCAGAAGTCTTCTTCTTTGTCCAGATGAGCATTTGCAAAGGCCAAGCGGGCTTTTGTGTGCCTTATCTGGAGAAGTGGCGTCCTCCTTGGTCTGCGTCCGTGGAACCCAGCAGTGTGCAGGGTCCGTTGGACTGTCTGCCTTGAGACGTTGCCACCAGCAGAGCCCAGATTCACCAGGATGGCCTTGGTGGTGATCCTGGGATTCTTTTTCACCTTTCTCACTATCCTCCTGGCCAGCACAGGTGTCACTTTTGGCTCCCGACCACGTCCTCTGAGATTTTCCACAGTGCGGAACGTCTTGTATTTTTTAATAATACTTTGCACTGTAGCCACTGGAACTTGAAAACATTTAGATATGGCCTTATAGCCCTTTCCTGACTTGTGAGCAGCCGCAGGTCCTCAGTGAGCTCCTTTGTCTTAGCCATGACTGTCCACAAACCAACTGCAGAGAGCTGCTGTTTTTCACCTATTGAGTTGATTAAAACTGTTCCTGCTGCTGCTGTTCCCAATGAATCAGGGTAATTAGGATGCTTTAGAACAGCTTGGACTATTTGGAATGGTATAGAACTTTGGATTTTCCCATTGACTGTGACAGTTTGCAAAGGGTATGAATAATTTTGGACATGCCACTTTTTGTTCAAATGTGAATAAAAGCTGAGAAATTTTTTTTCCACAATGATGCCTCTTGTACATCGTCTTATTATCTTCTGGGAGACGCCTGTGTCATTTCCAATCAAGTAAAAACTTGCTGGTTGAATAAAAGTAACTAAGTCAAAATTTGCCAGGAGTATGAAGAATTTCGGGCTTAACTGTATAATTCAGACATTAACACCTCGCACCGTGACATGAGAGCTAGAATGCGGATGTAACCTGGAGCATGTAATGCCCTGATGCGCCACTGTGCTGAGGGTGGCGCTACGCACCGACATACAGGTTGGTCCGCCATTAAATCAGAAGAGAAAAGTTTTGAAGCGCTGACTGTCGTGTCAACACTGACGGACAGCTCTTCCTGTTCCTTAGTCGGAACTTCTGAAACTTTCTGCTGTGATAAAGCCCAGCTCGTCTCCTGCTTCTGACAACACCCTAAGTATGGATACTATAACGCAAAGGCCTGTGGGACTTCTCAGCACTTCCTGCTTGTGGTGGCCGCTGCACTTAATGGCTAAAAATACATAAAAACACAAACTGGACCGCTGGACGTAAGTGAGAACCTTGATTTGGAGTTGCAATTGTATTTTCTAACAAGCTTCGGACAGTTCAGTTTCACTTTCCCCTTAAAGAGCCTCTTGAATTCAGACTGGTGGAATGATATTATGCTCAGACCATGTTTCAGGAAACCACATCACATGAACAGAGAAATCCACAAATCTCACAGTTGAAACACTTAAACAAACGAGGAGGTTTGGGTTTGATATCGACAGGAATGAAAGACACTTTCTGCACAGCTTTCCTTGAATCCTCTCCTGTCAGCCCGCTTGTTGGTCAAGCTTTTTGACATTTCACAGGGCCTTCAGAAAGCAACACGCACAGGAAAGGGAGTAATGCAATAAAGTGCTCATCTGTACTGTGTTTTAAAGCTTTAGGGGAACAAAATCTGATCCAGTCAAAACACCTGCTTGAGGCTTCATGGAGCCTCGAAACAACCCGTTCAGCTCCCAGTGCAGTGTCCCACACGGGACCATGCAAAGTTCGGATCAGTCACAAAAAGGGAACTTCACCAACCCTGTGTGGACAGCCTTATTTGACTATGATGCTTCCTGTAAAGATGAGCTCACCTTGCGTAAAGGTGACCTGGTGGAAGTCCTGTCTCAAAACTCAGGAGACAAGGGCTGGTGGGCCGGTAAGGTCAACAACAAGGTGGGCATCTTCCCATCCAACTATGTTTCCTTCGAGCCAAATAAAGAGTCTTGGAACCCTCTGAGCGGTGCCATGGTGGACAGCTTCCTACCCGAGGTGGTGGATTTCAGGGAGCTGAGCCTGGAGGAGGTCATTGGGGTCGGGGCCTTTGGAAAGGTCTACCGCGGAACATGGAGAGGCTCGCTGGTGGCCGTGAAGGCCGCCCGACAAGACCCGGACGAGGACATCAGCGTGACGGCTCAGAACGTCACTCAGGAGGCGCGTTTGTTCGCTATGCTCACTCACCCCAACATCATTGCCCTGAAGGGCGTCTGCTTGCAGGAACCCAACCTGTGCCTCATCATGGAGTACGCCTCAGGTGGGCCGCTGAGCCGTGCGTTGGCCGTGCATCGCATCCCGCCACACGTCCTGGTCAACTGGGCCGTGCAGATAGCCAGAGGGATGTTGTACCTGCACAGCGAGGCCATCGTTCCTGTTATCCACCGGGATCTCAAGTCCAACAACAGTAAGTCCTTCAAGCCTGCAGTGCAAGTCATTGATCAGTGAAACCTCAGCCAGTGTAATCGGGAATCCACAAAGGAAGCTGTAAATCTAACACATCCATTATCGATATTGTTAGTTATAGCTGTGTTGACAAGCTCACATCATACTAATGTCAGCCTGGCATGTTTTTACCCATCTGTCATTTTTAATCTTGAAAGGTAGCAAATTCACAGCAGTGGGCTGGTTTTAATTTGCACTTTACAATTCAAAGTGATGAGTGGCACACTGAATGAACGAGACCAAATAAGAGGATAACAGAAATATGATTTTAGATTAAAGTGGCCTAGTTCACCCCCAAAAAGTCATTCATAATGAACAGTAAGCTCAGTCTTGCAAGAAAAGTGAAAAATCAGTCATTGTATTGAAGTTTAAAACCTTGCTAAGCGTCACCCTCCTTTCTTCTCTCCCTGCCTTCCTGTCCTCCCTCCTCCAGTCCTCCTGGCTCAGCCCATAGAGAACGAATGTATGGAGGGCCTGACGCTCAAGATCACCAACTTCAGCCTGATGAGGGAGTGGCACAAGACCACCAAGATGACAATGGTTGGCAGCAGGGCCTGGATGGCCCCCGAGGTCATCAAGTCCTCCACCTTCTCCAAGAGCAGCGACGTCTGGAGGTGAGCGCTTGTGTGTGTTTGTGTGTGTGGAGATCTAGAAGTTTCCTGAAGCTTTTCTGGCAGTGATATAAATAGAACAAAAAACTTTTGACATCTTGACTCTTTTTTTTTTTTTTTAATTTAACGACGTGTCAAATACAGTGAATATGGACTTAGGGCATATACACTGCTCTAAAATAAAGGGAACACTAAAGTAACACATCCTAGATCTCAATGAATGAAATATTCCAGTTGAAAATCTTTATTCATTACATAGTGGAATGCGTTGAGAAGAAAACATAAAAATGATCACTGTAAATCAAAATTATCCCATGGAGGTCTGGATTTGGAATCATACTCAAAATAAAAGTGGAAAATCACATTACAGGCTGATCCAACTTCAGGGGAAATTCCTCAAGTCAAAATGAGGCTCAGTAGTGTGTGTGGCCTCCACGTGCCTGTATGGACTCCCTACAATGCCTGGGCTGCTCCTGATGAGACAGTCTGGGGTGCAACGTGGCGTTGGTGGATGGAACGAGACATGATGTCCCAGATGTGTTCGATTGGATTCAGGTCTGGGGAACGGGCAGGCCAGTCCATAGCATCAATGCCTTTATCATGCAGGAACTACTGACACACTTCAGCCACATGAGGCCGCACATTGTCATGCATCAGAAGGAACCCAGGGCCCACTGCACCAGCATATGGTCTCACAATGGGTCTGAGGATCTCATCCCAGTATCTAATGGCAGTCAGGGTACCTCTGGCTAGCACATGGAGGGCTGTGCGGCCCTCCAAAGAAATGCCTCCCCATTACTGACCCACCGCCAAACCGGTCATGCTGGAGGATGTTGCAGGCAGCAGAACGTTCTCCACGGCGTCTCCAGACTCTGTCACATGCTCAGTGTGAACCTGCTCTCATCCGTGAAGAGAACAGGGCGTCAATGGCGAATCTGCCAATCTTGGTGTTCTCTGGCAAATGCCAATCGCCCTGGCGGTGTTGGACTGTAAGCACAAGCCCCACTTGTGGACGTCGGGCCCTCATCCCACCCTCATGGAGTCTGTTTCTGACAGACTGAGCAGAAACATGCACATTTGTGGCCTGCTGGAGGTCATTTTGCAGGGCTCTGGCAGTGCTCCTCCTGTTCCTCCTTGCACAAAGGAGGAGGTAGCAGTCCTGCTGCTGGGTTGATGCCCTCCTACGGCCCCCCTCCACATCTCCTGGTGTACTGGCCTGTCTCCTGGTATCTCCTCCATGCTCTGGACACTGTGCTGAGAGACACAGCAAACCTTCTTGCCACAGCTCGCATTGATGTGCCATCCTGGATGAGCTGCACTACCTGAGCAACTTCTGTGGGTTGTAGACACCACCTCATGCTACCTCTAGGGCTGAGAGCACTGACAAAATGCAAAAGTGACTAAAACATCAGCCAGAAAGGATGAGAACAGAGAAACGGTCTGTGGTCACCACCTGCACAACCACTCTATAGGGTTGTCTTGCTAATTGCCTCTCATTTCCACCTGTTGTCTGTTCCATTTGCACAACAGCAGGTGACATTGAATCAGTGTTGCTTCCTAACTGGACAGGTTGATTTCACAGAAGTGGGATTGACTTGGAGTTACATTGTGTTGTTGAGGTGTTCCCTTTATTTTTTTGAGCAGTGTATTTTCACACTTTGATATATGCTGAACAAAAATAGAAACACTTTTGTTTTTGCTCCCATTTTTCATGAGCTGAACTCAAAGATCTAAAACATTTTCTATATACGAAAAAAAACCCATTTCACTCAAATATTGTTCACAAATCTGTCTAAATCTGTGTTAGTGAGCTTCTCCTTTGCCGATATAATCCATCCCACCTCCCAGGTGTGGCATATCAAGGTGCTGATTATACAGCATGATTACTGCACAGATTGGCTACAATAAAAGGCCACTCTGAGATGTGCAGTTTTGCTTTATTGGGGGGGTCAGAAAACCAGTCAGTATCTGGTGTAGCCACCATTTGCCTCACGCAGTGCAACACATCTCCTTCGCATAGAGTTGATGAGGTTGTTGATTGTGGCCTGTGGAATGTTGGTCCACTCCTCTTCAATGGCTGTGCCAAGTTGCTGAATATTGGAATATAATGAAACTTGTTCCTGGATATGTCCAGTGTGTAGTTTTGGTCAGAGTGTGCAGCCTCTCGCCTTGTTTCCCCCTCCAGCTATGGTGTTCTGCTGTGGGAGCTGCTAACAGGAGAGGCACCCTACAAAGGGATTGATGGACTCGCCGTCGCCTACGGAGTCGCTGTCAACAAGCTCACCCTGCCCATCCCTTCCACGTGCCCCGACCTCTTCGCTCAGCTCATGGCAGGTGGGACACATGTTCGTAGGCGTGGAGATGTAATCAAATGCGTTCACAGCACTGTTCAGCAGGCAGAGAGTCTCAGCTCAGTGGTGTGAGAGCGCTCCTGCGTGAGATCAAATCGGCGTCCCCGGCACGCTCTCTTTCCATTTCCCCAAAGCTGGTTTGAAATTGAGAAAAACAAATTCCTGTATGTTGTTAATAGCGCGGCCGTGGAGAGGAAGTGTTTTGTGCTGGAGCCGCCTTGTGCAATATGTTTGTACCCATTTCTGTTCTTCCTTTGCTCGGTTTCACGTTAAGAAGAAGCGTCACCTGGGGGCTTTCTAACGTGCTGCCAGCCTGTAATCTGCTTCACTCCCGACATCCAGCAGCCAAAAAGTAGATGTAGACAGATCCCATTCTTTCTGCTTACCCCCTTCTCCTGATGTCAGCTTGTCTTTTACAGTTGGATTGGAAAAAGGGGATCAGAGCACAAAACTACTGATAGCCACCTCAGAGGATTAATTAATTATCGGATTGGTTTTTGATCTGCTTGTAGTGCCCAAAGTGTTGCAGCAAATTATGCAAAACCCCCCACAGCAAGTTAATTAAGCATAACACTTTGAATAAGTGATCATCTTGACTCTAGATTGTGCTCACACAAGTGCCTGAAGTATGTGTAAATAAAAATTAGAGCGATTGCAGGATACTCATTCAGTATGAAGCGTAATGAGTGCAGAAACTTCTCATCTTAGTGACTTTAACTCTCAGAATTGTGATAAATTTCACCTTTTTTCAGTGCAAATCACTGTCTGAGGATTACAGTGAATCAGCGAGAGACTTCCTTCTTTCAGGTCTCTTGATTCAAGAAAGCACTTAAAAGAAGTGAAACTTAGCTGGAAACAAGTGAAATGGTCCGACTCTATTGTCAGATGTTTTTTCACTCATTTTAAAGAAACGACTCTGCACCAAACTAAATATCTGTTTTTCTCTGCTTCGGTCCATTACTTCCTTATTGCTGTGTGTGACAGAGTGCTGGGACCAGGACCCCCACCGCAGACCCAGTTTCAGCTCCATCCTGGACCAGCTGACGGCCCTGGAGCAGCAGGTGAAGGAGGAGATGCCGCAGGACTCCTTCCACTCCCTGCAGGAGGACTGGAAATTGGAGTCATCATTTGAGTCTTCTTTTGATTCATGCACTCATTCACCCATTCATTCTTTCCTCCACTTGTCCTTCATCCTCCATCAGGAGCTGCGATGCCGCGAAGAGGAGCTGAAGCGAGCAGCTCTGGAGCAGAAATGCAAGCTCACGAAGATCAGCATGCCTCAAGGTGTGTGTGCAGTTGCCAACAGCAAGTCTGTCATTAACAGGATTATGTTTGATAGTAGAGAGTGAAGGTTGAGGGATATTCGTAGCAGATCTCCTTTCCTCCTCACCTACTGGATGCGTGTGGTGTAAACGTAAAGGGACCGTACTGTCTATGAACTGTGTTCTCCTCTTTCATGTACTTTTCATACAATGTTTTGTAGATGTTGCTACTTGCCATCCAGTAGTCCCATTTTTCAATGCCCCCTTCTCTCCCTGTCCTCCAAACTCCACATTTTAGCAATAAAATCACTCCATAGATGCATTGTCTTTTTAAAAAAATTTTTTAATTCCTTGTTTTATTTTTCATGCATCACTGATAATTGGCTAATTTGTTTAACACGTGTTGTTTTGTTTGTACAACGGTCAAAAAATTGTGGCTTATAGCCTGAGTCTCAATAGCGGCATCAGGATCAGTGCATCCCTACTCCTGACCCCAATCAGCCCTGTTGAGAAGCTTCTTCCCATCGGTGATGAGTGTTCTGTATAAATCAGTACTGATGTGGATATTCATGAGTAAACATTTCACCACTCTGTGTTCTGATCACTGATAACGGAGCTATTTCTGTGTTGACACACTGATTCAAGTGCAGCAGGCAGTGTTTCACAACCCGGACACTGTTTTTAAGTCTCATTATTGCTGCCTCATGTCCGTCAGTCCAAACAGCGAGCCCCTTCATAGAGATCATCGAGCAGCCGAAGCAGAGGGGGATGAGGTTCAGGTATAAGTGTGAGGGGCGTTCAGCTGGCAGCATCCCCGGAGAGAAGAGCAACGACACCACGAAGACCCACCCAGCCATCAAGGTGAGCCGGATGCAGCTTTCCTCATGATTTTTTTTTTCAGTTTCTTGGCTTGTATTTTATTTTATTTTTTTTACATCAATGTTCCAAAAATTTGCTTTTCATTCCATGCTTGATTCGAGCCTTGCAGCGTTCCTTGTCTTTGTTTTTTTTTTTTGTTTTTTTTTTCGGGGTCGTCATCATGTGGCCAAAGTGTGGAATAAGTAGAGCAGCAAAGATTCTTTTGTTTCCCAGGTTAAGAATGAATCATTACTCAAGTTTACAGAAGATTTTTAAAAATGTCAAAGTGCCAACTCGTGCCAAAGTTTGGGGGCAAAGACAGTAAATGCATCATTTGCCTTCATTAGATACAGCATAACATCACATGAATGTATTGAAAATAGGTTCAAGTGTTAGCAATTAAGACATGCATACAATTTAAAAGAGTTTGATGTTTTGATAGATGGATGCACACTTTATTCTTCCTTTAGGAGAAATTCAGGTATCCAGTAGCTCCCACAGTCAACTGACAAACAATAGAATGTAGAAGTGATAAATAATGACAGACAGACAGCCGGACAGAGGGAGAGCGTGGGTGGGTCATGAGCCACAGCCCTCAGTTGAGGTGTTGTACAGTCAGTGATGGCTGTGGGGACAAAAGGATCCTCTGAACCACTCAGTCCTCATCTGTATTCAGGGACCAGTCCACTTTGTTGTCCTGCTGCACATCTAAGTATTTGTAGGATTGCACCACATCCATGTCCTTTCCTCAAATGTTGACTGGGTGAGGTGGGGGTTTAGATCTACAACAGCCCATGACCGTCTCCTTGGTCTTGGAGGTGTTCAGTAGGAGGCCATTCCTCTCACTCCAGCCCCTAAAGGCTCTGACCAGGACCCTGCTTCCAGCCCTCTGAGGTGCTATTGAAACGGCCTCATTTGATCATTGAGCTATGACATATTGTTCCTGCAGGTGCACAACTACAACGGCCCCCTGCGTGTCCGCATCTCCTTGGTGACGAAGAACGCACCGCACAAGCCCCACCCCCACGAATTAGTAGGGAAAGACTGCAAACATGGCTACTACGAGGCCGACCTGCAGGAGAGGAGAATACACAGGTAGATTTGCATTTACTTGGACATCACACTCTGTATCTCACACACTGTTGAGGAACTCAAAATGGATGAAGGAAACGATGCAAAAACGTGGGTTGATAGATATTCAGCTGAATAATAATCTGCCACGGCACCAAAGCAAGTAATAAAACTGTGCTCTCTAAGTGTTTTTTAGTTAAAAACTCAGAATACTCGTGATGAGAAGAGTCCAAATAACAGACACTAGGTGTGTTTAAAATGTGATCACCAGTGTGCTAAGGCAGTGCTTATTGGCAAAAATGAAATCTTAAGCCTGAGTGCATGGCAGTGCAGTACCTACGCTGTAATCTGGGCTGAAGTGCACCTCCTCATATCGTATAATCAACATCAGCTATTATTAGTTAACTTAGGTTTGAGTTATAGAACTGTGAATTGGGCGTTTGGCCCCAGTTATTACAGCATTCAGCTTCACATAGAAAAGCTGAAACACAGAAGAAGTCATAATGTCAAATACTACTACTATTAATAGTGAACTAGAAAGTACGAGTACAGAAGGCTTCAGTGGTTTCTGTCTTTAGCTTTCAGACTTACACTGCATCTGCTTTCAGTTTCCAGAACCTGGGCATACAGTGTGTGAAGAAGAAGGATGTGAACGAGGCCATCACTTGTAGGCTGCAGACTAATAACAACCCCTTCAGCAGTAAGTGGTCCTCCATAGAGAGGAGTGGACAACACAGAGCACTTTCTGTGTTGGTCACATCTGACATCAGAGTGTCCCTGAACGCCTCACTCAAATGGAAAGGCTGGAGCTTTACTGAACTACTACTGGTATTAAGAGAGAAATGACTTGATCACAGTCTCAGTAACCAGTAACCATATACTTTATACCATGTTTCTACTTTATACCAGAAGTGTAAATGCAGTTAGTGTAAGAACAGGAAGTGTAATGTGTCACTTTCACCCCAGGCTGATATTTAGATACTGAGAGCCTGCATATGACAGGATGCAGAGCTGCTGTGTTGCCTGACTGTGCGCCCCGCCCTTTCCCCGCTGTGTCCTGGCTGCAGTTCCCGAGGCGAAGGTGTGGGAGGAGGAGTTTGACCTGAACTCAGTTCGGCTTTGCTTCCAGGCCTCCATCACTCTGCCTACAGGGGAGCTGTTTCCTCTGGAGCCGGTGGTGTCGCAGCCCATCTACGACAACAGTGAGTGGAGAACACACACACAAGCACATGCAGTGTGTTAGCGTTCAGTGGGTGCAGACCTTTGAATGCTCATATTGATACTTTAGGGTAAAAAGTGCTGATAGTGAATACTGTGCGTTCTTTAATGTCTTTTGAGTATTTCTTACACTCATTTTGCCCAAAAATCAGACGAGTTCAGTGGATCTTTGCTCACTGTAAGCTGATAAACCTACAGTGGATTTTGGGGTTTGTGTGAACTCTATGTAGCCACACAGTTATTCAACATAAAGCTCACAAGTCTCTCAAAAACTCTTTGCATTAACTTCTCTTATCAGTGTGAAGGTATAAATGAGAAGTGGTCTCAGTAGTGATGATGCTTCTCTTTACTCTGTCATTCACCCCCCCCCCCGCCCCTCTGAAACTTTACCCTTGTGCTTTAACAAGGGAGTTCTGGGTGGTTGATGCTTGGAGCTCATAGCAGTGTAAAGGTAAGTGTTCTGTTTCTGATTTCTCCTCTTTGATATTGATTTTTGAAAAATAGCAGATCCAACGATTGCAGCAGCTTATAAAACAACCATGATGCTCCTATACAGGCCTCCGGCACTTGGACTAAACTTGATCCGAAAGTCAGTAGAGTGGATGGGGTTCGCACCTATAGGTAAAGATAATACCCTTTAGTGATAATTTAATGCATATTCCAGAACACAATTAATCATTTCCCCTTTCTGGAAATCAGCCTCCAGTCTGAGGCAGGCAGCTATGAATGCACTGTGTCCACCCTGCGCTGGGTTTGTAAAGAAAGAACCAGCGTCAGGTACCAGTTTAGCTCGTGGGAGGAGCCCATGATGAGGCCTGCATGCATCGATTACATGCCAGCAGGACCCCTACTGGACATCACAGTCACAGCTGGGAAGATAGAGGAGCTGCATCTGCCTCACGGGGTCTGTATAGGTGAGTGGGCAGCTGATCACAGAGTGAGATGCAGGCTGGGAGGGCAGGACAGGAGGGGTTTCCCTCATCACTCAGTTTGTGCTCTGCAGATCAAAAGTCCGCCGTATCGGACATGTTCACAGTCCTGCACGTTGATACCTGCGGAGACGTCTTGGAGCTCGCGTCTGAAGTTACGTCGTCCCACGTCAAGTTGCTCCAGCCGACTTTCTCACCGATCGGCGTCATGATTCGGAAGAAGCTGGGGATTCCTTTTTACTATGACGTGTTAATATACAAGACGAAGAAAGAGTTCCTCACGTTGGATGTTTACCTGGTGCCACACAATCCTGCTCTTCAACAGGTTTCCATTTCATTCACAATTGCAAGATGGAACACAAAAAAATGTCTCTCTGTCTTTGATTTTTTTTTTGCGGATCTTTTATCCTGTACTCTTTTTTTTCCCTGCAGGAAGTGGAAACAAAGCAGATGACTTTTGGATCAATAATAATCCCCAAACCAGGCCCAGACAAGTGCCTTCAAATGGGAGATCGTTTCTCACTCACCACAGACAAGGCAGAGGCGAACATTCAGCCCAGAGTATGTTTCAACAGTTCAAACACTCGCTATTAGAACTGTTCTTTTCTTTCATATAAACCCTGTTTCTAATGTTTTCAGACACGAGAGCTCAGGTATGATGGCAGAAATGTCTTTGAGGTGTTCTTCAGAGACGCAGACGGCGACTTCACCATCAGGCTCGAAAGTGAGAAAGACACAATCTGGACCTGTACTATTCATAAAGGTCAGTGGTTTTTCAACAACTTTAAACTCATCGATCTGCAGCCCAATGAACCACCTTTGTCCTGCTTAGCTGAACATGCACATCTGTGTGTTGTGAATCCAGTGGTGGGAAAAAAAAGACACTGACTCGGCACAGTTTCCACTTACTATAGTGTGTTTTATTGCAGGAGACTACCAAAATCAAAGCACCGATCAGACACAAGGTAAAAACACATAACAGGAACAAGTGTCAGATGACTTCATACATGTCAGCTTGCAGTATTCACCGTTCTTCCTGTTTACCCTCCACGGCAGCCTCGGGTGAGCATTTCGTGGATCTCCATCGGACGGCTCTGATAAACAGAGTGAAAGACACGGGACCCGTCCTGGATCGGCTCGTGGATAAGGGGCTGGTCTCAGACGAGAACTACAACGCGACGAGAGCTTTAAAAACCACACAAGACCAGATGAGGGACATCCACAGGTTTGTGACTGCAGCAGGCACAACAGGCAAAGACGTCTTCTACGAAATCCTCAAAAGCACGAAGGCTACGAGGGCTCTTGTTGCCGAGCTCGAGAGAACAAACGTAAAAACAAGAGCTGTAGCTTTGGGCAGCCGGTCGCTGAGATGACAAGAACCAAAGCATGTGTGACATTTAAAGGGAACGTGGGAGAATACAATTAATGTAGTTTTTCTACTCAAGTTTTCATCTGACCTTTGCTATTTCTACTGCTTTTACTTTTTTTTTCATGGGTCGTCTATAAGTGTTGGAGGTGAAGAAGACGATGCTGGACAAAATGTGATCCATTTAATGTTTATATACACTGGTCAGACAGCAAGGAGTCATTCATGTATACCATCATATATATATATATGTATAAAGAGGACTGGTGGGGATCATTTGCATAACCTGATTGCACATCGGACACCTCAGAGCGACTTCATCAGGGAAGCTGAGAGTGTGGAGGCCCTGGGAGGCGAGTGAGGGGAAGTAGATGTGGGGATCCATTTTCCAGGTCTTGACTTCTCACCTGGAAACAAGGGAATGTTTTTTTTCAGGCTAAAATGTTTGTTGCAATACTCATTTCAACCACAAGAGGGCGCATCTATCTCAGGGGAGTTTTAATTTTGCCATGCAGTCTAAACATGGCCCAAAACAAAAAAAATGTTGCACTCTTGTGGCAAATTTAAACATTACATCAACCAACATTTAAAAAATGAAAACTGATTAAAATTATTGGTTTAAAGATTTAAAATGAATTCAGCAGAACGACCTCTAGAATGAAATAAGTGTTTGGTAGTTTGGCATTTGAGTATTTGAGGAGCTTGATTCTCCATTTAGACACTTTTGGTTTCAGAAACATCAGAATATTTCTCTAAGACTGAATAAAATCAAATATTATAAATACTCCTCTCAAACACCTTTTTATCAAGAAAAAGAAATCCATATCTAAAGGGTGTGAGGAGATGAGATTGGTACTAAGAGTACAGTAATATATTTTTTCCTATGTAAAGAAGGTTGAAATCAGTCATATTCAACAAAAATGATTGTGAGGGAAATCTCCGTTTTTATTTACAAATGATATTTGAGTTGTGAATTAGAGGCATTTAAGAATGTGGATGCATGTTCACAAATCACGTTACACATTTAACTGATGGATCACAGGTACAAACCACTTTGTTTGGGCATTTATTCATTGTGCATTCTGTTCTATGAGTTACACAACATGACGCCCCCCCCCATTAAGTAATATGAACTGTACATCAACAACTTCAACAAAATATTAAAAAAAGGTATTATGAATAATAAAATGATGATCAATAAAGTTTGGGATGGTTGTTATTACATTCAAATGTAGTAAATGTTTAATAAGGTATCTGAGCATCAACATTTTGATGTCCCAGGTGGCATTTCATGTACTGTAGTTAAACTGTGGGGATAATTCTTATCACAGGAGGCAAATTCTTTGTATTTGACCGCAAAAGATTTGGCTCATAGGATGTTTTGATAGCTATAAGAAGATCCTTTTATCATCAAGCAGTTCTGTAAAACATTAGAGCCCGTTCTATCCAGTTGTCTTGCTGCATGCTGTTATTGCTGCCAGCATTGTTCCAGATAACATCCTTACAAACCGCTGTGAACATAACACACTTTCCAGGACAATAAAGCCTGATAGAACTTTGACAGTTCATCAGAAACTTTAAACCACCTCTTTTAAAAAAAACAAAAGTATTGTGTGGTATGAAATTCTACACTGGTTGAAGGAGTTTCTAACATTTTTAAGCTGCTTTATTTTAAAGGTGCGATAACCTGCTGTCCTAACCATGTGAAGTTTGACTGCATTAGATCTAGATTTTATTCTCTCCTTTAGCACATAGATTTCTGCAGGCAGATAAAGAGTAAATGTCTGACCCTTCTTATGAGACTGTTTCCTGCTGCTTTACCGTGTGTCACATTTCCACTGACCTGTTCACAGACCTCCACTGAAGGTTTACCAGCCCTGATGAGTTGGATGAACGTCATGATCTCTCCCACATGACTGCCTGCGGTACCACGCTTGGGCCCGATGGCGGATGTTACCATCAGAGGTAATACAAGGCATGCGAGACGATCCACTTCTCTTAAAAATGAAAATGAACTGATGGTAAGCAGTGAAGTTCAGTATTAACACCAAGCACAAATACATTGTGTAAAAACATAGATACTCAGTTACAAAATGCTTCAACTTCAGCACGACAAGACGGCTCGCAGCGGCTGACTTCCACAGAGCACAGGAAAGCACTAGGAGGGAGGGTGTTGACCCTCATCTGGCAGTGACTCACTCAAAAGACATGAGAACAACTTCCTCCGACCATTTGCAAAACCTTATTTTTAACCTTAATTAACTTTTCCAGTGAAGGATGCAGGAAAAGGTCATAAAAGAACTTGCTGTAGTCAAATGAGCTCATTTGTAGCATTGCAAAGTTCTTCCACATACGAACACTGATATGAAAAAAATGTAATGTTACATTATCACATGCAAAAATAATTAGAGCAAAATATATACACTAAGATTAAAATGGGAGTTGATGGGCTGCCATAGATTTGAATATGCTTTGTAACCCACAATAACTCAGATGGCCTCTGCCATCATAATGAGCTTATACAGGTGATGCGAGTCCAATAGTTAGTATTTTGTAATTTGGAGGTTGTAATGCACACAGGCGTTGTCATATGAACACAATGGGACAGAACGGGCCTCCATTGACTTTGATGCATTATATAATTCATAATGACTGTGGCTACTGTACATGTAATCATAGGGATCTTAAGTACAGGTCGCCAGTGTGAAGCACTGAGTATTTAAATAGTATGTAAATGGAGTTCAGGTTAAAATTATAAAGGGAGATAATGTACCGCTGTGCATTTTAATGTATGGGTGTAACTCATAACAACTCAAACAGCTCATACAAGCGTAATAGCACTTATGGCCGTGAGACTAATGGTTCAGAGGTTCGTGGCTGAAGGGTCTTCCTGTTTTCTCTCTCTCATCACACTCACAGTCCAAAGCAGAGCACAAGGCCACTTCCGTTTAGTAGATCTTACAGGAAACGCCACACAAGTCAGGCTGACTGTACCTTCTAAACGGCAGTTTCTGAAAAGTAGTGCCGCAAACACAATATAGACAAATTATCCCATTACAGAGTTAATACGGTGAATGTTGCAGCAAAAAGGTGCCTCACAGCGGATACAGAGCAACATTTGTTCACAACATTGATTTGGAGGCGTATTCCTTGGATCCTTGCAGATGTTAAGTCTAATATTCACTCTTCTTCCAGCCCTGTTTTGGTCTCCACCTCCTCCAGAGGGAAATCTGTGTGTCACATACACGTCGCTAAACTACTGCAGGGTAAAGCAATAAATCCTCCATTTTTCTTTTTTTGTTGCTGAAGCTATGTTAGAGAGTTGGAGATTCAACTATATGGTGATTTTGAAGGATGTGGTTGGTGGAGCTGTTGAACTGAGCAGAGAGCCTGCCTCACTGGTATGACCCTACAGTCTAATCTACACCTCTCTAACACATGACAACCTTCAGGGTGGATTCATTGCACGGCTGTGTCTCCGTAATGAGCCAGTGCAGGTTATAATAACGTCCCGTATGTATGGTTGAATACTGTAGCATGAAGTGTATTGATGTTCACTAGTTAACTGCTGAATTTGTCTGTCTTAGCCAAGCCCCCAGGAAGAGAGCCGGGCTTTGAAGCCAATTCGACATCGTTGCCAAACTGCGTAATTACAACAACGGTGTCCATCACGTGTTGAGATTTGGTTCCCAAAAAGACGTTTTCCATAGACATTGTTTATGAAAAAGATGTCTGTAAAGCATTTTATCCCCGCTCACGTTAGGGAAGGGAGGGCTAAAGCCTAAGTCTGTGAGGCCCAAAGAGCCAAAAGACTCAAGTTTGTGGCTGTAAAACCAAAACAAGGTGCTTAAAGATGCTAAAATGCTCAGTTGCCAGAAAACCTGTCATTCCTATGACATGATATTTATGTACAGTAGCTTTGAGAGCTTCACTACAATTCTGTTGCCGATATGAACCGTGCATGGGTTTTTTTTAATTCATGATATCAACAGCAGAGATCTACAAGTAGGGTTTAGTTTTTGGACATCCAGTATTTCAGTGCAGCATGACAAATACAAGGAAATGATGTCAGCCAGACAAGAAGAGCCGAAATCCTCCGACCTCACAGAGAGAGAGACACTGTGGACATTTATCAGATAGAAGCTATAGCTGCCTTCAGGTCGTCTGGAGGGGGGAGGGGGGTGAGAGATCTGAGTAGCACTCAGTGTGAACAGATGAAGCTTCTACTGAGCAGTCTATTACTCGCCTCTCTGTGTGCCAGCTTGGAGTAAGTAAAAAAAACACTCAAGGTCTCCATATTCAGTATTTGACAGTATTCTATAGGTTGTTATTCAAGAGTGATTGAGATAAATGTTTCTGTGGATTTAAAAGGCATCAATCAAGTCATATTAGTATGAATATGAGTATTAAGTAATATTAATAAAAAAGTATTCATAATAAATTAATCTTCAGGTGTAACAACATGCTGCACACAGTTTTTATGAATACAAAAGTAGTGTAGTTTGAGCAAAAGTATGTCACACGTTTGACTTCCTGTATCGAAGTCACTGCGTGGAGTCGGCAGGCAGCACGTACGAGACTTATATTAATGTATTAATTTAAAAGTGATTACAAACACGAGCAGCAAGAATTATAAATAATGTGGATTCAAGTGAACGTAATGGACTATTTGTTAAATATAATAAAACTGAAAGATTTAGATTGACTTAAGAAAAACGTGTTGGTTATGTATAGACCTAAAAAAATGATTTAAGGAAATGTTCATTTTATATTTGAAATATAATTCCTAATTTATTTTTTCCCACTGATTTGATAGAGTTTATATTTTGACTGAAAATATGTGTTTAAGTGGCTGAAGAAAATCAATAAAGAAAAATAAATGAATCATTGAAATTGATTGACGCAACGTTAAACAGCCAAAAAAAGAAACAATACAAAGGTCAAAACTATGAAAACATTTTTCACATTAATGCTGATGGTGGCACAGAGGTGATGCTGCGCTCCTCTGCTGATCGAGCCACTTTATGTAGCGCAGGATCCAAAAGCTTTCAGATGCAAATACGGGTGCACGGGGGCCAAGCAGTATGACTGATAACGACCACATCATGTCCCTGCCTCTGTCCGCTCACAGGTGGTCACCACACACGCCTGCTGTGAAGATGAAGCTTCTGCTGAGCAGTGTGCTGCTGGCCTCTCTCTGTTCGCCCTCATCTTGGAGTAAGTACAAACACGACGGCTCAACCTTTCATATCAATCTTAAGATTATTTCTGTATTGCTGCTGTGGTATTAAACTTGACCTGGTTGTTGACTTGTGAAACTCGTATCAAACAGATTAATTCACTGTCTTAAACCACGTCTACACATCACGTATCCTTTTCTTTTGTTAAGTGCCAAAAAAACGTACAACTTCCTACATTTAGCTTCTGTTATTGGGCAACATGTCTGGTTTCATGATGAACTACCAGATCATGTATCACTGTCTCCTCACAGGTGTTTCATCATACAGGCTTGTTGTGACCCAGAGTCCTGACGTCTCTGTCACAGAGGGGGGGGCAGTAAACATCTCCTGCTGCTGGAAAGGGGAATATAAGAAAATGAGAGTTAAGTGGCTGAAGAATCAAACAGCGATTAAGAGGCAATCTCAAGGATCCATGGCACAGACGACATCTGACTGCTTTAACTTGACCTTTATCAAGATCACATGGGAGGATTCAGGGAGATACACCTGCAGGGTCATACAGGAGATACCAGCTTTGTCTGTGGTTAATGGAAGTGGTACAGTCATCACAGTTAGAGCCAGAGAGGACACAGAGGACGGAGCAGCAGGAGGTATGTGACAAATCATGCTTGTTCTCTTGACAGTGCCACGTTAAGGGTTTGCCAATGGGGGGGTTTGATAATGATGTGTATTCAGAATGTGTCTGTTCGGATCAGAAAAGGCTTGTTTTATATATCAACTACTCATGCAAGATTTGTAACTTTTAATTAAGTGGAACTTCTTTTGACAATTCCACTTTATGTAAAACAAACGTTGAGATACCATTTTTGTCTGGTTTGTGTGGTTAAAGGAAGTGGCACAGTCATTACAGAGGGCGGAGCAGATCCCACCGTGACTGGCGGTAGGTGACAATCACAATCACCAGAGGTCTAACATGTACACTATTATGTTTATTAGGAATGAGATCAGTCCTTTTAAAACATACAGTCGTTATATGGCCTCAGGCAGTGGTGCTTCTCTGTTTCAGCCCTCTGTAGTTAAACAGCCAAGTGTCTGCCTGGTCTAAGCTGCTGTTTCTGGGGGTGAATTCCAGATTCCCAAAAGGATGAAGTGTTGATCTTCGTCATGAGGTGCCTGCCCCTGCTTGCCCTCATCATAGTTTTCCTCTGCCTCAACAAGTTAGGGACCAGAGCTCAGCAACGGACACCAGGTACAGTATAACTCTCCCTTAATGACAGGCGGCCTACGTCAGCCATCAGCAGCACTTATGTCACAGCACATCACGACTCTTATCGAGCAGCGCACTCATGTTTCAGCTGCTCCTGCAAATGAGCCTCCAGCCCAAAGAGCAGAAGAAGGCCGAGAAGAAGAGGAGGAGGAGAGAGAAGAGAGAGGAAGAGAAGCTGAGTGAAAATAAGAAAGGAGATGAAGAAAACCACGGGGTGATGTAATATGATTAGGAAGGATACGTTTCCCAATAACCAGCAAACTGCCGTATCTCACATTCTCTTCTGTTTAAAGCTCAGTCGGTATTTATCTGCCAAAAATATCTGTGGAAGATTTAAAAAAAAAGATGGTGTCTTGTACGCACCCTGTTGTTTTGTGTGAGGTGGGGGCCTCATCTCTGTGGAGACGAGTTCAAGTGAAGAGGGGGAAATAATGTTAACAACTCAGAAACATCTAAAACATAAGGGGCACCAACTAGACAGAGCTTTTATTAAGTGGGCCGCACGTCAAAAAGGATGTGAACCACAGGTTGGTCTTTAACAATGTGTTGTATGTTAGCGGTGTATCGTGTGTTTCAGTTAAGTAAAATCTTAATCTGAAAAGGGAAGAAGCCCGGAAAGGGTCACAGAGGAAAATATTTCCAATGGTACAAAAAATAAAATCAAAAAATACACATTTGTTTGTCTTTCATTAAAAAAAAAATTCCTGCTGGGTTCTGTGGAGCAGAGAGTGAGGAGTGAAAAGTACTGAAATGTAGTAGAATGATGAACCAAAAATCAAAAATCCACTAAGACACCTTCCCAGCCAGGTGTACCAGGATCATCAGGCACAGTACTGAGCCGTTTAGAATGCTATTAAGAAATAATAGTAAAAGAAAACTGTCAATTAATGAATATTGACCCAAAATATATGTAATGTGGATACAGTACGGAACATATTAGAACATAAAAGGTGTTTTCTTTAAATATTCACTTGTGCTTTTCTCATTTAAGAGCCGTAGCTGGTGGTAGGAGATGTTTGTTTCCTGTGTGTGTGTGTGTGTGTGTGTGTGTGTGTGTGTGTGTGTGTGTGTGTGTGTCATTGTCATTGTCATTGTCATTGTCATTGTCAGGCTCTTTGGGTGGATGAATTAATCCAGGTCCTGCGGTGTCACACATACACCACCCTGCTGCCACAAGCACTTCCTGGAGCTACCAGAGTGTATGAATTCGCAGCAGAAAATAGTCCCCTGCAAATGTCCTATTTCCTCCATTACAGCCCAAAGTTTAGACTTTACCTAGTGGTAATACTAGCAGCTAGAAAGGGCACAATATACGCCATTTGTAACCTCCCACAACCTTTTGTTTGCTCCACACTAAAACTGTCAGAATAATGGGAATTACAGAATAATCACATAAAACCCTGCACAGGGGGCTTTGATTCACGTACTAATGTATTGCTACAGGTTACACATCCTGCAATGCTGGTAATTATACTGGTAATTAACTTACTACAAAGAAACTAAGATACATCAGGGAGAAATAGAAATAGAGACACAGCTCTGGGCTGGCACAATCTTGCGTCCATCATCTTAATTCCTTAATGGAAATGCTGATGATGTCTCGCTGCTTCTCACCTCGGCGTCCTGTTTTGTTCGTTAAAGACTGTGAGATCACCGAAGGGTTAGACACTTGTGAATGTCATCAGTATAGTTATAGCTGCCTTCTGTCAGATTGAGGAAGGAGCAGAGGCTGTGGTTTTCACACTTCTCTGCAGAAAATGCAGAGGAACTGATGAAAAAGAGTGTGATGCCCAGTTTGTTTTCTCTGTGTGTGTGTGTGTGTGTGTGCATGCGCATGTATGAGTACATGGTGGGAAGGACTTAGAGTGTCAGTAGTCAGTGATGAATCAGTGTGAAGATGAAGCTTCTGCTGAGCAGTGTGCTGCTGGCCTCTCTCTGTTCGCCCTCATCTTGGAGTAAGTACAAACTCAACAGCTCAACCTTTCATATCAATCTTTTTATTTTCAACTGACAAATGTGTAAAGAGAAATGAGAAAAAAGATTATTTCTGTATTGCTGCTGTGGTATTAAACTTGACCTGGTTGTTGACTTGTGAAACTCGTATCAAACAGATTAATTCACTGTCTTAAACTACGTCTACACATCACGTATCCTTTTCTTTTGTTAAGTGCCAAAAAAAACGTACAACTTACTACATTTAGCTTCTGATTGAGCTTCTGTTATTGGGCAACATGTCTGGTTTCATGATGAACTACCAGATCATGTATCACTGTCTCCTCACAGGTCTTTCATCACAAAGGCTTGTTGTGACCCAGAGTCCTGACGTCTCTGTCACAGAGGGGGGGGCAGTAAACATCTCCTGCTGCTGGACAGGGGAATATGAGAAAATGAGAGTTAAGTGGCTGAAGAATCAAACAGAGATTAAGAGTCACTCTCAAGAATCCATGGCACAGAAGACCTCTGACTGCTTTAACTTGACCTTTATCAAGATCACATGGGAAGATTCAGGGAGATACACCTGCAGGGTGACACAGGAGATACCAACTTTGTCTGTGGTTAATGGAAGTGGTACAGTCATCACAGTTAGAGCCAGAGAGGACACAGAGGACGGAGCAGCAGGAGGTATGTGACAAATCATGCTTGTTCTCTTGACAGTGCCACGTTAAGGGTTCGCCAGTGGGGGGGTTTGATAATGATGTGTATTCAGAATGTGTCTGTTCGAATCAGAAAAGGCTTGTTTTATATATCAACTACTCATGCAAGATTTTTAAAAATCATTCTTTTTAATCTTGAAGTGGAACTAATTGAGAAAAGTACATTTTATGTAAAACAAACAAATAAGAGCAAATGTAAAAAGGTAAAGTTGGTTCTCAGGTTCTCCAGGTGCAGGTTCGAACAGCAGTCCTCTGTCACTGCCTGTGATAATCTCCCTGGCTGTGGCGGCTCCATTGCTCCTCATCACTGTCATCTGTCTCTGCACTCTGCGAAGGAGACAAGGTACAGAGATAAGCAACTACAGTATAATTTACGTGTCAGACACTCAGGCGATGCATCGTGCCAGATTTAATGCTCCATTCACCTAAATGACAAACGCCATATGTTCTTACTTCCTCAGTTTGAGGTGAGGTAAAGAATACAGGGGAACAGAATGTTATTTGTGGTACGCACGGCATTAAGAAAATCAAAACAAGGGCTAATCCCACAAATGATGTTTCTCAGGATAGTCCACAGAGCATGCTGGCAAAAGTTTTCATAGTGATGTCTGTGAATTATTCAGCAGCTACGACATTATTTCTTGAAAGAGATGATCGCTGTTAATTTGAGATGTTGAGTAATTTATGTAATTAAATGTGATTCATTTATTGTATTTTTTCCATTTTGCTCTGAATGTCTACATAGCTAAACACCACTAGAACTGTGAGTGAGAAAATCTGTATTTTTGTTATTTGCGAAAACTGAGCCTTACTGCTGTAGACCATACTGTCGTCGCACTTTTTGTTCTAGGACACCAGGTACAAATGATAGTGATGATAGCTCATTACAGAGCGGACTCTCAGTCAAGCCTCATTAGGGAACTAATGCTGAACCTTACAAAGCTTAAAACACTACATTGACTTGTATGTGTCTAAATTGTATCCACTGCCAACGTAAAACTATTGATTAGAGCAGCTTTAATCTCAGCACAGGAGAGCAGAAACAGTCTTTCCATTTAACCCTGGTTAAGAGCGTAGCGGCTGAATTCTGAACATGATGGAAAAGATAGAGAATCGTTTGACAGGAAAGAATGCAGATGCAGAAAAAGCATCAAGCAATAACACCGATAACCATTTCTAGAAAAACATGCTGCTACACACTCATCAGTTTGCATGTAGATGTTTTGATTATATATGACATTCGGCATGAAGGAACCTGGTTTTATTTCGCCCTGTATACATGATTCTGATATTTTCCAGCTCTCTGAGTGTCTAATGTGATATGTTTTTGACTCTTCCATAGTCACCAAACCTTATATAAACATTATATAAATTTTTATCAACTGTCTACTACTACTACTACTGCGTAGCACAAGTTGTGGGAAACAACTTGATGTTTGATGTTTACACAGGCAACACATAGGTCTAACCTTCAATGATGTTGACAGTAAGGCGTATCTTTATACAGGTAGGCTCACGAGGTTTTAACACAAGATATGTATGCTTTCAGTGAGAAATGTATGGGGCCAAGAATTCCACCCTGTGGCACACCATAGATGATGTCTGCTGAGAATGATGTAGAACTGTTTGTTGCAATAGGGTTGGCTCTACGGATGGTTTACATGATGATAAAATATATCAATGGTTTCCAGTCCAAAGGCTTCCTGTACCAGTGGCAAAGGTTAGGTTGATGTTTAAGAAAATGGAAGATAGTGTAGGAGTAGTGTTAGTAGTAGTGTTAGCCTTGTAGTCATAGTAATAGCAGTAGTAGCAGCCTACTTGAAGCAGAGCGCGGGAGTTGCTGGTCTAATGCGTATGTTCTAATGCTGTTTGCTTGTGCTATTGTGAGAGTTTAATGTTTTAAAGAGTTAACGGCAAATTTATAGCAACTAGACAAGGATCTCCTGAGTACTGTGATGTAAAATGATTGTTTTTGTCAATGGAGTCTGGTGACTTTATACTGAGGGATGTAACAGCCGTTTCTGGTTTATCGAAATGGATCTTACAGGTCTATCTCTGTAGGGATCCTTTCCATAATGTTGTCAGATGTAGTTTCATGGGCAGCCCCAAAGGGTTATGTCTGTATTTGTATAGTGCTTTTCTAGTTATTTCAACTACTCAAAGCACTTTACATGACATCCTCATTCACACATCATTCATACAGGAGGAATGTAATTTGGAGGAGACTATTCTTTCATACTCAAAATAAAGCTGTATTTTCATCACAGTACTTTGTGCAACAATGTTATTAATCATTTGTGTGTGTGTGTGTGTGTGTGTGTGTGTGTGTGTGTGTGTATTTGTGCGTGTGTGTGGCCCACAGTTTCGGCACAAGCAGCCAGGGTGATCTATGAGGTTCCGCACACTGACTCTGAAGAGGCAGAAATGGACAAACACAGCACCAGCTCCTCCAGAGGCTCTTCTCAGTGGGTGAGTCTAATGGCATCAAGAGTCGCTCAAGATTCGCGTTTTATGTGGCCTTTATAGAACATGCATGAGCTGAAGTGTGAATGATGGTGGATGATGTGTTGAATGCTGCGGTGGTGTGGTGAAATATGCATGTGTAGAAAGCCCCAAATTACAGATCCTATGTTGGTTACCAGTGTGATTATAACGGTATAATGGTACGCAGCATGTGTGACCTTTCCACTTAGTGTAACAGTGTTCTTAAAGGCTGTACTTTTCAGTGTTGTATTAGACTGCAGGCCAACTGTGATACGCCTGCATCTTTCATATAAGCCTATAAACAGTAGATGTTTAATTTGGGTAAGATTTATTACACAACTGTTGTACTGGATCACATTGTACCATGAAAAGACATTTCTGTACACTCTGGCCACTCAGTTTGAAGTATAATGTCCAAGTTCGAACTTATTACAGCTTCCACTTCCTGCATTTTGAAACATTATTATGAAATCTAACTGACATCCTGTGTCTGACTTATTGCGCCCATGGCTCACGCCTACTGATGATTTTCTGTTGACCTTTAAGCATCAAAAACCTGAATGCTCTTTAATCTTACCCTTATGTGATGCAGGCTGCTACGCTGCTACACTGCACTTCTACATTACAATGTGTGTTTGCAATCATTGTTTTTATCTCTCTCTCTTTCAGTGTCAGGTACCAGTGTACGAGTCCTTTGATTACTTTGAACGTGTGGAGAACAAAGAAAGTGGCTGATGAGCATGTATATAATGTACATTCATTGACCTTTCATTACCTTTACCTCAGTTATGTAAATGTTTTTATATTTTTCTATAAACTTTTATCCATCTTTGTTGTCTGAGTTCATTTCAGTGATGACAAAGTGCAAGTTCATTGATAGATGCTTTACTTGTATTGTGAGAAAATTCTTTTGTTTTGGCTTGATCATGCTACCAGGTAGTCAGGTGTATACAGTCGTTCCAACAATGCAGTTTTCACAATGACTCGAGGGCACAATAAACCCACTGAGTGGAAACTGTGCTGCTCAAGGGTCGCTGAATAGGTCAGTGACAGGAAGTGGAAACATCGCCTGTGACGGCTGAAATAGTTTCTGTCCTTGTGTGCGTTTTTATCACGTTTTTGCAAAAGAGACTGAATAACAACCCCTCGCTGTAAATACAATTTGTTTTTATCCTCTTATCACTCAGCTCTCAGTATATGCTCATCTGCGTTTCAGGTTATGTGTTCATTTCAAAAAAAAAAAAAAAAAGTGGTGTAGTGCCTCAAATTGTCACGATGGCTCTTCAATGCAACTAATAACAAAACCTTTTGTAACTTGCAGGCTACAGTAAATAGCTTTCAGTGTCTCGACGGCATCCTGCTCGGCCATAACAGTGCTGGCACAGAAACTAATCTGTAGGAACTGTTCACGCAACCCTGAGGTATCACACCCTCCCACTGGCTGCATGCTGAATTTGTGGTGTGTTCAAGCACAAGACGTTATATATATATATTAGAAACACGTTGGAAACAGTATAAAATGGTTATATGCAAAAAAACATAATAGAATAGAATTTCTTAATGGGAGCAGGAAAGTCGTTCCCTCCCAACTTTTACTCCCAGAATGGTGTTCCCATGCATTCCCCCTACTTCCACCCCTGGTTAGCATGTACATTAATTAGCATGTACTGTAATTAGTTGGCAACTATCAGCCTTGTAGGATATACTAAGTAGACAGAAAATTAGGTCCCATATTTTTTTTGAAAAGCTTCTTTTTAACATAAATATGTGTCTCTATGTGAAAAGACAGTCCTCTCTGTTTTACCTGCTCCGTCTTTCAGTAAACGTGTGTGAAAACATGCTGTTTAGACTTTGCTCCCTTTATGATGTCGTAAGGGGATCTTCTGAACACGTGACCCCCCCTCCAACCTTTCAGCAGGCCGACTGTAACCAACCCCTGAATCCACCTTACTGTCCCCCTTTTTTTTTCTCCCTCACTAACACCAGCTCCCGGTGACACAGAGATGTCGAAGGCGAGAGCAAAGAACCTAAACTGTTATGTTCTTCTAAAGCGGAGCGCTCAAACATAGCTGCAGCAGCCATGTCTGCTGGTAGAAAAGTAATGTGATGTGTCTCCATGTAAACCTGTTCCAGTCAGATCTCCGAATACATGTGAGAACTTGAAAAAGACCTATATGGCAGAATATGGGACCTTTAAAACCTGTTACCCTGTAGTGGGGTGTTTGACACGTACTATTGTGATCTAAAAATGTCTGATCTGTTCTGATTGACCAGAATTATAAAAATGTTTGCTTGGGGTGAAACTAAGGTTTAGATGAAACATTCCCACAGACTGTGCCACTTTGCTAAGTGCAGTCTGTGAATTTAAACGTTTATTGGACTTGTACAAACATTTTAGTCATTCTGGGCAAATAGCAGGCATCTGTGGGGGAAAAAAAAGAAACCTTTTAACAAGCGTCGCACTACTGGATAACAGGTGAAAAACATGCACAGTGGATAGTAGTAAAAGCTACACAGTAAGGATGACTTAGTTGTTTCTTCAGCATAATTCATCGATGGTCATAAGGTGAACTTTATGACTAATACGTTGATAAATACTAGACTGACTGGTGCCTATTTATTGGCAAGAAGGCAGTTGAACCGATGAGTCAGTCAGTTTCAAACTAATAAGAAGCATCAAAGGCCACAAAAACACTTCATCGCTTATGGGAGCAAACAAACAGTCAGGCGAGGTTGGAGTGCCCCTTACCTGCAAACCAGCTGCTTACTCACTGGTACGAGGTGTTAACCACCACACAATGTAACTACAGTTTTCTCACACTTTCACACTGTGTCTTTCATTTGCAAACCAGCGCATTGCTTTAGCTATCATGTACATCAAGTAGATCATGACACAATACTATTACTTACAAAAATCAACCATGTTTGGAAAGCAGTTGTGGTTAACACTGCTTTAGTTCCTGGAGCTTATTGAATGTATCCAACTGATTTCAATTTATTTATTTTATTTGTATAGCCCAATATCACAACAGAGTGTCTCATAGTGCTTTACAAAGTTCACTGAAATAAACAAGTGTAAGCGAACAAACAATCTAATAAAGAGTCCAGCAGTCGATGAGGCAGTAATATATCAAAGATACAGAATATGAATTTTTATTGTTGATCTTTTGCAGTCAGCGTGCTGCAGCTGGCTTTCAGCACTGGTTGCAGGAAACCAGACCAGGTCGGAGAACCACAAAAAACAAACAAATGCATGTACGCACTCTCATGTACTTCTATGCAGTGAACCTTCCTCTTGTGGCTTGTGTCCACCCTTATGCAGCAGCACGGACAACCACCAACCCCAACAGGTGCAGTGGGTTTCAGTAGCATCCAGCGATGATACTCAAAGTAACAATAAGTTAATTGTGATTTACTTTGTGTCAGATCGAACGAATCGGTTCGGATCGGTTAGCTGCCTTTGTGCTTTAGTTCATGAAAACACCACCCATTAACTCAATAGAGAAATGACTATAACTCTATGGTTTATGAGCGTTTATGTACACAGGGAGTTGTAGGGCTGAGGTAGTGTTGACACAGTTGGAGCCACCACCTTTATCAAACACTGAAGCCTGTATTCTTTGACCTTTTGAGCACTGTGTGTCTCGTCATTTGTCCCAAGCCTTTTTTCAAAACGTATAAAAAGAATCCCCTTTTCCGATCCTGACTCACCTTCCTCACTGTCGACCGGTATTAGTCTTCCATTCTGTCCTTCACTGCATCAAACGCCACTTTAGCAGCAACCATGACCCAGCTAGAGACAGCCATGGCCATCCTGATCAAGACCTTTGATACATATGCTGCTGGCGAAGGCAAGAAGGACACCCTGACCAAAGCGGAGGCCAAGGCTTTGCTGGAGAAGGAGCTGCCTGGACTGCTGAAGGTACCGTGCGGCCCTGGGGAGGGATAACTGTGCTGAGCGGGGCGGTGGCAGCACTGAGGCCTCCTTAATGCTCATACTAATATTTGTCCACTATTCCTGTAATATATACATACAAAAGAGGCCACCAACATCATAACACCCATTTTCTGGACTTAGCTGATGCTAAAACAGGCATTTCAATTTTATGTCTGACTTTTGTTGTCTTTATGGCCCAGAAATATTTGTGGTTAACCAACCACAACTTTCAAACTGGTGATATTTAGTAGCTGTGCATTTTGGATGTTTTGTTAAGGTGAGTTTTGCATTTTTGAGCAAGTCCCTCCTGTCATTGTGCACTGCCTCTACATTACGTTTGCCTTGAGTGTAAAACATACATGCTGGATAGTAAAAGTCTGCTGAATATGGCTGGAAAAAGGCTGATCAGCGTCCCCAGAGGCATACCGTAGTATGATGTAGTACTCTAACAGTATCTGACAACGTTAAAGCTGCTCTGTTGGTCCGTGCAGATGACGAAGAACCAAGATGAGGTGGACAAGCTGCTAAAGGGGCTGGATTTTAACGGAGACTCTGAGGTCGACTTCAGCGAGTTCGTGGTGCTGGTGGCTGCTCTCACCTGCGCCTGCCACAACCGCTGCCCCAAGAAGTGAGCTGGCCGGCTGCACCCTAGGGTGGGGCCAGATGGCTCCAACAATGAAATGAAATCCCTGTAGTGACTGTTTTCTTTAACGACTGAATAAAAGGATTTATTTACCTGTATGTGGCTCGTGCACGTGTATTGAAATCCCAACCAGGGACGGTGGAGTGAACAGAACAGACGGCTCAGGCCAGTGTGTGAAATGGAAAGAAGATGGTCAGGAAAATAGAATATAATTACAAAAAATACAAGTTGTCCTTCAAGTTGTGAAGTTGAAGAATTTTCTATATTGCTTGCTCTTCTTTAGTTCCTTAAAATGTAGAGAAAGAAATTGGATTTTCCCCGTGTGTGACATACATACAACACAAAAACATGATAAAAAAGATACAGAGCAGCAACAAAACACTGAGGAGTGAAAAACGTTTCCAATATAACTCGCTTATGTAATTTAAAGAATATAAAAATACCAAAAGATCAGTAGATTTGTCTCAAAAGATACAAACGTATTACAAACTGCACTGTAATTTGAGTGTGTGTACAGATTTATGTGCTGAGATAGAGCACCAGACTTCCTGTCTAACGAGGACAAGGCATGTACGCATGCATGTGAAACTACAAGTTCTCAGTGTGCTCCGTCTTCTGAGAATTCTTTATTTTCATCTGTCAGATGAGAAAATAGTTCCGGTTTGATGAAACCATTCCAAGCTTAAAACCAAAACATGCATAGATAAATTCCGGACGCTCGCAGCAGGAGAGCATGCTCACCAGATCTCAAGCGAGCGGTCAGAGCGGTGGCTTCGTATGTGATGCAACAGCCACATCCTGCAACTGAATTAGTGGTCACACTAAGGGCCATTTCTGATTTGAGTGGGTGCTTAAAAGTCAGCGGAAAAACAAGTGCAGGGTGCACATGGAGATGACAACAAATTCAAGCAGAGGAGAAACTGTTGGATTACACAACAGCTCTGCAATGCAAACTGATATTTGACACTTTGGCTTCCATTGGTGTGGCAGGACAGGAACAACAGAAGGGCTTGGAGATCCAAAGACTCTGGAGGGGAAACTTTTAGAACCAGCTATTTTGTTAATCCTCTGATCGAAGGCATCAAGCTGCTTCTTAATCCACCTCTGTGACACTTTCTGTCTTTAGATCAGGTCAACCCCCTTTTAGCCCACCAGGGAGCACTGGCCGAGTGACACACTTTCCCCAGCCGGGACGGTTGTGTAATTACAGAATGCCTGTGTTGCCCTCTAGCGGCCGACATGCTCACATTTCATTAACCGTGCATTGAAGCATTGAAGCAGAACAGGCGCTTGTGCATCACTATCAGCAGCACCATCACAAGTCGCCCCTGCCATCATGGATGAGCCGTCGTGTCTGCATTCACAATCTCCCTTTTCTGTGTGACTGCAGTTGATTCGGCCGCGCACGCCGAGTCCAAGGCCTCACAGTGCTGTTTGTGAAATGTGGCGGGCCTGTAATCGGCTTGCAAGGTCATTAAGCTCAGACTCTCCCCTCTCCACTTCCTCTCTCTCTCTCTCTCTCACTCACTCTCTCTCTCTCCCTCTCTCTGTCCGAGGCATTATGAAGGCTTATGGGGATTAGGTGTCCGTGGTGGAGGAGGATGTAGCTCTGGAGTCAGGAGATACAGGTGGGAAGTGTGGCGGGGTGAGGAGTTTACTGCAGTTTGCAGTGCATGTGTTACAGTATATCCTTATATGTGTGATCTTGTGGTATACACTATAATCAACTGCTATTCTACTACGTCTTTATAAGCAAGTTCTACCCTCAGATGTGGGCCATGAGATATGGTCAAAAGCTCTGGGAATTACTAAGTAAATGGACCCCAGTACAAGAAACGAGTCTAAAATGATTCCCCATGCTCATGCGAAAGTCTTCCCATAGGCACCAATCTCAAACCATGTCTTCATGCAAGATATTTGTGGTCAGAGGAGTTTTACACCGAACACTCACACATACTCTGCTGAGTTTGGCCCACGTGAGGAGGTAGAGCACTTATGAATACCTCATTCTGTTTTAAAGCCACACATCTTGGGTCATATGAGCTGCCAGGTTGTCCAGCTCATCTCGTGGCCTGACTTACAGCCGCAGAAACATGATCAATACACTGCAGCTCTTTGTCCATGAACTTAAACCGAGTGTGTTTTCTTGTCCCCGTAGGCATCATGGGGCGTCACTGGTTTTTACTGAGGGGCTAAAGTACGTCTGCTAGCACTGAGAGGCTACTTGACACATGACTGTCTGACTCGTGGGTTGTTTGAATATTGATTATGTCATCTTTCAACTTGTGATTTGTCCTTTAACTCTCACATAAAACAAATTTCCAGGACTGCTTTTTTCCATCTACGTAATATTACTAAAATCAGGCCCATCTTGTCTGGCACCATGAATCACTGCTGCGGAGTGTCAGCCACTGTCACTTTTTACTAATATTACTAATATTAACTTTTTCACAGTTAACATATTGCTAATTACTAGTCATATTCCTATTGTCAGTATAGTTGCAGTTCACTGCACTTTGTCTGTCATTATGTAATCCTAATCTTTACCAGATGAAAATTTAGAGAGAAAAACCAAACTCTATCATCAGGTGAATGAGTTGGTGTAAGCAATCAAAACCATGTGAAACATCTCTTTATACGTTGAGTGAGTCTTTAGTTGAGTTAGTTAGTCGAGTAATTAAACATGACTGTAATTACTTAAGCGTCCATTTGCCAAATGAGGTCATGGGTGCCTCATTTCCCTTTATTTTACAAGCTCTCTCCCAAGAACGACCTGTTGACTGTGTGTGTAGACTAGAGGTTTGTGCACTGGCCTACAAATAGTCGTCAGGGCTTATAGAACATACCAGGGAGTTCCTCCCATACCACACATTCCTTTTAACTCAGTGTCACTGGGGTCATTCCTGTCAAACAGGATGCTGATATCTGTCTGCTTTGAAGACTAAAGTCCTGTCTCCGCTAATGTCTGAACATTGAGCGACGCTGACTGTCGCCACCACCAGACCTTTATCAACATTACCTAGAGGCTCTAAAAATCTGATAGTGAGGTGAAACTAAACAGAAAACAGCCCCCACTCACAGCAGACAGTGGTGTCGGCTCTGCCACCTTTGGCCTACTCACATGATAAGCGTGCTTAAGCTACATTTATGCTTGACACAGTGTCCCTGCCACAAGGGTGTGCATGCTAAAAATGACGTCATCGTGTCTCTTGCTTCAAGTGTGAAAGCTCCACGAGTCTTTGCAGTGCTCGGTTGTGCACCCCTGAACTTTTTGAGTTTGTGAGCGCTGCACGGGTTGGAACGAACAAACACAAACATAGCATAGAAGTGTAAATGAAACATCCACGTGGACTTATTCGAGCGAGCCATGTGCAAATTTGTCCACTTGCAGCAAAAAGAAGCAGACTTCTCTATGATTAGATAATCTAGATCAGATCAGATGAAATATTTAATACAAGCATTCATTCCCAATAGAATACTTTGTAACATGAGCACAATTTAAATGTATATTGTTGCTACAATCATTTATATACTTCTGTATCATTGAAGTACAGCTTAGTGATTTTCTATGTTCTTACCACTACCTGTAGCAACACACCAATGAAGACACAAGCGTGTCGTCTTAGTGTTGAAGGTTGATGTTATTCTATATCTATTATTATTCTATATATTTATTTTCTTCTTGTCAACTCATCCAATGAAAAGACCCAAATAAACAACGTTTTATTCCGTCTCTTAAAGGATAACTTGGGTATTTTTAAATGACATATTTTGGGTTTGAAATCACCAGTGGGTACAAAAGGTTTTTGGAGCCGGTCCAGCAGATCGCCTCAGCTGGCAGCTGTGAATGGGCTACAATGGCTGTAATGTAATCCTTTGGGGCAACCGAGCCCAATCAAAACACGTCCACTAAGAGCGCTGGTTTTTGCCACTGACCGGACCAGATTGTTGAAGTGTGTGACAGCGTTAGGGAGAGGATCCCAACAGAGAGAGACCTGTTACATCCTCACACAAGAGTCGCTGCTCTACCGCTGCCTCGATTGGTTAGTTGGTATTATTGTGGCTCTCAGTTCCAAGCCCACTAGCTTGAAGTGAAGGTGTGCATCTTTCCAAATCGGTTACAAACACATAGTTTGTTCTTTCAAAGGGCTCAGCAAAATCCTTAAACAGTATGGAACTGTAGTTTTTAGCAAACATAACTTAGACAGTAGGAGATGCATTTGTAAGGGACTATTTAAAGCTTACTGGTGTGTTTTTAAGGATGGAATAATAAGATATACCAGACTTTGAATTCACCGACAGTTCTTGCTAGAAGGATTAGTTTGTTGATTGTAAAAATATAGATATACAGCATAATATGATCAAATAAAATCTCTACAATATACAACATATAAGCGAAACAGTTGCAGGGAGACAGAAGAGTGTTTTCCAACATGATGGAACTTTTTTTTTTTAACTTTATTCAGCAAATGAATGGATACATGTACTTTACAGTAAGGTTTTTAGTCTGAGAAGTGGTCTCTGGTCAGAGACAGCGAACGAGAGAGAAAAAGAAGCAAAACAGTCTGATCTCTGTTTGACAAGGAGCACTTTGGAAACCAGTTGAAACAATTATCAGCGGTCATTCATCATCTGCTAACAGAGGCCCGTGAGGCCGAGCCATTTGCATTGAGAGCACATTCATACCTGTACTGTGCTGATAACAGGCTCTCTGTAGATAGACTGTGACCACATGATGTAATCCACATTTCCCTGCTTTTACAGCCACTTGTCTGTGACGTCAGTAAAACGAGCAATGTTTGTGCACTGTCCTGATGCAAACAGGCCTGCTCTCTGTCTCACTCTCTTATTCACTCACACCCTCACACACACACACACACAGTGGAACACATGACAAGGAGACTTTGTCCTCCTTTATCGTCAGCAGCATTCGAGAGGTCCGTCATTACAGACACACTTACACATTGTCAGACTTATCTGGGCCTTACATCACCGTCAGCCAGCACATATCTGCATTCATCCAGAACCATCAGCACCCATAGACATCCTGTAATACTCCCATTGCCCTTCAGGTTTTCTCTCAATGCGTGATGTTTGACATCTGCTGTGAAACAGATACATTTCAGATTCAGGAGTTCGAGTCCCTGAGACATCAAATGATGGCAATTAACATGTGTTTCAATGCTTATTTGCATAATGGATAATGGTGGTTGTTAACCCTAATGCCATGATTAAAGGTGTTTGAATGCTGCTTTAAGAGCCTCAGGTTGTGTTTACTGGAGGCTTTGAATAATTGTAGGAAGAGAGCAATGGTAAAGCCATCAGAGTGATTGATTTGTATCAAATGACCTACTGATTGACCTCTCTGCTGGAGTAATAATTGAGTCACAGGGATTCACCCTCTTTAGCTCATGTGCTAATGAGTTTTTCTGAAGTCAATATAAAGAGGATCACACGTATTTACCGCTGAAGTCGACCTTTCATTGAAAACGAGTTTAGCCACTACGCTAAGAGAACTCAGTGACCTAGTGCTGGTGGAACACACCTTATGGCTGGGAAACCATGTCGCACGACGATGGAAACTAAGCAACTGGAAAGTTGTAGCATCAGTGAAATTTTAAAAGGGCCTTATAAAAGATACTTCACTGATGTTGATGATCAGAATAAACCTCGCGTTTTCTTCTATTTCTGTATGAAAATGGGTTTATTTTATGGCTGTTTTATAGGGTATTTGCTGTCGACCAGTCCAGGGTGTGCCCCCCCTCCTGCCCTAGGTCAGCTGTGACTGACCCCAGCCCCCCCCCTACACCCTTAAGGATGAGTGCTATAGACATTGGATGGATGGATGGTTGTTTTACAGGATATCTCTTCAGGAATCTACCCTCTTTACAGGGGCTGAACACTGGTTTTTAATGGTGTTTATATGTATATACAAATTGGTGAAATTCTTCCAATTAGGACTATTTGTTGCATTTAAAAAACGTTAAACCTTCAGGCAGCAAGTTTAGTTGAATTAGAGGAGTTGGCACTTTCAGCAAGTTGATATAAAAAGCAAACTAGCTGTATTTGTATGAATCCATCCTTTTCTTTTTTGGACATTGTGTGTCGTTATTAGTTAGACAACAAATCACATGCAAATTCACGTTTGGCCTCAGTTTGATCTTGGTAAATGTTCAGACTCTTGTCAAGAAGAAACACTAAAGCTAATGTTAAACACACACTGAAAACTCATTTGGTATTCTCATCACAAATTCAAAGGCAAAGTTGGAACGTCACAAAAAGGCTGGCTGAGGAAGAAAAGTTTGGTGCATCGATACAAAGCAGATAGAACAAACTGACTTTGTGAATGAATCATAACGTATATGAATCATGTGACTTACCGTGACCATCCACCGAAGAGACGGAAGCACCAGATGTGTGTGTAGTGACCATCGTGATGAACACAATTATATGAGAATCATGTGAAACAGGGAGACAGGAAGCAGACTCCACCACAGACACTGGGAGCAAATAAGCCAAGAATTTAAAAGGAATGCATCAGAATCTACAACTGGATCAGCTCCTCTAATTAGCATTATTGAACCCGACATCTAACTGTACCCTCTCCCTTGTCTCTGTTTTCATGTTCTGCCTCTTGATAACAGTTAGCAGCAAGACTCAGCATGAGTACAGTGACAAGTAATGTACTGTCAAAGGTAGAGCCTTCAGCAGGTAAAATACATCCAGTTATCATGTTCAAAACAGTCGATCTACAGTGTGCTTCACTATGGTTGTGAATGGCCTGAGGTGAGGTATGGTACTCTGGCTGAGAGCCAGTGGAAGCATTGCGCAACTGTAAGCGCAGGAAACAAAACATTGATGCCGTAACTGTGCCGTAACCGTGTTGCACATGCAAATACATGTATGCACTGAGTCCAGACAGACTGAGAGCAGACAGTGGTAAACAGCTTTGGAGAAGAGAAAGAGGAACCACAGTCATATGGCTTTGTTTAGGGGCGGGATTAGTTTCTTTACCCGAAGATCCTGATTGGTCTCTTTGTTTTATGCCTCATGCTGCGATTGGTCTCCTTTTAGGCAAGTATTTAAATTCTGTAAAAGGATTAGCGAGTGTGAGAAGTGTGTCAGCTTAACAGGAGGCCAGAATGGTTTGCTGTTTGCCGCACACATGGCATCAGCCCTTCGTATGATGAGTCCTAACATGTGACCGTCTGGATGCTAGTGGTCACGATGAATGCGTTTCATGACATCAGTCGAAAAGGTCATCCGGATAATAACATATGGTTAGCATTTATTGTCTCAAATGAACTCTTGCAAAACAGAAAAAATGCCAGGATGATCCACTCAGATCTGTCTAACCCTGAAGTCCAACTGTGATTGGTTACATGTTTCAGTAGGACTGATCAATAGTGCATCAACTGCCTGTGGCAAACCCTGAATCTGCTGGTACAGAATCATTCCCAACAATGTGTGCAATTCACTTGGTAGTGACAAAAATATTCATGTTTAATAATTATCAAATATTTTACCACATCTCACAAAGAAGCTTACACTTACTTAGCCTAGTTAGAACACAAGTGTTTAATAACTTAATAAATAATTCCTGCAAACTAGAAAGATCTTTAATACATCAAATTAGAAAGTCTTGTGCCTATCACGAGGTTAGTTCGGTTAACGTAACCCGCCTTTGTTAATTCAAACTTATAAGTCTACTAGGTGGAGATTTCCGAAGGACTAAATTCAAACAGGTTGCAGTACCACACAAACTAATTCTTATTGCCTGGTATAAGTGTTGCATAGCTAACTGAGCTAACTGCTAATATATGACCTGTTCCAGTGTACAGTACAGCGTGAAATATGTGGTTAGAATGTCTGACCTTACACATGATATAATACAGCCACATTATGATGTAAACTGGGAAGATTTTAAAATAGGTTTTTATAAAAATAACACAATATACCTCATGTTACGAAATGTTACGTTCATAACATTAGACTGAATGACCAGAGGTTAGCACAATTGAACATTACTGTTCCATTGTAAACTGCATGAGTAGTATTATTCTGAAACACCCATAGTGGTCCATGTATACATATATAAGTAAAACCAACATATCTAAACACCTACATACATACCAGACTTACTGAATCACTAGTTTGGTTGTTAAGAATTCAGGAAGGACTTTACACACAGACGTGATGGATTTATGAATGGCTGGAAAACTCTGCCCTGCAGCTTGAACTGACTCATAATAATGATAATGATAGTAATAATCATCATCATCTGTAAAGTCAGGTGTGTCGCAGATTCTAAACTAATATCTCATTTAGCTTTTCTTATTTTGTGTGTTTTTCAGCATGAAAATGGTCAAATGCAAACGGTAAATGAAAAAGAAGAAGAAAAACACATCAGCTAAAGTGATCTTGAGGCCCATATGGGCTACACTCGCAAACACATTACTAGTCAGATTCTGGTTCATATTCATTTGTGTAGACACACACACACACTTATATATACTGGATATACCTACAAAGTGAGATTTTACAACATATTCATATGCTCATTGATATTCCTACGCTATACATAAATATGTACACAACCTGGTTGCAGGAATTGTTCTCGTAGGTGTTGCTTCACTTGTTTTTTAAAGCTTGCTTTAACAATCTGAGCTGAAAGTGAGTTCCGTGGCTCGATACAACAGTGTGTGTTGCCTCGATTGTGTTCTAGATTTAAGAACTGTGCAGAGACCGTGGGGTTGCTCATGAGGTTGTGTAAGGTAACCAGTCAGCGTGAGCAGTTTGCCACATTTTATAGTTATCTATCTCATAAGCTGGTACTAATAAAGATTCACCTCACTGAGCCACTCTGCAGGATAACCAGCTTCGCCTCAGACAGCGCTGTGAAGTCACTGTGAAGGTGGGAAACAACGCTAAAGCTTTGTGGGAAACATTTTGCTTTCACAACCTTGGAGTGAAATCACCCAGAGGCTTCTCATCCCACCCCTTCCCCCATCTCCATAACCCCCTTCCTGGGAGAGGATTACGGGGCATCTTTTAACTGCGCCATCTGCTCCAAATTGACTCTCAATTAACAAAGCTGTCAGAGCAAAGAGCAGCAGATTGACGTGCTCTGCGAACGTTAACTCGCTGCATGTTACTGCGCTCGTGGCAAAGGTTCAGATGAGGTTTGATCAGTGACAGGAAAGGCAGAAACAGTTGGTGAACAAGAGCTGAGTAGATCCATCTTAACTTCTCTGGTACTGAGACTTTGAGCTCATTATTTCAAAGCTCAGAATCCCACTGGCTCCATGACCTAATGAAAAGGATGGTTTGCAGTGTTTGTGCAGCGTATTGATGGTGAAAACCCACAAAACCTCCTCATCGATAAGGCCGCTGTGTTGCAGAGGGTCAATTTGTGTTTGGCCTTTGGCTGCACTGCCCTGGCCTCAGACAAGATCAAAAGCAGAGCTCAATATTACCCTGCTAACAGGCCCTGAGGGACCATGGGAGCTGTAGTAAAATTACAGATATCGCCTATATAACATGTCGACGATTCAATACACTGTCTCACAGCCACACATGCGTTCACCCCCCTCATACACACTTGTGATCCTGACCTGTTTTCGTTCGCCTCCACACACTCCTGTCCTGACCTCTTTTGCTCTCTTTCTCTCTACACACATTCATCTCACATGCACGTTAAGATAATTAGAATTGGTAACACAATGTGTGTGTAAGTGTGTGTGTGTGTGTGTGTGTGTGTGTGCCAGGAGTGCAAACAGCTGGTGAATAGGTCTTGACTCCCAGAGGTCATCACCCCCAGGGTCAGAGGGCAGGTGAAGTGTGCCACACTATGAGGGGCAGGTGGTCATTCTAAATAAAAGGAACCACTCCCAACACACAGACACACACACACACACACACACACACACACACACACACACACACACACACACACACACACACTCAGTGGTTAGTGGTAACCTAGTGGCTGTGAGAGGCAGGAAAATGGTTGCTGGTTCAAATTACAAATTCTCACTGCTCTACTTTTGCTTTTGCGGAGCAGTGGCACTAGAAAACAGCACTAGTACTCATGGTAATGCCACAGTTTTAGATAGATTGATAGATAGAATTACTTTATTGATCCCCAGGGGGAAATTCTGGTGTAGCATAGAAAGTTAAAGTTAGTAGTAGGAGCATTAGATAGAGGTCCAGTAACAGCAGCAGCACCGATGACAACGATGGCAGAAGCTGCAGGAATCCTCTGCTCTGACCAAACACTGGTTCATAGCAGAAATAAAAAGTAAAAACGACCAGTATCTTGAAAGGTCATTTTCTAACAGAGGACAGGTGTATTTGTGCATCTGCCCAAATAGACACATCTTCCCAACCACATGAACAATTAGAGTCTAAATCAAATAAACTGAAACAAATAAATCTAAAATCAACCCCAGTTTTGTTGTTTTGTCAATAAAACAATTGAAGAAGTGGCTATTTCTAAGGACGGAGGATAATTACTAGGATATCTAAAACCCAAAGATCCAGTCATACAAATGGTAGCATTGCACAGAAATGTGATTCATGGTGGGGTTCAATTTATAAATGCATTTACTATGTTCATCAGACATGTGTATTAAAGCATTTAATTAACATTGTGTGAAAACAGTAAATTAAACCTAATGTATTTTGTAGTTGGGCATAAAGAAATATATTTTTGTTTTATCAGTGTTTGTGTGTTTTCATTTTATACACATTCATTCAAACCTAAATCAAAAGAGAATATTTCATATCTGCTCCATGTCATTAATCATTTGGCTTTAGTTTGAGTAGAGATAAGTACTAGTTGGCCTTCTGATGCAATACCCTAGCGGAGGAATCAAACCTACACGAGTAGGACGGTAGAGGTTTGCCTTGTTGCCTAGATACGAACGCGGAGGGTGGCGCATTCAGAGTCCTTCACTTAATGAAACTGGCTTTTCTCAGGCGGACATTGTGGCTCTGTGTATCAAGTGTAATAGAGGAATGACCTTCCTCCTGTCGGAGCCGGAATGTCGTCAGTTTCTTTGACGTTGTTGAAGAAGCACTGGATGTGAAAACAGCGCCATTTCTGTCGGCGTCCATGATACGCGATGCGACCGCAGCGGATTCCAGAGCTTGAGCTCGGAACGGCAGCGGGAGAGAAATAGCCGCTCCCCTTTCGCTGCTCCTCTTTACTTCAGCCCGCGGCAGGTAAGTAAATCAGCGAGCCCTCGTTTATCGCCGTGGTGTCTATGTCCGCGTTTGGTGTTTAATTTTTAGTCAGCTTGCTCTTTCGCTGTGTGACGATATGGCGTACATTTTTGAAGGGAAAACGTCTGACAGTCCTCTGGTAGCCTACCGGGGCAGCCGCTCCTCCTCCCCCTCGGACACAACAACAAGCATTAGTGGAAAGCTAACGTTAGCAAACGTTTGTTTCAATCTGCATCGGACATTTCTGCTGACGTAATATTGTGTTGACTTTTTGTCATTTTGGGTGCTACGTTTTCCGAAAGTTTAGAATTGGCCTAACGGTCGCGTGTTGCTGTTTGCTAGCTAACTATTTAATGGAGAACCGTCAGGGCTCTAATGTCACCGTACAGAAGCAGCTTCCGTTCACCTGCCCGACATAAGCCAAACAAACATTTGTATTCAAAGGGACGGGGGCGGGGGGCATCGTGCTTAAATTAAACTGAAATGCATACTGTTTTACCCTGAATGTTGCAATGTTGGGTAGACGTAGATATAATAAAGCGCTGCCGAATGACAGACGGGCAGCTAACTTGGCTAACTTAGCTTATTAGCTAAAGGTCGGGGTCCAGCTAACCTTGCCGTTTGACGCCAGCCGACGTTAACACCAAAAGTCAGTGCACCGTTAGGCAAAACTTCAGCTGTTTCCTAACCCCGGCTTCTGTATAACAGCAACGTAACATTTACACCAATACTTGATCACAAATACCATTCCTAGCTGTTCTGCATTAGTTGTATTGCCGCACTCGATAGTCCAGCAGTGTAATGTTAATGTTAGAAAACTACACATGCACTCACAGTAAAGTAAGTTTCTCGCAAGTTAACCGTGGACCCTTTCATGTCAGAATAACTGCGGTATGTAGTAAGTTGTAGGATAAAGTTGGCGTGTGAACAGTGCAGTCAGGAGCTAGCTGCCGGGGCTAGTGTGCATGGAAGAAACAGCTGGGTTGTAGACACTGGTCAGCCATATTTAGCGATTGTCGATGAAGCTAGCAAACCTTCCTGTTGTCTATTTATAATGACTGAACTGACAAAATGTTTTCCAGCCAAATGGTTGTGACTGCAGAAATGGAAAGGTGACAAACTGCAAAGCTTCTTATCCTGCCCTTTTGACGTCTCTAACGGGTAACCTAGAATATGCCACTGTTGAGTGACGACCGAGCCAGCCAATCAAATCGGTGCAGCCTCCATTTGCTCTTCACGTCGGTCCACTGCTGCCATATGAAACACATGCACTTGACAGCAAGCGTTTCCCTGTCCGTCGCCCACACAGTTATACTCAACTGCTTGAGTCTGCTTGTAGTTGCTGGGTCATGAGCACCAGTCCTGGACACATTTGGTGTCATTATTCTTAACTGGAGCTATTCAGCTGATGTTTTTTGAGATTGTAATGGAGGGAATGATAAGTAAAAGAGATAGAGTAAAATGGTGTCTTATGTTTTTTTTTTTTTGTAGAATTACAAATCATTCCCATCATTCAGCTGTTTCAAAATGATGTGGTCATGACCACTTCTCCTGTCACTGAGATCTTGTGTTACATTGCATTTAGTGAACGGGAGGGTTGTCACACACACACACAGGCGTGAATAACTCGGCTGAGATACTTTGACATTAATGTGAGAGGTCACTGTGTAGTGAATGTGCTGTATTTTGAGGAAAATGCACACCATCATGGTTTAAACCTAGGCCTATGGTTAGTCAGTAATTCATGATAAGCTGTTTATCACTTTGAAGAGGGTTTACCACCATAATGTGCCATGATAGTGGCTGCTGTCTGCATTATTTTAAGAGTTCATGCTCTCTCAGGAGCCCATTAGCTTGCTGGTAAGCAAGGCTTTGAACAGTCATTAAAAACATCCCTTGGGACAAGGAACAAACCTTCTGTGCTGTGGTAGGATCTGTCATCATGTTTGTCCCCCTGTTCCTTTCTCTTTAAAATGAAATGAAATATAATTTCCATTTCTAAAAGCAGTGACCTCAAGCCGTCATTCATTTTTGAAAAAACTATAAGGAGGCCTTGTTTCTTGGCTCTGTAAGGATTGGGGGTGGGGTATGAATAAGATCTTTGACTATATCTTTGCTTTTTCAAACATTCAACATTGGGGAAAAAACACTGATGCATGCTTTTCTGTTTCAGGTTGTGCCGTTGAAGTAAGACGTAGCTCCAAAATGGATTCTTCCGACTGAGACGCAAACACGTCTTGTGTTTTGCTCAGCAGCTGAGATCAATCAGCAGCATAAGCCATGCCTGACGAGTGAAATCCCCCTTTTTGCTCAAAGCAATAAAAAAAGAAAAAAAAAACATCCTACATGCCTCCCCATGTAGAGCCCCTTCAGTGCGTCCTGCTGGAGTGACTTGCCCCCCTCTTCCCAAGGTTCTGCCTCATTGTCTCTATACCCTTCTCCACCAACCACCCTACAGTAACTACCCATCACAATGCTGCTCTACCTGAGAATGGCCAACACCTGAGGTCCCATGCGTCCAGTGAGCACCGATTCCGACGGTCCTGCTCCTCCTGAAAACCTCTCTTGCCCCTACCCCCACGTGGGCCCCCTGCCTGCCTCAGAGATGTCCTTGCTCCAGTCGCTGGGTCCAGTACAAAGCTGGCTTGGCCAGGAGCTTGAGAAGTGCGGGATTGATGCCATGATTTACACCCGCTACGTCCTCAGCCTTCTCCTGCATGACAGTTACGATTATGACCTGCAGGACCAGGTGGGCTCCCACAACCTTAAAGAAATATTTCAAGTCAAATCAGAAAGCTTTGTCGTTGCTAGTGTTATGGATTGTCACTTGAGTGGGCAGTGGGCTTAATACAGCAAGGGAAGTTAGTGTGTGAATATAATGGCCTTGTTAGAGAAGACATCAACTCGCCAAAAGAGGTTAACAATGGGGCTTTTCTTTCACGTGGTGACGCTTGTACCACTGAACAATTCTTTTGTTTTCTGATGGAGGGCAAAGAACTGTTAATACATATTTAGTATACTATTTGTTTAATCCTCATATGCTTTTTCCATGTTTGTCTTTACTGTTTAACACTAGTTTGTCTTTTGTTACTGATTTTTCTTGGTTTGTGTCTGAAAGGAAAATGACATCTTTTTGGGCTGGGAGAAGGGAACTGGGAAGAAATGGGGCAAGAGTAAGAAGAAAGGAGGGACCGACCTGAGTCTTGAGGAAATGAAGAAGCAAGCCGCTGTGCAATGCCTCCGGTCTGCATCTGATGAAGTAAGCAGCATCATCATTTAGCCTGTTGTAATCCTGTGACACTCAACATTTAGGAGTGGTGTCATTAAAGTTATCGTTTATTTTTCAGTAGTGTAAAATAGTCATTAACTTGAATCACTTGCTTTGGAGGAATGCAAACCAGTCACTACTCATGCATTGAACTGTTTGACCTGCCTCATCGTGTATGAAACCTTTGAATGAAATGCATTTTTAATGCACAGAAAACATGGTGGTGTAATTGGTCTAATAATGTCAGGAATGTGTTACTGTAGTATTCCTTGTTGCTTGTTAAGGTTCAGTCATGCAGGTATTAATTGCATAAATCATGGTGAATAGACAGTGAATAAAGCTGTGTCAATGTGGGAGGCTAAAGCATTGAACAAGGGAAGTTCGTCATTGTGCATGCATCGTCACCTCATTTGGCTTGGTGGCCACACCTTGAGTTAGTTTTCATTGGAAAGGTTATGTTAAGGTCAGTTGTTTAAAGTTGTTAAATTTATTTGAAAGAAAGCTATCCTCACTTAAAATGTGTGACCTTCAAAGGAATGTCATTTGAATGTAACCACATATCCCAGGACTATATTCATTTCATTCTGTAACTTTGTATGCAAGAAAAGCTTCGGAGAGATTTTTGTCTGGCCAGCGGTAGTAAGGGAGGTGTGATCTAGTTGAGAATGACACAACGTAGTGCTGGAGGGGAGGGTAGGGGGAAGGGTCTGCAAGGCAAGAGGAGTGTTCAGCTCCTCTCTGGGGACTGGACTCTGCGGTCTATTTTTTAACCAGCACACGCTGCACAGGATTGCAGCAGCGAGCAGCAGAGTCGGCTGGCTGTCAGCTGACCGGCATTAGCACAATGATGCAAGAGGAAACACAGGGCAGTAGAAAACTTTTTTTCTGCTTTTCATGAGGTAGCATGGTAAGGAATATTATTTTCTGGCAGAGAGAACAGGAAATGAGTGTAGCAGGACTGGTACTGAGGAGCCGTTATGTTGTGATTTGTTGAGGCTATTTGCTCTAACAGTGCCTACTTGGTGTTTTGAAGCGTTTGAACTCGGTTGTCTTGTTTATTTCAAGCCCTTGTTTTTATGTTTTTCACGCATCATATTAGTCAGTTTTAGAAGGTGCTAAACAGGACATGTAGTAAACGTTCATTGTTTCAGAACATTGTAAGGCAATCACTTGGACTAAAGCCCTTTTTTTATTTTTATTCTTTTGAAAGCATTTCTGTACCATAGCTAAATATAGCACAGTCATGGCCAAGCATGCCTCAGCTCTCATAAGTTAGCTGGCTCTACTTGTGTCAACCCTGTGCCTTTCATTCCATGTTTTTGGTCACATTAGGGGTCAAAGTAGCTTTTGAGAACTCTGAATTGTTACTAAGGCTCCAGGATCTCGTCATAGTGGCTGTCTTTGGAGTTACCTATTCTTTTGTGTTTACTCCAGGGCCTGTTTTTGTATCATCACTACTAGAGAGACTAGAGAGAGGAAAAAAGGTTGTAGGACTGGAAATCGGTGCCCCCTTTGTGTCCCACAGTTTTATAAAGTCAATTGATCCTTGCAAGATATCGTTATAGTATCATTACTACTCTACCGTGATATTGACATCGTCATCAGTCATTCCTGTTATGAGTTCCTTTTGAGTAGATTGCCGACAAGGTGATGAAGTGTTTTAATTGACATTGCTTGGCATACAACCTTTGCCAAATATGTTTGTGTATTTATGTGCTCAGACCAACTAATTTTTGTTCTAGTGTAAAGTTTTGTCACATTCACAAGTATAATGCATATAATTGGCATCTGCAGTTAAAGTACTTGGCTATAGTTCTTAATCTGTTTTTTTTGTCTTTCTCATTTGTGCAGAACTCTGGAATTGAGAGCTTGGTTGAAGAGCTTTGCTCTAAACTAAAGGACATCCAAAACAAACAGAAAGGTTTGGGAGCTCTCATTTATTACTATATTTAGAACTTTTTGATAAAAAAAAAAATAGGAAAAGCTAAATAATAACTGCTTAAATGAGATGTCTTAATATTCACTGTGTTTTTACAGAGGAAAAACAGATTCAAAAGAAATCTGATGGCTCTCAGTCTCCAGAGCGAGCTGAGTCCCCCTCTTCAAAGGACCAGGTGGAAATGTAAGTCACATCATGGATATTGTAGATATCTCAGTATGTGTTTAGGTGGCTGCAGAATACACCCATTTATTTGTTAATTTAACTCTACTGCTATGAATGCATTTAAATATATTGTTTTTTCTCATCTGCTGTGACTACAGGTATTATGAAGCCTTCCCTCCTTTGTCAGAGAAACCAGTTTGTCTCCAAGAGATCATGACGGTGTGGAACAAGGCCAAGGCCTGCGCATACTCAAGTTCATCATCCTCTGCAGCCCCACAGACCAGCACAGACACCTCGTCCCCAAAAGATTGCACCAGTGAAGGCGAAGCTGCAAAGGAGCGAAACATCGAGGCCTGTGGTATCATCACTGCTGTGACCAACGACAGAGGCCAGCAACGACGAAGTAAGAGGGAGAAAGAAAATCGTTACCATGGTGGCACAGCAGCGGAGGAGAAGTCTACCGTCCACTCTAAGAGACAGACAAGACACAGGTCTGAAGGCAAATACAGACCCAGATCTTGGTCCTCTGGTTCTAGTGAGGCGGGCTCGAGCTCAAGTGGGAACCAGGGTGAAACCAAGTCATCCAGAAGCAAGGCAGTTAGAATAAGGCACAAATCTAGGGAGGCTGCAAAGAATAAGAGAACACGCAACAGCGGGCAGTTGAAGTTGCAGGTGAAGGTAAATGACAAAGAGGAACGAAAAAACGCAGGAGGGAGCAGTAGCAGCGCCACTGGAGGTGCTGCCAAACAACCACAGCTTTACAAAAAGGGGAAGAGGCCGCTGAAGGAGATTCGTAAAGATCCAGGCGGGAAGGAAGCAAAGGAGTCCGGAGTTGAGGCCAGAAACAAAAAGGAGTACATGGAGGAGCCACTTTGGTACACTGAGCCCATCACAGAGTATTTTGTACCTTTCAGCAGCAGACAAAGCAAGCTGGAAACAAAATATAGAAGCAAGGTTGAATCTCCTGATAGCTTTGCTTTTTCACCTGACATAGAGAGGCTGCCGGAGAGAATCCAGGGAATGTGCATTGCCAATGAAAGCTACCAGAGAGCATACCTAGCAGCGGGCTCCTTTGTGGATGGGCACTTTGTGGAAGGGCCTGGCGAAGCAGAAGATGAAACTGCTGAACTCACTGGGACCTCAAGCTGCCCTCAGCCAGAGGATGGTAGAAATTTAGATGACAAGCATCTGTCTGAATTCACTCACTTCTATGAAGTAGATATTTATCAATCCATATTGGATACTAGTGCCTCAGACTCAATACAAGAGAGTCGGATCTTAAGCATGATTCGACAAAAAAGCAAAGAGCAAAGAGATGTTGAGGCAGAATGTTGTTTAGTGTTAGATGGCCTTGAGCAGCAAGGGAAAAGTGCAATACGGGCAGACTCACAGGAAGCTTCGGGATCTGTTGGATTCTTAATGGAGGATCTTGAAAACATGGCTCAAGTGTGGGGATGTTATTCGCCATCTACTTCAGAAGACATAGATGGAGAAAGCTTCATAGGAGACTCTCCCATTCGGCTCTCCCCCCTTCTAGATAGCGTTTCATTCACCCTGAGCAAACTGTCTGGAAATCTGGACGAGCCACCTGTTCCTGAAGCCACCAGTGAACCATCTGGTTTGAACTCATCCTGCTTCTCTCTTTTTGAGCTGCAGTATGACAGCCCCACTTTTCCTTTTCCCCGCGACTCACTGACCGTTGGTCACGAAAACAACACAGATTCTAGTAGCTGTCTCGACCCACATTCTAATAAACAGTCTCGTTTGCTAATATGGACCAAAAATAGTGCCTTTGACGAAACTGAACACTGTTCCAACCTTTCAACACGAACTTGCAGTCCGTGGTCACATTCAGAGGAGACTCGTTCAGACAACGAGCAAGGAAATGTTCCAACAGAGGATGCTGCTCAAATTGGCAACGAAGAGATTGATTGTATAATCCCTCCTCTCTCTGGTACATATCTGGAGGATGAAATCTTGGATTTTTTGCAAGCAGACTCTGGCCGCAAGTGTGAGGAGGTCAGTGTTAGTACAGCATCCAATCAGACCTTCACTAAAAAATCTAAATTGGAGTCCATTTGTGGTATAGCATTGGAAGAGGATGATAGTAAACAGTACAGCACTGGCATGTTTTCGGACAACACAAACCAACACAGTGATGACTATAGCTCAGGGATAATAAAGGACATTTGGACTGCAATAGGAGATGACAAATCTGTATCAAGGCAAGGAGCAGAAAAACCAAGCGAGGGGTTATTCTCAGATGAGTCAAGTGGTTACTGTTGCAGCTGTCTGGAGGTGCAGGCAAAAGGAGTTCCAATTCAGGGACCTCAGAAAAAAGCAGTGCAGCGGTCGGAGTATCACCTTTGGGAAGGCAAGAAAGAAGAACAGGACTTAGCCAAAAACAAACTCTCCAAGGTAGATGGTGCTGGGGATTACATGACTCCGTCCAAGCCCTGGGACTTGAACTCTGACAAGGAGAGCACATCATTCATCCTAGGAGGGGTGTATGGAGAGTTGAAGACACTAAGTGGCGATAAGAATTGGGCTGTTGTGCCGCCAAGTGACACCCAAGATAGCCTGCTACAGTGTGCTGCTGCAGCTGCCTCTGCTTCTAGCTCAGACATGCTTACCATCGCTGGCACAGATGTGTTCATGAACACCGGCAGCTGCTTTGCCCCTGGGCACAGGCCCCTGTGGAGGCCTCTTGTTTCCTTTGGGCAGAGTGACCAGGCCATTAGAGGAGGTGGAGATGGATTGAATAAGGGATTTTCTTTCATCTTCCATGAAGATTTGCTTGGATCTTACGGAGGTTTGCATAGTGAGGAGCAAGGCTTAGAATACCCGTTCGCATCCTTCAACCTGAACAATCCCTTCTCTCAAGTCCTCCATGTTGAGTGTTCTTTTGAGCCTGAGGACATGGCTTCTTTTAGTCCAGGGTTCAAGCCTAAATCTATTCTTTGCTCGGACTCTGAGAATGAAGCCTTCCACCCACGAATATATGGCATCAACCGGACGCAGTACAGGGCCATTCGCATTTCCCCCAGGACTCATTTTCGACCAATATCGGCCTCAGAGTTATCTCCTGGTGGAGTGAGTGATTCAGAGGCTGAGACCGACAAAGAGGAGATGAGTTTTCCCGTCCTGGCGCCGGTGGACGTCTTCGATGATCCTCAGGCAGACCTCAAACCTCTGGAGGAGGATGCAGAATGTGAGGGCCCATATTATGGGAAGTCAGAACTGGAATCTGGTAAATTTTTACCCAGATTAAAGAAGTCTGGCATGGAGAAGAGTGCCCAGACCTCTCTGGATTCACAGGAGGGCTCCAGTACCCTCCTGCCAATCGCTGAGCAAGAGATTTGCTTAGACTGCAAAACGGCAGCCGCTGCATCGACTGCAGATGGAGAGATGGACGTTGCAGTCGGCAAGATTCAAAAGGAGGAATCTTCAGGAGAAAAACAGTCCTGCTTATGTGCACCAGCAGGTCAGATCTCCAAGTATGGGATTGCTTATGACTTTGTTGGAGATGTGCCAGAGGTGAGGGTTTCTTAAAATGATCTCCTAAGATTGTCAATATATTTATGATCTGAGAATTTAAGAGATGTTGGCCTAACCGCACATTGTTTCATGGACTGTCATCCTCTGTAAAATGGGTTCCACCTGTGATGTGTCAGGCAGCTGTTTACTGAAACACTAACCACTTCTCGTTTGTCTTGTTTAGTTCCCTCTCTTAAATGTAAGTGGACAGGGAGGAACTGGCAACCAGCAAGATGAGTGCTGGTGGCAGAACAAACTCTGTTCCCCCCTTTTCCCTGGATCCCAGTGTACAGGTAAACCTGTTTTCAAAAACAAATTTTTCAGACACATCACGCACACACACACCAGTGACAGTTTATTTTAGTTGGAGAGTTGATCAGTATCAACTAAGTTTTCAACAACTTATTTAACTCTACCTGTCCCAAACTTTAACTAAATGTATTGTACTTGTCTGTTCCAAAACAGAAAGGTGACTGAAAATTGGTCTGAAAGTGAGAAGTCTTGCATCGGACCCTGCACTGATGAACTCTTGTAACCCTGTGCAGGCAATATTTCGTAATGTCCATGGGGCGAGAAAAGCCTTGTGACTCAGCAACTCAGAGTTGTTACTTAAATAATCTATGACTAGGATGATTGGAGCTGAGCTGCAGTAGTAATAGTAGCAGGGCTCCTCCAGACATTGTTTACATTTTATTCACCAGCACAGAGAGAGAACCACTGCCGCTGCATCTTACTTTACCAGCAAAGTGCAGGTTTTGATGCAAAACTGCATTTGAAATTAAGTATAATGATTGTGGTGTGATGAACAAACTATTAAACTCGTACACAAACCCTCCTGCCACAACAGATCTACAGTGACTTCACTCCATAGACTTCACTCCATAGATATTAATCAGTGCTTTATAAACCGATTGAATGAAGTCTTTGTATGTTTATTGATAATGAAATAATTTCATACATCATAGCTACCAAACAATATTGTTTTAACTTAATAACAGTTAAAGTTACCAACAAATAGCGCAGCGGTAAAAGTAACATTCTAAATGTAAAGGCCATGGACTGTGAGTACATCAGAGTAAAGCTGGTAATCCACAGAAATGGAGGAAGCCAGGAAGAGAATGTGAAAACACTACATTTCCTCATTGTGACCCAGAACATAGCCAGTTCCACTGCAATATTTACATTGTGCTTTTTCATTATTTCTTACCTGGACATTTGAAAACAGTGGCATCTGCAGGATCCAGATTTAGCCAGTCAAATGGTTTAACAGGCCAATTAAGTGGACAGCTTAAATCAATAACATTATCTCCACAAGAGGAGACCAATGTTCAGTGACCCAAAATAAAGTGCTCTTTATTGATTGTAAACCTTGATTGATGTCAGCTCGAACAAAACATGATCAGTCTGTCTGAATGTGTGAATTCCCACTATGTTGTACTGGAGATCTTTTAGTAGTGACCACTAGACAATATATCCAGCAATGTAACAGGATGTTGTTATATACACAACTAGCATGTTGAGTTAAACAACCATTCAAAGTAATTAACAGTATCTGTAATTTTATGCTCATCTACTAGCAACTGCCTTTTTTCAGTTTTTTTATGGCCAACGCATTCAAATGCTTAATTGATGTCATTACACTGAAATATATGACCCATCCGCTTCCATGACACAAAAGACGCTGCTCATGAGGAAAGAGGATGATGGATTGGCCAAATATTGCCGAGGTGTTAAGCTTCTAGAGACAGACCTGTAAACTACTGACAACCAGCCTCTGCTGTTAGAGGCACCAAAATATGTGAGCTATCTAAATAGTATCCCCATTTAAGGTAACACTAAAATCCACTGAGAGATTTTGATAAAAACATTTGCAATTCCAATCAAGCTGAAATTCCTAGTTAGGTTACAGAATCTGTAGGGTCACAGCAAGACGGCTAACAAACTCTAGACATGGTCTAAACATGGTCATGAAGTCACACTTAATAGTTGCAGTCTGGATCCCTTTTAGAGTTGGAAAACACAACAGATGCAGGAGGTAAAGGAAGCCCCAGTGCAGTAAACAGTCAGATGCAGCGTGTTGATTCACTTGTGCATCAAGCTAACCGTTTTGCCTGACTTCCTTCTCCAGGGAGCAGCAACATTTGAATACTCCAGTTCTACAGAAGACACCTGTTGTGGAGAGGAAACCCTCCTCTCCTTTTGTGACTGGACCTCTACCAGCAAAGATTCGGGGTCATCTCAGAGCTGGGAAACCTAATGTAGGCTAATTTTCTGAGACACCCCCTCAAAACCCCCACACATAACCCTGCTGGTTTTCATTTACTAACTTAAAACCTTGTGTAATCGATCGGATCAACAAAAAGTGAGTGAAAATAGGAAAACTCAATATGTTCTGTCTTTGAGTGATGCCATGTGCGGACATGCATTTTAGGCATTTTAGAATTTGTTTCATTTGATTCTTCTGTACACTGGTCCTCATTCAAGTCTCACAGTTAGGTAGTAGGGACAATCTTTTGTTCTATCCTCGTCTGTTTTGTTCCCAACATTTTGCTTTTGAACTAGGATACTGGTAGTTGGTGGTGTCTGAATGGTTGTGCATGTGTGTTCGTCCAGCCAGTCTCACTCCTCTTTTTCTAGTTGAACCTAATGTTGTGTGAAACAACTGCTATCGCATCCTCTACTTTCCATCTTGTGTTCAGAAAGATAATACAAGGATGTTGAGATTTTTGAGTTGTGCAAGGATTTGAGAGTTTAATTTAAATAGTTTGTTTGGACGACTTTCTGAATGTGAAGTAGAGAATGTGTGCAGCTTTTCTTCTAAATATACCTGAATTCCCCATGTGTGAAAAGTTATCATAAATGAGTCTGATTTTTGAATGGTGATAGTCTTACTAAAGCTAGTAGTAGACATAGTATGGTTTGTGAGGCTAAAATAAAAAAAATCCTTTTAAAAATAAAAAAACAGGAAATCAAAAGGAGTTTTGTTGGAAAAAATACTAATAATCTACTTGAAATGCATTGCTGTAAAAGAATTGGGGGAGGGGAAGAGAAAAGTTTGTGTTTTGGGGTAAAGACCCATCATGAAAAAACATAACTACAGCCATTTCTGCAGACACCTGTGTTGCAACTGAATGAAACTTTGTTTTATTTTTTGTAATTTCTATGGTACAGACTATTGGTGCTATGAATATGTTCAACAATCTTTTGAAATTGCAGTTCCATAATATGGCTGTGATTAGATGGCATAGCCTAGTTTTGTTTGTAGTCCAGACAGTCAGACTCCATGAATATCTTTTTGCAAAAATTGTGAAAAGAAGAAAAAAGTTTTGCCTGATGGCGGTTCTTACTTAATGTGGCTTGGTTTTTTCTTTTTTTTCTTCTTCTTTTTTTTTAAAGGTAATCTCTCGGTTGTCAGGCCTGTAGCCTGAAGCAGAGTTACTTGCAGGTATTTAAATCTCACGTTTCTACGCAACTTTTCAGTTCATTGTTCCCAAGCAGAAAGGACAGTCAGTGTTGACTGATGATCAATAAAAAAGTCTAACTTAACAGGCAGGCAGGGCGATGGTCAAACCAAAAACATGGCATAATTACACTAAGGTACAAACGCTTTTTTTTTTTTTTTTTTTTTCCATATGAGGTGTGTTTTTATTTTTTTTTGGTTTACAATATATCTTGTTGAAATATTGAGTAATGTCTCAATGTCTATGTGTGTGTATGTAGGCGTGTGTTTGTGTTTGTGTGCGTGTGTGTGTGTGTCGGCAACAGTAAGTCGTGAAGGCACTGGTTCAGAGTGAGTGTACTAGAACTTTATCTCAGAGAAACGTGAACGTATGCAAAGCCGTACATTCACAAAAATGCGAACGCATTAATGTCCTCTAAATTCAAAACACCCTGAACAAATTAGTGCTTAGAATTTATTTTTAAATTCAACTCGAAAACACGTTACGAGGACAGTGGCGGGGTGACTTATTTGTCACATGATACCATGAAAATGAAGCACAGAGAACTAAAAGCATCCCTCCGTTTGTGGGCAGTTAAAAATGCGTGAGCAGTGTGAGCGGACTCGCTGTAATGCACTGTCGCAGGTGAAGGTGTCTCCATTGCGGGCATGGCTTCAGAAACGGCTTCCTCATTTAAAAATGCAGAGATTGTATGTAAAGGCCCAAAGGTTTGTTCGATCCAACACCACTTCAAACAGAAATGGAACCCCAAGTAGCTGAATGAAAGGTACTCCAACTTCAGGGCCTTGTCACCTTTCTTTGACAGTCATCAGACACTCAGGAATTTTTTAATCTAAGCATACTGTGTCATCTACACTCAGACCTGTGACAGTGCATTGATGCATTAATGTAAAACCTTTCTTTGATTGTAGAGCAGAAATTACTGACAGGAGTTCTTTCCAAGCAGAGCCACAGAGGTGACTGTCATTACTTTAGAGCTATAGTTTTAGAGGAAAAAAAGAAGTAAGCCATTGTAGATTGCATAAGCAATGTGGAGGGGAATTTAAGAGCCCTGATTCCTATGCAATACCTTGGCGCATGTAAACATTCAAGAATTTAAGGAGAGAAGTCATTCAGTTTGTTTTGCATGTTGGTTTGAATGAGGGACACCTGATTAAAAAAACAAAATAAAATAAACCATGGAATGTCTCTGAAAATGCAGCATGCAAACACCACACTCCATCTTTTTATGTTGGATTAAACTAAATATTTTGGTTTAATAAAAAAAGAAAATTACAAATGAGGTAAAATCGGTGATTGAAAAGATGTGACTGCGTGTGTGTGTGCGAATGTGTGCAAGAAGCTGAGTCACAAAAAAAGCACTTAACATGGGAGTCTAAAGGAACGCATCACACCTTTCTCCATTTAATTCTTCCACTTCGATAGGCCGTGTTTCTTAAAACAAAACGTGACGAGGATGCGTTCGGTGAGGGTACGCGCATTTGGACTGACACTGAAAGGGTCGCAGAGTTTCCATTGCAATGTGGTCTGAAGAACATATCCTGCACTGAAAACTTGAGTTTTCCTCGTCTTCATTCCCACCTTAGATGCTCCTCCACCCTCCTGCCCCTTTCTTCCATCTCCCCAAATCCCATCTGTCCCGAGTAGCTCTGTTGTTCTAATTTCATGTACACCCTGAGTAAATTATTTTGTTTCATTGTGGATTTTCTTAACATCTAATAAAGGAATAAACCAAACGTCAGCTTGTTGACCGTGTCGTGTTTTGTCTTATCATTCAGTGAGTTTGTGCTCAGAGAGGCAGAGCAGCTTGACCAACACCTCATGGTGACACTAGAGGGCAGAGAGAGGATGCTGTAGGAGGAACACTGAGCTCCTTCAACACTCACATAGCACACATCAGGCTTTAGTCATTGTTCCATATCTTAGTGGCATGTGTCTAAGAAATATCCACTGGTATTTTAGCTGAGCATCCATCCATCAGGGTGTGATGAAGTAGTGCCGCCATCACTTGAACCATCAGGTTAGATATATATATATAAAATAAGATGATGCATGTGACACTGGAGATTAAATCAGATAGGTGTGTGCTGACAGTGGTGCAGCAAAATGAGTTTAGAAATTACATTTCTTTTTGTCATTGAAAAGAAGTGACAGTTGCTTCCCCAAAGTTGACTGGATTATCTCATTTAGTTTCCCTGTAAGGGGTGACAAAAAGTCAAGGGGTTAAAAGTTACAACATTTGGATTTGTGGATGTGAAATGTTGCTAAAAACCCAATGCTTGGGTTAGTAATATAACATTCTTTGAATTTATAGCCTTTCCATGTATTCAACCCCAATCAGAGTCGTGCTGGGTATTTCTGCATGGGGTTCTTATTTAATAAATCAATAAATACTTACAGGATAAATTCCAAATCTTTTTCTAATTAGTTCCTTTTGTAAAGCTCTTCCGGTGAGTAGCTTTTAATGAACAGGTGGACCAGGTGCATTTCTTACTGTCCAAAACACTATTTTAGAGCCTGAGAACTGAAACGCTCTGAATTAGACAAATAAAGTTACTGGTAATCCACTGATGATCACTTGTAGTAATTCTAATTAATTATTGCCTTTTCTTTCCTAAACGTCCTCAAACTGTGAGCGCGCTCCGCTCGCTGGGGTCGATTATTAATGCCTTCAGGTCCAGACAGGTGAATCCATCGACGCTCCTGACTCGATTACACCGCACTCACGGTACAAGTTTGTTTTAAAATGGCGGCGGAAGCATCGAGACAGGTAATGAAATGTAAACGATGCCGGGCAAACTTGGGAATTGTGCTTGTTCGTGTAATTCGCTCAGCTCCGGAGGAGTGTTTCCTCTCCTGCGGGGATGCTGGGAGATGAAAAAAATGTCTCTCGCATTTTAACTTCATGTGGTCGCACTTGAGGAAGCACTGGTAAAAAAAAAAAAAAAAAAAAAAAAAAATCAGTGAGTTGGCGTCAGCAGCAAGTGCTCTTGGCGAGCAAGTCCGGCTCGACGAGGGCTCGTGTTCACCAGCCGGCCTTGGTTTTTTTTTTTTTTTTTTTTTTAATTTTTTAAAATCTTGAGGCGAATATATGTGTTTGTCCCGACAAATGTGCTCACACCGCTGCTGTTTGTGTGCGTTAAGCTGCGCTGAGGAGGCTGGGAGGTGATGGTGGTACAGCAGTAGTCACAGCAGCATCATGGACCGCCCCGGCCGGCGGCTACCTGCCACCCACCTGTAGCACCGACCCCCACGGCGCCATGGCGAACACGGCCCGCGGTGCCCAGGAGCGGAGAGACGACAGCCGCTGCGGTAGGTCACCGTGATAGTGTGCTCCCTCTGTCTCCTGAGCGTTCAACACATCCGCCACTAAAACTCTGCCCCGACACTGAAGGCGCTGCTCCTTGGTAACGTTAAAGGTCACGCCAAACTGCGCACAAAAATAGTTAAAGTTAAAAACAGCCTTGGATATTGACACTTTACACCGCTGGTAAATCATGACACGTAGCATTTTTTAATTGATTGTATCCATTGTTCAATTCGGCATACATTTAATATACCTCAGGTGAGATAAAATGTTAACCACACTGTGTATAATCAATGACTGCTGCAGCCAGTCGTGAATTCAGTATTCATTTAAAGTAAAAAAGCAGCACACGCTCAGGTAAACTTTGAAGGGACTTTTCACTAGTTGGATTCTTCTTTGCATTCCACTCTGTGGCTGAGGAAGTGCCACTTAGAAATGTGAATTGTGTCTTAACACAAACCGAGAACCACTTTCTTATAAACCACTTGTGTTTTTGCCCACATTTCACAATTTCTGATGTTATCCCACCTGAGTTAAAAGAGAAAATGTCCTCGATGTGCCTATTTCAAACAGGGATGCCAGTCGTTCAGTAGTGCATGCTAATCGTAATAGTGAGTTTGTACAGATTCTGACATTTTCAGTGGTGATCTCTGGCTGTAGATTATTTCCACAGCGGCACAGGAACAACCTGTTGCTGTGTTTTGGGACAAAGTCTGCCAGGCTCACATGACCACCTGCAGGTCAGGGTTTAGAGCTTGGGTAAGAATCTGGCTTTGTGTGTCAACCATTTGGAAAGCATTAGGCTCTGTGTTCAGGCTGGACTTTAAGTGTATTCGTGTTTGACGGCATCCCCCAGTTGGGGAAAAAACCAAACACCTGAACGTGCAGCAGCACTCTTATGGCGCCAGTGTGCTGTAAAATGTATCTGAAGCAAGAAGGATCTGCAAAATTCATGTGTGAGCGTGTAACGGTGGGGTGGTGGGGTGCGTATGTCTCTGTCCACGAGAGCCAGCAGCACTATTAGTGCAGCCTGAGAGCTTAGACACACTAGCTTTAGCTTAACTTCCCAGCTGGTGTTAAAGCATGATGCAGCCCTGCTGGGGCCCTGTTCACATTACAGTGCAGACTCCAGTTACAGCCTGGTTACAGTGGGGTTACTTTGCTCCTTTCAAGGCTTCTTCACGCCTCTCTGGTGCCCCGCTCAATTAGAGGAAGCATTTGAGTGATTGTATTTATTAGAGCTGCCACTGTCAATTTGCGATTGTCTTTTTAAAAACTGATGAGATATCCAGAAAATTTGTGAAAAATGCAATCAGAGTCGGGGCTGGATTAACCGTCTAGGTGGCTCTGGGTCCCTGCTGAGCCCCACCTTCTCCCCACATTCTCTGTATTATGTCTGAAGTACTTAGTACTTGATAAAGCACACGTTTAATTAGGAATCTGCACCATGTAAGTACAAGATTATCTGATACAGCGAAGGGCTTTGATCCTAACTGTAACTCAGAGGAGCACCTATTAGTGCATAATAGTGTCACCTGCTTTTATGCGTAGAGCATTACCGAACAAAACAATTACTCAAATGACCATAAACTAATTAGCAGATGCTGAACCCCTCTGGTCCCACATTACCTGGTTGGTAATTAGCCTTGATCACAATGCCTCAGAGCCCAGGGGGACGCCTCGGAGACACTTGTCCTCTCAAATCAACGGGCCACAAGCCAATGATCCAAAACTGAGAAACGCAGCATAGATATGGTTGATAAATGACCTAATAAACAATCCATCAGTAATATATATTGTAGATACATTTTTTTTAAATAAAAGTTAAAATAAAATAACTATGGTGACAGAAGAAAAGCATGGAAACATAAAATCGCACAAAACGTGATAAAATACCTTAAAATACATAGCTGGCTCCAGAAATAAAGGTACTGGTGAGTGGTAAAAAGTTGGTATTTTTCACCAAAATGCATAATTGAGGCCTAACAAATGAAATGTCTCCTCTGTCCAGAAAACATTTGGAAATCTGATTTAAAAAAAAAAAAAAAACGATTTTCAAAGCTTCATTGTTTGCATCTGTTAGCTGCTAGCAGTTTTCTCCTTCCTGGCTACATTTCTTTGTCTGACATGCTTCCAATTTATGAACCAGGACGGCCCTCGGCGTCCTCTGGAACAATTACTTTTAGTTGTTCCAGAGGACAAAACCTTTAGGTGTGACCGCTTTTAGTTTTCATGCCTCGAGCCGTTGCCTTTAACACAAACTGAAAGTCCTCTTCTTCCGCCAGGCTTTGGATTAGACGGTTTTATGGCAATTATTTTATTGTATTTCTTGTATTTATTTGTTTGTATTTAACATTGTGTTGAAGGTGTGTCTGGAGGAGCCATAGTTGAGAACGGCTGTGTAGTGAAAGACCCGACCAACCACCACTGCCATGACCCCAGCACGACCCCGCACAGCGAGCCCGTCCTGCCGTCCTGCACCCCCATCTACTACAGCAGCCCCCAGAAAAGCTTCTCAGACCTGACCCAGGACAGCAACAGCTTGTCCTCCCAGGACTCCGGCATCCCAACTCTGGAGATCAACCCCCCAGAGCCCATCCTCCACGGCCACCAACGCCCAGGCCTCATCCTGGACTCCAGGCACGGCTCTCCTGCCACCTTACCTTTGCATGATGACCCCGCTGACGGCAACGCCATCCGCAAATCCTCCACCTTTCCCCGCAGCGGCTTCGACTCCATCCGCCTCTTCAGCCCCGCCCTCAGATTGTCCGCCACCGCGGGGATGAGTGTCGGGGGCGGAGCCTTAAACCGCAGCGACGACATCTCTGTGTGCAGCGTGTCCAGCATGAGCACCGAGCTGTCGGTCTCCAATGAAGACATCTTGGATTTCACCGTCACCTCCGACTCCAGCGCCATTGTTACCCTGGAGACGGATGACGGGGGTGCCGCTCACTTCTCAGACGTGACGCTGTCGTCGTCGCCGCCGGGACATCCCAGAGACTTCTGGAGCCCTGTAAGACCACATCCGGGGTCAGGTGGCCCGCAGCAGGAAGAGGATGGCAGGCAAAAGAAACTGGGGCCTCTCGCAAGCTTACTCAACAAGTAAGTTCAGATCTGGTTCAGAATATCAGTCTCTAAAATACAAAATGTATCTGAAATGGTTATGGAGGGGTTAAAGTAACGTGTTAGCACTTATGGTAACAAGCTGATGTTTGTTGGGAGGAAAAAGGATCACATTTTAAAGATTCAAATAAAAAATTGTCTTATAAAACAAAATGAATAAAAGAATGTAAGCAAAAAATATGATACTTAAAAAGATATCATGTGGGCCTGAAGAGAGATAAGGCCTAAACTGTCCCCCTTTGTTTTAATGGGAAATTGAGTGTGTAGCCTATGAAGAAGGAGCATTGTAGGCAGCCTCGTTGAGCTAATTACGCCTCTCATCTCACACTCTTTGTTGGAGGCCTTATTGGAGCCGTACAGAAGTAGGCATTGCTCAAGTCGCTTTACAAACCTTGCTTAGCCAAGACACCACCTCTCACCCCTGCCCCCGGCACTCTTGCGTACTACAGCTCACCCCCGTTGTGACCCTCTCTCGTGCTTAACATGGCACAACATTAGTGAAGTATGCTTTTAAGGCTCTGCACTGTTCTCGCTGCAGTATCGCTTCAGCGAACCGGCTCAAAGCAAGGACAAGAAGACAAATAAGAACAACACATGAACACACCAATAAAAGCTGGCTGACAAAAGCCAGGGGTTTCATGCTTTCAAAGAAATACGGTCACACCTGCAGACATCACGTCCCAGTACCCCAAATCCCACCATCTGCATCTAAACTGCGAAGAAACCATCCAGCACCGCCGATTAAGCTAAGAGTTACTGACTGGATTATAAAGGATATTGTGATGCTGTTGCATGTAAAGTGTTACTTCCTTATTCAGTAGGTGTGTGTGACTGAGGGTGCGGCGTTCCTTTCTCTTAAACAGATGTGTGTATATTGCAGAGCAGCTGGGGGGAGGGGAGCGGTGTTGTAACTTTCTGATAATGATGATAGTGATTACTTTATGTTTTTTGTCATCAGCCTCACAGTGTTTATATGAACCTGAACCTCAAACACGACGACCCATTGACATGCCTTGAGTGGCCGCTGGATCCTTTGTTAGCGGTTTACGTTTACCCACAAAGACCCCTCTTATAGTGTTCGTTTGCATTTCAGCCAAGTTAGGTTGATGCTCCTTGAAGTGGTTCTAAAGTTGGTTTCACACTCACTGACTCTGATACCATTTAACCACTAGAAAACCATCAGCCTGGCCTTTTGTTCCCTGCTTTGCCACATTCCACTGTCTGCTGAGGAGTTCCCCTTTAATGAACGGGGAAGGGAATTTTATATCACCCACTCCAACTTCTTTTCTTTTTTCAGCCAGGCTGCTGGTAGACAATTCTTTTCACAGCTGTAACCTGACACCTGCTGTGTTGTTTTGTGACGCCCGTGTGTGTGTGTGTGTGTGTGTGTGTGTGTGTGTGTGTGTGTGTGTGTGTGTGTGTGTGTGTGTGTGTGTGTGTGTGTGTGTGTGTGTGTGTGTGTGTGTGTGTGTGTGTGTGTGTGTGTGTGTGTGTGTGTGTGTGTGTGTGTGTGTGTGTGTGTGTGTGTGTGTGTGTGTGTGTGTGTGTGTGATTGGACGAGGCTCAAGGTTTTTCTTCAAGGTTGTAAGACCTGCAGAGTGCTTTAAAAGTTGTAATAAAAACCTTTTAGTACAAGCAGTACAGAGCTGGATCATGAATTAAATAAAGAAGTATTAATAGGATTATTACATATTACTTCCATAAATGAACATAATCAATAAAATATCCATTTAATAATCGATGTCATGCAGTAAAATTCCATTTTGGAGTAGAGCTGTACTGGAATAGAATTTGCGGGCTGATACTGAGCCAGTCCGGCTCACTGGTGCTGTGGCTCTGCTGACGATGCTGTCGGCTGCTCAGTTGGTAATTTCACCACTTTGGTCCAGACTGAAAAGCTCAATAACTATCGGATGGATATCCAGGAAAGTATTTACAGGCCACTGTTCTGTCTCTCACTATTGATTCCAGTGGCTTTTCTAGGTAAGAAGATGTCTGAGAAGGTGTCCCTGGTCCCTCACACAGACCTCAACTGTTGTCTTTGCACTGATTGATTTTAGATTGAATCAGTTAGATTTAGTGTGATATATCTAGCATTGAATGGTAGTACCTCCCTTTCCCTTTACTATTCTGTCCTCCTATCTCTCTCTCTCTGTTATCCCTCCTCCCTCACATGGAGAAGTTACTCATTCCCTCAGCTGCCTTCGCACTCCTTCTCACACCCATTCCTCCCCTCCCATTTGTTAAGGCAGGCCTCTCTCTGCCTGCTCCTCCACAGTCTCACTCTGCCTCAGCACAGTGGCTGTGTGGGACTTTTTTCCTCTAAAACTGTGGCAGTTAGGAGCCTGAATATTGACTGAAGGAGTGCTTTGACTTCGTCAGGAGTTTTGCTTCTCCTTAATTTACCCTTAACTTCTTTGAAAATTCAACCTCCAGTGGGTGTTTTTCTGGACTTTGATTCAGTGCTTTGTGGTGACAGCAGGATGGCAGCCCCATCACTTCTTCTGTACATCGACAGGTATGATGACATAAAAACTTTGTTTTGTGGTGGACATGGTGTTGATTTCTGTGTATATTTATATGCAAGCAAGCAACAGACTTAAAAGCCACATCCTTCCTTTTGTGCTATGGGACTAAATGCACACTGGTGTTTGGATTCAGTGTGTTTGACAGCTCGGAGCGACTTTACACCCTGCCCACGTGTCTTTTATGATGGGGGGGAACTTGATGTACTCTGCTTTCACTCATCTTGTACCAGCTTGTTTGGTATTTCCATGCCAGATATCCTCACTGTTAGTTGAAGCGTACGAACCACTGGGAGACCTTATCCCCTTATTTGTGCACACTAAACTGAACACAAGCGCAGTGACATCCTCATATTCTTGGGAGACTTTGCCACAAACCAGTGCAGTGCAAAGCCTCCGCTTGAATTCAACGTACGAACAAGCACCTCTGCCAGCCCCCTTGGATTTTCTAGCTGTTCCACTTGAGCACTCGACCATGGCCACAAGCATTCAGCTGTCACGTTGAGGCACATTGGGCCTGGATTGAATGCGAAACGTGTTCCAGCTCTGTGGACGTTTGTTTGGTGGCATTAATGAACGCTTGATGATCTGAACGTGTACATTAAATCTAGAGTTGACGGTGTTGAAAGTGGAGACTGAGAGCCAGGCTTTGCTTTGTAAAGGTGCTGCTCAGTCGGCCTCTGCCCTTCGATCTATGCATCATTGTTTTATGGTGGCTCCTGGGGTTACTCAGGTTCATCACGCCCCACGTTTAAAAGGCTGGTTACAGTTATTTTTCCGCTCAGCTTGGCTCTGCTTTGGTGATATTCTTGGATGATCTGCATTTTTTTACTAAAAGGAATCTGTTTATGTAAACTCTGACTTTTTCCTGTACAGGTCATGAATACTCCACTGGTTGAGCTTGAACATTTGCTATTATTGTTTGACCAAGAAGAAGTCTTTACACAAGGCTTTCAGCTGCCTCCCATGGTCTTCTTCAGCAAATCTAGTCTGCTCAGTTGTCATTATGCGACCTAAGTATCAAACCTTGGTCACATTATAGCAGGTTATAATAAGAGCATGATTGTGTCTAAACACTCAAGTCCATGAGAGGTATAGTTGAATGCTCTAATAAGATAATAACAATTCTTTCACTGGTCAAACTCTTAATATTATTAGCCCCTCTCTTTAGATCAGGTTGTAATCTTCTTCACTCTCCCTTTACTTCTTTATGACCTGAAAGCTGATGTTTCCTCCTTTGTGTTTTCTGTGGGTGGAGTTGGGTTGCGTTGTTTACAGCAGATATTCTCGTACTCAAATGGCAGCTCCCATTAGCAGCTCTACGCAGACTGTAAAATGTTGCTCCGCGGTGTCAGATGCCTTATGTCTTTCAGGATTTTTCTATTATCTTTCTCAGAAAAGAAGGGTGGTGACAAAGCTGCCGGCTCCGTTCAGTGCAGTTCTGAAACCAGCTGAAGAACACAAGTCTAAATGTCACTGATAGAACACCTCTGACTGCGTGTTGGACTGCGTTCACAATCTGTCCAGACATAACGTGAACGTCATTCAACTTCTTCATTAAACCCTTAAATCAACCACAGAATGAGGAAATGCCTCCCACTGCTTGCATTATCTCTGTGCACCACAGTATCGGTAAGCAGAGTGGAAAATATGCAGGACTGACGAGAAACGGGAGTGAGGTGTTACTACTGGAGAGTAAATAACAGGAAAGGTGCTATAAGGCCTCGTAGTCTGACTGCAGACCCCTTCGGTGGAATTTAAACCTAGATTTTGTCAGGGTTAGGTATGACTTGTCACCGGTCACTTACAGTATGAAATGGTTTGGGATCGATTTCAGGTTGCCGTGGGAAACTGATATATAAAGAGAAACTGATGTCTTCACATACAGTGGCGGTCTGGTTAATGTGTATCTGTGGTTACTTGCCTAAGTCATCATGGCGGACTGCGAATGACTAGTCAGGATGTTTGACTTTGACCAGTCACACATGAAGTGACTCTAGTGTTTGTGTTTTGTCAGCCGTCGCTTCAATCAGTAACCTACAGCTCCTTTATATCACCCTGATACCCCTGATATCAGGAAGAACTATCTGTTTACACTGTGCTGGGTGGCTGTAAAAGTTGTTAGATTGAGCTGTTTTGCGTGACAGCAGTGGTGTTACTATTTATAACCACATGTAAGTTGTTTTTTTTTTTTTCTCCCCTTCATCTCTCATGACTTTGTTGAGTTGTTACCCTCTGTTATAACCCTGAAGGGGATGCATCTTGGAGGCAGTGTTGCACATTTAAATCTGCTTCATTAAGCATCATTGAGCTCCATTAATGCATTCTTTAATTGTATTAAAATAGAAACAGTAATTTTAGAGGGACAGGGCTTTTTCATTGTTTTATGATGGTTGTATATGACTGAAAGTCTCTCTGGCTCAGAGTGCATGAAGTCACCTGCAGTTTCTCTGCAGCACTTTGGCCAAAATGGTCACAGCCTGGTGCTCTGTTGGAGCAGATAGTCCCACAGTAAGTAGTTTGACTGGTGCATCGTGGAGCCCTGGTCTCAGCATTGAACAGTACAGAATTCTAAACCAATGAGTTGTTAAAATTTCATATTTAGTTATGAAACCTTCCTTAAAGCCGACTACAATCATTTTTACATGTGAAAGTGAACCGGTGATGCTCTTCATTTCCATTTTTTGTCAAGACTCGATCTTCTCTGTCCTGACTCTATGTATCTTTTCTATCGTTATCCTACGCCATCACTGCTATGGCTGTCAGTATGGGAAAGGATGTACTGAGCATGGGAAATTAGGTTTTCAGCAGTTATTAACGGGAGTTGGTAGTAATGGGTTACAGGTGCTTTTATTCTTGAGTACATTTTTGAGCGAGTAATCTACTTTTGATTTTTCTACATTTGCCATTTACCTTCATTACAACTAGTCCGCTGTAAATGCAGGGATTGACACTGGCATTACATTAAGTTTTTTTTTTTTCTCAAATGGTAATTTTAACTTTAACTTGAGAGAGCACAGCAGGCCACATGTCTGTCTTGTGAATGAAGCCTGCAGCCAGTAGCCATATCTGCTCCGTGTTTGGCTGCGTGTGACCTGTCATCACCACCCTGGAGGCGACCCTGAGTGGTCTGGGCAGGTCATGTAACAGTCAGCAGGTAAAAGGTCCGATTGATGCATGCAGTCAGACCTCCTCTCCACCTCTCCGGGGTTCTCTAGGATTGGGACAAGCGGCATCGACTCAAGCTGTTTAGCGCTAAGGCTTTCTAATGTTAAATATAGCAAATGTTTCCTATTGATCAATTAAGCAGTTGCCAAGGTGAACTGCCTCTGGATGAGGGTCAGCCTAGAAAAACAGCTCTTTGATGTCACAGCGCTTTGCTTTGCCTGTTATTCACATGGTCAGGTCAGGAGAGGCTTTTTATTTCACCACTTTAGTCATGTCTTTTCACAGCTTGCCTCTATTCAGGCTTTTAATTAAAGGCCTCTCTAACAGCTCTGCGACAGCCCTGCACCGATGGATATCTGGTCCACAGAACACGGTTGAAGAGTTTGCATGTAGTGTGTAAACAGCAGGTGATGAGGAACATTCAGGCGGGTTTTACTGTTGAATGCAGACAGTCCTTTGAAGTATTCATATTCCTAGACCCTTTTAGCAGCTGATGTGGTTGATCATGGAGACATGTAGCGTGCTGGTGTCTCCAAATGCTGCTCTGTAACAGCTTCTATGTCGAGTTTTATTATAGTCATTCGACACGTCATTGCCAGCTGCGCTTTCTGTTCTTCAGTCCACAGGTTCTCAGTAGTGAGCCGGAGCAGTGGCGAGGAAACACACACACACACACACACACACACACACACACAGTGCAGCTCTGGGCCCTTCAGTGAAGAAGACAGTAATCCACCTTTTTGCTCTATGGCTTAATGACCTGATAAATTTACACCCCCCTTCCTCCGCTTTTCCCTCAGGAGCCTGTTTGCCAGGAGGGTGAAGGACAGTCGTCCGGTGGAGCCGAGGGATCCAGGGTGGAAGCTGTTTGGGAAAGTCCCACCACGGGAGGGCCCTGCCAAGGACCCTAAGAGAATACAAAAGGTAGAGGCTTCATTTTGGGAATCGCAGCATTATCACATGATAAATGAAGACCAGGCAAAAGATCAGAACACAAACCTGGTCTGATTACTCTGAAACCATCCTATCACTTTCTCCGATTTTCTTCAGTCCGATTTTAAAAGCAGCAATATATCGGCCAGACGCTGCTCCCTCAAGCATCCTGTGTCCTGGTTGTTTATACGGCAACATCTGAAGCTCTGCACAGTGGGGTTGTGTGTTCTATTCCAGATATTCATCACATGAATCAACAATAGGTTTGTTTGTTTCGCAGACCATTTGTTTGGTTTTCTGTGTATTTTGTTCTGCCCTTACTTTACTTGAACAGAGGAGTTGTCTCCTCTGAGCAGAAGATCTCCTCTGACCGTAAACACAGACTATGAAGACCTTTTTTTTTTTTTTTCAACCTGAGAAATTACTTCAAAGTATTAATTATGAGATGGGGTGATCTAAGTTCCTCATATATAAAAAGCAATCTACTTAATAACATTTGAACAAAGTCAGCTCTTTCATTCACATATTTACGGTTCAGCCATCCTTGAAAACAAGACCCCTGCATGTATGATATGAATTTGGTTAATCTGACCTCGGTGCAGCCTGTCAGCTGTGGTTTAAGTTTCTGCAGTTGGTCCTGCGAACTGAGGCCAAATGTACAGCTGTCTGACACACATGTTTAGATAACGCACTATTTAATCTATTTCATTAAACTGAAGTTTTATTCAACCACAGATATTGAATATGTGTATTGATATCAAGATTTCAAGTGTAGCTGACTTCAGCATGGGTTTTGAATCCTCCATTGAAAATGCACTGCAGAACAGCTGTTGTTTAAAGACTGATGCAATAATGCCTTTCAGCAGAGCTTATCACCGTGCAGTGGGACAATTAAAGACCAGCAAGTACGCCAACATCATGACTCCCTTTCAGGACGGATGACATAACAACTGACAGCTCTGTTATGTTGTGTTATCACTGTGGACCAGAGTCCGTCTCTGTTGTGCTCTTGAATCCCAGGAGCATCGGCAACAGCTAAACAGCAACGCTGACATTAAGTGACTTTGGTTGTTTTAGCTATTTTTAGAACGCCACATGACGAAAAGCAGTCACTGTTTTTTTTTTTTTTTTTCCAGCAGTTCTTAGAATCATAATAGAAAGGACAGGGCTGGATGTTGACCTGACAGATGTTGGACCTGAAGCATTAATGTGGAGTATATAGAGGTGGCGTGCAGGAAGTTTCAGAAGCATGTCTATTCAAATACATTGAACTACTTTTTGTAATAAGCTTTCTTTGAGTCATATAAGGGTAAAGATTCTATATGTAGTGGGTAGCCAATAGTTCAACTACAGTTCCCAGAAGACTTGGGCAGTGTTGCTATTTTCAGAGTGATGTAGTGTTGCTTGTACTAGTAAGCTACCTACTGTCAGTGGAAATAATTACTTGATATACAAAACAAAGCAGCCAAAATACAACGAAAAGATCCCCGCATCTACTTTGTACAAGCTAAATCAGATTACTACCCACCGATGGCTTTGTTTTTAACCTGTCACTAAGTTTTACTGTTGCTCTGTGCACTCTAAGCCCAGCGTGACCGTAATGTGCTACGAGCATGTGATGCCGTGCTCGTGTCGCTCAGCAATCTGAAATTCAAAATGTCAAGGTCTCTGAGAGCAGCCTGTTAGATAGCCAGCTGACCACTTAGAATTTCCCACTGCCATTCAGAGGGCCGACAGGAAAGTGTCTGTGGCCCAATTAAAGAGCACGACAGCTCTCTGCTGGTGAAATAAACCAAAGAACAACATGGCAGCTTGTAATTAGAGCCTGCGGAAACCTGTTATTGTGCCGCCATTTAGCCGGTGTCTCACACCAGGGAAGTAGCACTCTCCTCTGTGCTCTTTGTGCTGCTGAAGCCTGGATGAAAGGCCTGTTAATGTGCAGTTCCTACAGTTTGTATATCAGCCCTTTTAACATGTCACACATTGGCCTCAAATAGCTTGTTATGTTGACTGTCTTGTTGTGTTGGTTAGAAATTACACCCGAAGGGCTGAAATGCTGCCTCTTGCACAAGTGCAGGTGCTCACACAAAGGCTAGTGTACACACCCACATGTGTTTAATATCTTAAGTCTACCTCATTCGTGGTTGTAACCTTATATTGGACCTCAGGAATCAGTTAACAAGGCTAGGCTTTCAAGCTTTTGTCTTGCCGCTGACGCTGCTGTTCAAAGGCGGGGTCAGTAAACTGTGTGTGTGTGTGTGTGTGTGTGTGGGGACATGCTTTATTTGCTGGGGTTATTGTTCATCTGCTACAAGACACACCGTGAGCCATTTCCACCACTGTGAATCAAGTTTTGTTGCTGTGAGTCAGGGGACTTGGTGCTGCTTCATATCTGAAGTCTGGTCACAGTGAATTGCTGCCTGCTGAAGAAAGTAATGGCTCCGTATCCTGCTGAGCCTCTAAATCACATTGTGTGGTAGCCCAGGCACGTCTGAGCTACTGGGATGAGGGAGTGAGGCTGAATTAAAATTGGACAATATTCCCAGCAGAGGTTTTAACTTAAGTAATTTAAAGCCCTTCTAGACTTTAATAAATGAGGGATATAAAAGCTGTAACGGATAGCTGTGCATAAATTGGGCCGAAGCGGGTGTGCTGATATTCAGTATCTTTAGATTATTTTAATACCATTGAGTGTTTTATCCAAAAAATAAATGTTCTGGTCAGGATGAAAACATTTCAATTACACCATCATGGGACACTAAAAGTCCTGTAAAGATTCTTGATGATGTTGAAGGATCAATGGAATCTGATTTGTTGTAACAAATCATAATCGTCATCACATCACAGCCGGTTTTAAAAAACTGAAACATTCACAGGTGGTGGCACGTGACAGGGAAAACCAGCATAGTGTGTCAGACGCTCAGAAGGCTTTCAGTCAGCACCGTGACACCACCGCTGCCAGTTACTGTAGGTCGGAGGCTCAGTGACTCATTAAGGGAAGGTGTTGATTCAGAAATTATGTTGTTTCCTGCTGGGAAGTGTTGAAAAAATGCATTGGAATGATGCTACTGGTACTTTTACGCTTTGGCCTGCATGATGGTAAAAATTAAATTGGCTCCCACCTGATAAAGCTGGGCTTTTAGTGCTATAGTAGCAACATCATCATACTGAAACCATGGAAACGTCTTTGGTTTCAGTTTCTGATCTGCAGCTATAGAAAGTTCGTTCACCGCAAAACTTTTACTCTGTTGACTTGTCTCTGGTTGACAGCTCGATCACTTAGGAGTGAGCAGTATGACTACAGTCAGTCACATTAAATGTAATTTTGTATTGTGATACCGATATACATATTGGGGAATCTACAGTACTTACAAAACTGTGTATAGGTAACATAAGAAGAAAAATAAGAAATGCTTTCGACTAATCTAGCGAGAAAAATACCTGACAAATCAAGTTTAATTCATCACGAGTGCAGAAATCCAATCTGACCATAAAGAAGTAACGTTGTGCACAGTAGCCAAACAGACCAATATCAACAGCGAGGATCCTCCAGTAAGCAGTGGAAGAATTCTCTCTGAGCGCTAGATTTTGTAACTTGTTCGGGCACTTGAGCTGCAGCTACTCGTTCAGTCCCGACTGGATTAGGACGGCAGAAGGCTGAGCGGCTGGAACCTGATCCATTACTCTGGGGTTGATCAGAACGGCTGTCAGGGCACAGCAGAGCACAGAGCTCCTCTCAGTGCAGAAATGGTGACTAATAACACATGGCGGTGCTGATTTGCTGACACACACACAGGCGCACACAGCAGCAGCAGCAATAGACCTGATGCAGAGCCGCTCAGCGTAGCGTCACAGGAGAGAGAGACAGAGAGAGAGAGAGAGAGAGAGAGGAAGGGTGGGGGGGATAGAGGGGTATCATGCTGCTGCTGCTGCATCGTTTCCAATGCGGGGTGTGTCCCTCTGTCAGCAGCCTGACTGTCCCTCTGCCCTCCCTTTTCACCTCCTCCTCATCCTCGTCCTGTGGCTCCCGGGTGCCCTGTTGCCAGGAGTAAACCCGCGGGAGCAGCGATGACGCTAGGCTAGGGTTTTGGAAACGAAGACCCACCGGAGGACTGGCTGTCTGTAAGGAACCGCAGCGTTCATGGTGAGTGAGCATTTGCACTGTGAGGACCAGCGGGTGAGCGCGGTGACCCACTGTGTCTCCCCCTGTCTGGCAGTAGCGGAGGGCATTGGTAGTCAGAGCGTGACGGAGAGGCAGCGGGGGAAGAGGACGGCTCAGGTTTCACATAATAGCCTCTTTCAGCTTGTGGGAGCTCTGTGCTTTGTGGTGGCTGTGTTGAGGAGCGGGGTCGTGATGAAAATGTTCCGTTTCCTGCTTGTGTTGACGGCCGAATGTCCGCTCAGGAGATGAGCCATCTTCATCGCATGTAACTCGACCTGTAGCCTTCAACAAAAGCACGTGCAGCAGTGTGACAGCACGTCTCTTTTCTATTTTGGCTTTTTGAGGCATGCCGAGGGATTTCCTCCTGCTGTTATCGCTGGTACAGTTAAAGGGAGACAGAGCTCATTGGACAGATTGAATCAGTGGGAGTCTGTTTATTTCCGCTTCCCAGTAAAACCTGCTCGGTTAGAAAAAAAGCAGTGGATTAGATCTGAGCGTTGGGTGTCAGTGCTCGTTGTTCCATCTGTTAGTCTGGATACTGTACATTGTCTTCATTTTGTCTCCACAAAGCTGCCAGGTCATTACAGCCTCACTAACAGACTTGTGCTCCCCCTCAGCAGCTCCCCTGTGCAAACAGCAGTGTCGGCTGCTGTGTGCCAAAGAACACTACATACAAATGAAATCATTGTTTGAAATTCATTCAGATATATTTAATCACATCGGCAACATTGTATCAGATCTAATAGGCGTCATTTGCAGTTTTCGGATATGGTAACAGTGTGACTAAAGCATTTGCACAGCCCACATTCAGTGGAATTGTTCGATAATGAAGTGAGCAGAAACAAAACACTGGAAGAACTGAGTTGTAATGGAATTAAATAGTGTGCTGGTGTAAGCTTACCTCACAAATAGAAAAGGTAACGTATGTATCCTGATGCAGTAATTGTTCTGTAAATTCAGTGTACAGACAAAAACAACTGCCTCACACAAGACTCCACTTGTCTTCAAAACTAAAGGCTCAAAACGGTGAATCTAACATTCTCTCAAAATGGAAGCTTTAAGGTTCCAAATAAGAGCAATATTTTCAAGGGTTACAGGTTTGAAGGTAATCGGTGCACATAAACACCAGCCTGACTTCATGCCCCCTCCTGCTCTGTGTTTACAGTCTCTCTCTCCTCCTCCATGACTGCCCACATCACATTACCTTACCAGGCAGCTGGATTTGTGAGATCACACTAAAACTGCAGCCAAATCTTTACCTGTGGACATCGCACGGTATCCACTGTCATATCACCCAAAGCTGTGACGGTATTGTGATAGAATTTGAGGGGCATTTGTGGTCAGTGAACTTGTAGCCTGTCCTACAATAGCTGCCAAACAAACACACAGAGGCCATCTGACTCATTCACACTTTGTCCCGAGCCTGGTGAGCTTTGCTCTGGGACTGCCGCAAGCAATTTGCAGTTAAAAGCTGTGAGTCTGGCATGCAGTGAAACAAGGCTAAGCACCCCGCTGTGGCTTTTCATCTTGCAGCTTACATTACCGAGGAAGCCAGTGATGTTTTCACAAAGATATGATGCACAGGTATTAATCCAAGGCAGCACAGGAGGACCGTTTGCAAGTGTGGTGTCTTTTCAAGCCCACTTAGCCCTTTTAGTATGTGGAAGAAGCATCAAAATGCATCTACCCAGGTAGTGCTTTAGTGTAATTGTGTGAGAATTCTTCCTAGTGTCTCTAGTTTTAAGGCCATTAGCAGCCTGCATGGCAGCCATTCAGTGCAGCCAGAGAGCTCTAACACCACTAACAGGAAATTGGAGGACTTTCCTGAACGCTAGCACGACAAAGCTGGTCACCATGGCGGCAGGTCATTGTGGGATACAGTTGCTATTCCATCAACTAAAAGCTGCTACCTCAGACACGGAAAGGGTAAAGTTCCACCCCAGAAGGGAGGAGATGGGATGGATTTGTTACCATTGTTGAAAAAAAATGAGAAAAAACAAGTTTATTCGTCGAGATAACCAAAGATTCTGGTCTTTGTTGCCAGGTAGCAACATGAAACACAGAGGAGCCAGTTATGTGGTGTGATCAGTTGTACACTTGTTTCTGCAAAGTTAACTATGAGCCGAGGGCCCTTCATTATCTGTTTGCATCAGTACGCCAGTTTGAAGTTATGTATTCTGATGGCCTGTCTCACTAAGCAGGATCACTTTGTTGAATAAAAACCCCTCAACCTGGCCAAACTTAGACACATACTGTAGACTGGAGTACAAAGGTGGGAGTCCCTGAGCTCACACTTTCCTTAGTGTTAGTGCCACAGACAAAACAAGGAGTCTGTTGCAGTAGAAATGGTAAGCAGAGCTCCAGGAAGAGTCAGTAAGTGGTGATGTGTAATCTGTTTCCTTCTCCTTTCTCTGTGCTCTCCTCTCGTCAGCTGAAGTGCTGATTCACCAGTAGGATTAGTTGTTGAGTGGCACAGGGATGTACAGTACTGTGCTCAGCCTCTACTCGATTTTGCCCCAGGGTCTGACAGTGGCACTGGCAGCGGTTCAGCTACTTTCTCACCCACACAATACTTTTACACCCCTCACTTCTCTATTTGCACAGCACGTCCTCTGCACCGTCCTTTCCGTACATACCCCTCCACACGGCTTCACGCGTGCCCCGTGCTTGTGCATCACCTTGTCTGTAGCACCTGCATTGCTGCTGAGCCGATGCCAGATTGCCCTTTCCCTCCTCCCCCCACATCCCACCTCATTCTCCTCTTCCTGTGTCCCCCCTCTGTCTGCAGTAATCATCCATTCTGCAGGCGCAAAGCTCAGACTAACCTTTTTTTATCGATCTGCAGCTGCTCCCTTGGGTACACACTGTCTGTAATGAACCAAGCAGCAGTACATACATGTTACGTGGCATCTCGTTACAAGGAGGTTCAATGGGCAAGAAACGGTCAGATTGAAAACAAACCTCCAAGCTAAACTTTAGGAGAGAAAAACGAAGGCAAACTGAGAGATTATTACCCAAGGTGTATGTGAAATTCATGGTTCAACTTTGACCCTCTGTGCTTACTGTAGTTGCAGTAAGGGATTATTAGTGACATTTCAGGTGCGCACATATTCGGCTCAACCTCAAAATATAGTGGTTTAGATAACCTGGCTAAATTAGGGGATTGTTTACAACCTGTCTGAGCACCATTTTACCAAACCCCCCAAAAACAGTACCCGCCAAAAACATTTACTTCACTAGTGTTGGGACTATTTTGATTACAGCATTGAATTCTGAGTCCAAAACAGAGGAAGTTATTGTATCAGATGTGTCGCTCCAGCTCCTCTGTCTGAGGAGTAGACTGTTATGAGTCAGAAGCCAATGGTGCAAATCCATCTCATGAATAAACTGTGCAAATTTAAAACCATGAAAGACCTTCCTGTCAGTGGAAGGTGTCAGCTTCAGCATAATTCAAATTACATGTAAACAGAAGGCCTTTTTATCAGGCTCTGAAATCTCCCCTCTACTCAGCCGTAGGGTGATTTAGACCAAACCTGCAGCCCGGTGATAGTGCTCGGCACAGCGCAGTCACAGAAGGGATAGGAGGGGAGGGAGGGAGAGAGAGACGGATGCCGAACAGATGAAAGTGAGGATATGCTTGGCAAAAGAAGAAGACGACAAGCAGGGGAAAGTACACACATGAGAATAGTGACTCACCCTCTGTGTAAGGCTCTGCTCTCATCCCAGGACTGAGTGCAGTCCCACCCATGAATCACCCCCATGCTCCTGGAATGGTTTTCCACTAGCACGCTTAACTTCCAGCCTCACTTGCCCTTCATCAGCTCCCTTCATTTCTCTCCGTCTTCAGTGTCATCTGCTGTCATATTTTAAGCATTCATCTCTCCGGCTTTCCCTTCATCCATCTCCTCCTCTCTCCTCATTCACATCACCCTGCTCCCCTTATTTAATTAATTAGATGATACCCGGCTATGACTTTGAACTGTGACACTTCTTCTACGAGCCTTTGGAAGTTAATAAAAGTAGATATTACTGACTGCTCTCTCATAGCTTAAAACACACAACAGCATTTTTTGTTTATTTTAGCTTTAGTTTCAGTTTAACTACGTTTGCAACCATTTGCCATTTACCAAATGTTAGCATGCTAACATGTTAAATAATACATAGGTCAGATTACAGCCTCACAGAGCTGCTAGCATGGCTGTAGAATCTTGTTTTAGCTTTTTCTCATCTTTATGGCATTTTTTTTTTATCATCCCGGTAAAGAACCTAGCCTCCCACCCCCCTGTGTAAGTAAAGGTCATGGCTATTAACATTAATTCAGGGTGACTTTATGCCTTTTTATGTCTCTCCTCTCTCTTTTGTGTTGTGGTGTCCCGCCCTCCTCCTAAAGCAAAAATTCAATCTGATTGAATTACCTTTATTTGTCCCCCAGGGCCAATGGAGAGCAGGCCCTGGTGCCGCAGACACCAACACAAAAGGCAGATTAATACCACGGGCTGCATCACCAACAGTCATGCATGCACACTCACACGCTCCTACCAGGAATAGATTTTCCTGCCTGCATCGTGGCCTGTGCTGATCAATGTGAACGGCCCTGTGGCAGCACGGTGTTAAGCTGATTGCTTGCAGTCTTCGGCCTGCATTATTAACCAGCTCAGTGCAGGCTGGAGGCCATATTGGACACACAGAGGGGTATGTGTGTGTGCGCTCGTATTGCACTTGACCTATTTACAGTAGCTCCCTAATTAACCAGTATTTTTCAACAGGCTCCTCCAAAGGTCTTCCCTGAACTATCTGGGCTCTAGCAGCTCCTTAATGCTGACTTGGAGCTCAGAGCTGCAACCCCCCCCCCCCCCCCCCCACACACACACACACACACACACACATACACAACCTGCAAGTCAGCTGATAGTTGGCCTTGTGTTAACTGCTCTGAGGCCTTGGCTGTAACAGACTGAAAGTCACATGGCCCCCTTTCCCTATAGGCCTGTGTCACACCCCCAGTGGTGGAGCAGCCTCATTAGACACCAGCTGACATGCTCAGAGTCCAACAGAGCGTTGTCACAAAGTCGTCAAGACATTTCTCTGTATTTCTGTGTGGCTCAATGTACACATGTAAGTCCTCTCTACCATCTCTATTCTTTATCCTCTCCACACCCGCTTCATCCCAGTGGTCTGTGTCTGACCGCAGCATTAGTTTTGAGGTCACCTGTGAGCCTCATGGCAGTTTTCTCAGGCTTTGCAGCCACATGAATGCCCTTTGACCTGGAATATAAAGCAACTAATCCACCAATTCCCCTGCGCTATACACTGTGTGTGTGTGTGTGTGTGTGTGTGTGTGTGTGTGTGTGTGTGTGTGTGTGTGTGTGTGTGTGTGTGTGTGTGTGTGTGTGTGTGTGTGTGTGTGTGTGTGTGTGTGTGTGTGTGTGTGTGTGTGTGTGTGTGTGTGTGTGTGTGTGTGTGTGTGTGTGTGTGTGTGTGTGTGTGTGTGTGTGTGTGTGTGTGTGTGTGTGTGTGTGTGTGTGTGTGTGTGTGTGTGTGTGTGTGTGTGTGTGTGTGTGTGTGTGTGTGAGAAAGTGTTGCCGACCTCTCACCGCCAGCAGCAATGTGAAACTAAATTTAGCTCAAATGAAATTGACTTTAAAAGCTAGTCGGTTTCCCTTAAACCCTCCTCTTTAACTTGTGTGTCTAAATCAAGCCTCTTTTGTTGTCAGGAATATGAAACAAAGAGTGGCAGAGCTGGACCTGGCAACCCGACATCTCCCAGGCAGAGCGTGAGGAAAAACCTGGACTTTGAGCCCCTCTCCACCACCGCACTTATACTGGAGGACAGACCTGCGTATGTAAACACACTCTGCAGATTGTTGGACCATCCCACATTTTTCTGTTTCAGACAATGAAGCCACCTCTGTTCTCTGTCCGTCTCCATCTTCTCCCTTCATTCCTTCCTTATCAGTCCTCCTTCCTGTAACGGGTCATCCAGTACTATTGCAGCTCTCGCTGCGTCTGTGCTCGGCGGTGAAAGAGAAGTGCTGCTGAAAGTTTAATGGCCCTCCCTCAGCCTGGCTCCATTACTCTACGCTTTTTTAGCATTCTGTTAACATACAGACACAGACGGGGTATGCTGGGCTTCGTCCTTCATTCATTGGTGCTGCTCAGCCACAACATTAGCTCTGCTGCAGGGGAACATGGCGAATACAAACAATAGTATGATTTTAGTCCAGTTTCCTGTGTGAACACAAGGAAGTTAATTCTGTCACCATGACTGGCAAAACTGAGATCAACTGCTGCTCAGGTCCTTTGCTGCATGCAGCCTCTCACCTCTGTTCCCTCTTCACTGTCTCCCCCTGCTGGTAAAAAAATAAAGTAGACATCCAGATGTCTAGAAACATGCACATGCTTAAGTTTCAGTGTTGCTGGCTTGGTAACACTAGAGTGCACCAGCTATTCATACTTGTAGAATAGGAGAGGAATATTTTATTAGTAACATTCAACTGGACTGACAAGAACCAGTTAAACATTTCCTTGCGACAAGTGTAAAAAGAGAAAATATTTGCAGTAAAACAAATGCTAATGTTATCACCTGAAATTACAGAATGAGCATGCTATAAAAAAAAAAAGATAATCACATGTGCATTTATTAGTGTTTTCTGGAGCTCTCAATCACAAATTAGGGTTCATCAGCAGACGTAGTGGGCACAGAGCAGTGAGATGTGGTTGAAAGCTCCAAAAGAAGCTAATGAATGCACTTTGAGTTTTTCTCCACACTAATATTTCCATTTGACAAAGGTCCATTTAGTAGCTTTTCTTGGGTTTTCACTCATATGGCATGATCACCACGAGCACAAGTTGCCCAGTTGTCTTAGAGAGTAGATTTTTGTTCAACAGGAAAAATGCAAATCAAGCTCCAAGCCGCTCACCCACTTCCCTGCGCTCATGTTTTTACCTTCCAGTAATCTGCCGGCCAAGCCAGCCGAGGAGGCACAGAAGCACCGACAGCAGTATGAAGAGATGGTGGCCCAGGCCAAGAAGAGAGGTGAGCAATTAATGACCAATTAATCAAGGTTCCTTTACTGTCTTCTACCAGAACATTCTGCTGCAGGTCCTGTCTGGATCACTGGAATCCATAACCACTGCAAACAAGAATACCCTGGAATCTTTAAAGTTATTTAAAGCAAACACTTGCAATGTATTTCCTCCTCCTTTGTCCTCTTCTATTAACCTTTCCCACTGTTCCCACCTCTCTCCACTTCCCTGTCTGTAGAGTTGAAGGATGCTCAGAGGAGAAAGAAGCAGCTGGAGGACCGGTGTAAGCTGGAGGAGAGCATTGGCACAGCCGCCCAGACCTGGAACCAGGAGATCCTGCCTAACTGGAGTGCAATGTGAGTACAAACAAAGACAAAGCATAGAAGAACTGCTGTTCCAACTATCTCTTAAAACAAGGAACAGTGTACTGCTGACTGTTTTGATACTGGCACTGGTTGATGTGTTCTTAAAGTCTTTGTGCTTAAATTCCTGAATGTGAGTGGACCTGTTATTGAATGTAAAAGTTGAAAAGTGTCCAGGTTCCTTTCATGTCAGATTAAATGCAGCATATTGCTCTCACTGCGTTCAATTCACCTTTATTGATCCATAGCAGTTAGCTTAGAAATCAAATACAAAGCAGAGCTGGAGCATGATTTCTACTATGGCTCAAACTGTGAGAAAGGAATAACGTAGTAGACCTGACTGAATGTATAAAGAACTGTGTGTGTGTGTGTGTGTGTGTGGGAGGATCAGTTTCCAAACCAACACTGGCGATCCCACCAGACCAGTTCTGGTTTACTCACTGCACATTACTTCTGCTGATGAGTTTATGGGAAGATGTTGGCAAACATGAGGATGTCCTCATCCTGATGGCACCATCATGTGACACAGTAGAGAAGTTGAAGGCCCTCAGTTTGATACATGAAATGTACATACAAGTGTGTTGCTCTGAGCATAAAACATATTACATGGCCAATTTATCTCATTAATTAAGTCGTCTGTAAAATGATGTGCTAAACTGAAACTGTGTTTCCACATGTAACCCTCCACCAGGTGTACATCTCGACGAGTGAGAGACCTGTGGTGGCAGGGCATCCCCCCCAGTGTCAGAGGCAAAGTGTGGAGCCTGGCTGTGGGCAACGAGCTCAACATCACACATGGTACATGGGAGCGAGTGTGCATCTGAGTATGTGTGTTATTTATGATGAGAAGAAAAGGCTCGTTAAGTAATGATACCTAACTGGTAATTGGCTGTCTTAATGTCCACTGTTACCTTTTAACAGTATGGCCTTCTCCTTTTTATACATACCAGACACTACATTGGCTCATATATAGCACACGTGCACACACACACACACAGAGTTGGGTGTAGCAGTTCGTCTCAGTGCTTGTAATTGAATAAGTGGGAGTGAGATGGATAAAAGAGGAAGGAACAGTGTGTCCATTAGGAAGGAGCATGGTCCAATGATTCCCCTAGTACAAGAGGGAACAACCAGCATTTTAATGAGTCCTCGAGTCTGGATACACACACACACACACACACACACACACACACTCTCACACACTCTCTCGCTAAGGGAGTACCAACTTCAAATCACTCAGCAAAAGCTCCTCCGCACCCTCAAGGCTACTTGCAGATAAGCGCTCGCTGACTGCTGAGCTGGTCCTCTGTGCTTTATACTACTCAGCCTTTTAAATGGAGCACAGTCCTATGCATTACAGCTGTGCATACACACACACACACACACACAAAGCTCAGTCCCCAATGTCTGTCTATTCATAAGTAGCAGCTCAGTGACTGCGGCCCCCCATTTTCTACTGTTGCTAAGTTTGCGAAATCTAATGGTACTGAGGTGTACTGCTGGTACTTTAAGACCTTTAGCACCCAATAGGCACAATGTTCTTAAAAAAGATGGAGTCCTTCTTAATGTCATAACTCGGTCAAATCTGAGCACACACACAGTCATGATGCACATATTTTTAGATTCAATGTGGCATACACTTCCTGAGGATATCATTATCTCCATTGAGAATAACCCTCCATATTGACACGTGTATCGGTGTAGCAGTTAACTCTGTATTTCCTGTATACATACAAGGCTTAAAGTGACGAAAACTGTACTGACAATATCATTTTTTCTTTTTTTCATTCGGTCAACATAGCATTATTAGCAATGTGCAAAAAAAAACCCAGTTGGTAGTATATGTGAATCGTGGTTCTTACATCAAACAGTTATCCCCAATAAAAATAATCCCCAATCGAATAACAATGCTGGCTCATTAGGAAAAAGTCTGAAACGTTGCTGTTATTATAAGACATCTGTATAATTGCTCTTTTTACTAAGTGCATCTTCACATTAGAGTCACTTCTCATCTCAGCTGCTAGCAAGCCTGCTCAGCTTGGCCTGTAGTTTCCATTGTCTGCAGTCAATATTAATCTGCTGGAGTTGGGTACCGTACAAGGTCAGGGCCACCAGTGCAGAGCTCCATGCCACATCCCAGACAGCTCATTATTTTGATCCAGCATCTCCTCACTAGAGGGCAGCCCCAGGTCAAAGCACATCGTGAGAGGTTCCGTGAACTGCAACAACACTAGCGTCTTCTTGAAATGGAAGGAGAGCTGTTGCTTGTAATCACCTTTAGTGTTCCTGCTGCAGAGTAATGTGAAGAGGTGAATGCTTTTATCACCTGAAGAGCTTTCTGTCCAGTCATCATGTTCTCCGCTCAGTGTCTTCAGGCTTAGTCTCCCTCCCCTCTCTCATATTGACTGTACTGTGTCCCTGCAGAGCTGTATAGCATCTGTCTGGCCCGGGCAAAAGAAAAGTGGAAGACCACGCCAGCACCTTCCTCAGAGACGGAAACTGAAGGTAGAGGCAAAATAGAAAATATTCTGATGTTGGCCATATTAATATGACTAAACTCATCTTTTTTAAAACAAAAAACCTATAGTAGAATATATTAGAGGTCATTATGTACATGTTTCTTAATGCTTTGCCGTTCTTCCAGATGCTGGCTCATCAGATCGGGAGTCGAGCCTGGAGCTGATCAAGCTGGACATCTCAAGAACCTTCCCCCACCTGTGTATCTTCCAGCAGGTCAGTGAGAGAGGCTCAGCCACCCCAGACAATATTAATGTTTGAAATTGTACAAAAGAGTTTTGTCTGTTTTCTCATTCTGCCTTTGTAGTTTAATACAGTGTTACCCAGGTAACCTTGGTGTGAGGCAGTGAAGCTCTGATATTATTCTATCAAAGTAAATCTAACACTGGCATTTCTTGGGAAGGGAGTGTGTGCATGTGTGCATTTCTGGCCTGTTTGCTCCATTGTCTTCATTATTTCTTTGTTCATTATCAGGGCGGTCCATATCATGATGTGCTGCACAGCATTCTGGGAGCATACACTTGTTACCGGCCAGACGTTGGCTACGTAAGTCACGCACACAAGACACAGCATAACGGTGATCTTCATTTAACACAGAGCAGAGCCAAGAAAGTAGACCCATAAAACACTGTTGTTTTATGGGTCCTCATGCATGTGTGACACCTGTGTCTCTAAATGAGGCATGTTTGTGCTTTTGTGTCAATATGAAATTGAGAAAAACAGGACAAAACACATTAAGCTATAGTGACAGTTAAAGTAACTAAAACTGAACTAAACTTAGTTAAAGTAAGTGAACTTTGAGGTGTACAGTAGCTCTTTTTGCATAATATGAAGGTTAAAAATGACACAGCACAGACTTGGATCGCCCACATAACGCCTACAGAGTCTGTTATCACCTTAAATAACCAAAGCTTGATTGTGGTTGGGATGACTGACGGCTGGCGGTATTTGAGTTCCACTCAGCGGGACGGTAGACAATATTCTTTGGGTCTATATTTCAGAAGGGAAAGTCCCCCGTTGTCACTAAGCTCAATGACTCTGTCCAAACGCATATAAAGCAAGACTAGTCATTTATCTACAATGTTCCTTCTGCTTATATGTTCAGGGAGCATGGATTCTTACCAAATCAACCATAAATGAGCTGCAGACATCTCATCAGTATGCTTTTAAATCACCCAAAAATGTTTGCAAGACAATATTGGAGTTTAACACTGAAACTCTTCCAGTTGACGTTTGAGCTGAGACTTGGGCTGTGACTGAGGCCAGACATGTGCTGGTGTAGGGCAGGTCAGGGGGATGGCTCAGGTCCCCCAAGAATTGGACTGGTTTGACCCCACATGTGTCAGAAGGTAGCAGATCGGCTGGTTTTGTTGTTCAGCACAGCAAAAAGTGCCCAAATTTGAGGTTGAATTAAATTATGAATAACAAATGAATCCTAGTTATTAATCATTTAGTATTTAAATTGTATTCATATCTCGTGGATCATAAAATGTTTGGCCACAATAATGCAGCATGAAAGACACAGGCACAACATCCGACGGCAATAAAACAGGACTGAGTAGAGACCAAGGCAGACCAGAACTAGAGACCATCTAATGATGGGATCAGTCCAGCTGCAACGCCAAATCGGTGTGAATGGTGCCGTGGAACACATGACACGAGAGGAGACGGTCTGGCAGAACAGGTGCACTGTTGCAGACGTATTTAATGTGCCAAAAATAGCTGTTAGTGAAGCTTCCAAAAGTCAAGGGCCCTAAGTAGAGTTTTGTGACACACAGTTGTGACGCTGGTAATAAGAACGAGACTCAGCGGGTAGATGGATGGAGTAACTGTGGAGGGTCTGAAACTGAGCAGTCAGCTCAACTCTTCTCTGAAATTCCACATCGCTGCAGCTGCAGCACTCATCATGCCTTTCACATCATCACAGCCATCCAATCAGCGGGCTACCCCATACCTGCCTCATGTTCAGAACGTCTCTACAGGCTTTTCTGCAGCACGTAGGTGTGATTTCCCAGTTAACAAACATCACCATCTTTTCCTTCCATCCACCCTCCTCCTCCCTCCAAGGACAGTTACTAGTCACATGACCCATTACAGTCCTGACCCTCCCCTCCACTGCTCGTCCATATTTGTTTCATATGTCCCAATCAGAACATCTCGTGATACATGATATATACTTGAAATCAAACCTGAAGATTGAAGCATGAACTTGACTTTTCTGACTATGTTTCTGACGTCATGCTGTGCTCTTCGGTTGTACACCTCTGTGTGCACCTCCGCAGCGCTTCAGAGCCGCTTTGTGCTCATAGATGCTGCGGTTTGTCTTATTGTTCTTCACCGCAACCCCATGCAGTAGAAATGACTGTGACTTCCTGCACTGACCCCAACCTCCAGCTGCTACACACACACACACAATCTATGCATTCATCTCTGTGTAGGTTTTTTTTTTTTTTTGTTTTGTTCTTTGTATCTTTCTGCATCAGCATTTCATCAGTTTCTAGCTTAAATATCCAGACGGAAGCTGAACTATGTGTGATTGTAAATTCCAGTTTTACACTAGAGTGTTTTTAAATGAGCAACAGTATTGATGATGGTGTTGCGATGTAATATTCACCTTTATCAGGTGTTAACTTGCTACCAGTGTCTTTGTCTGGCCTCACATTCAGAGACAGAAGTCACACTCTGTGTGTGTGTGTGTGTGTGTTTAGGTGCAGGGAATGTCGTTCATCGCAGCAGTGCTGATCCTGAACCTGGACACAGCTGATGCCTTCATAGCTTTTGCCAACCTGCTCAACAAGCCCTGTCAGATGGCCTTCTTCAGAGTCGACCACAGCCTTGTCAGTACACACACACACACACACACACACACACACACACGCACATGCAGTTTCCACCCTACCTCTTCAAATTTGCACAAAATCCATTCTGTCATAGTCAAGAGTGCAAACCAATATAACAACACTTACAATATAGGACACAATACATTTTAAATAGTTTATTTTTGTCTCTGCTGTTTTAAGCTGAGACCATCATTGCAACA